>NW_024609879.1:13972832-14454072 GCF_016920785.2 Ixodes scapularis
GATATGCCTAACACGTGTATTCCACGGTAGTTCTTCGTTAAACTAAACCCCAAGGATTTTATGTTTTGTTACTTGTTCTTAAATTACATTGCAAGATTTAATAATGACGGCGTCGTTATCGCATTTATAGATAGGCTGAAATATTACATATTTGGTTTCAGACATTTAGTTGAAGTTTATTTGATATACCGCCCACTATAATAAGTACAGCGGTTACCTTCCATCCACATATTGTTGTAAACGAGCCCCGGGATCTTGAAATATCTACGAAATTTGCAGGAAGAGGTTGAGATTAACTAGTTCTGTAGAGGGGTTACTGCTTAGACATCAATTGTAACTTGTAAGGCTGTAACTATGCCATATTTTGTAGCAAAGATTCCACGCCGGTCTAGTTTTGCAACAGACAGCAAGCAGTCACTTTCAAAAAAAGGTGTGAAAAAGTATTTCAGTGTTGGTGGAACAGGAGAAAAAAGCGCAAAGAAGACACTAGCACAAAAAGACGCGATATTCACCAACAGCAAAAATCTCAAACTCTATTGAAATTTATGTATCAGTCTCACTGATTGCATTACAACCCTGCCATTTGGGCATAAAACCCAACGTATTGTGTAAAGCCATAAAAGAAGTGAGATTTGTTTGAAGGAAATAAATGGGAAAAATTGGAAGTAGCCAAAATATGTAGTAGGTAAAAGATGCAATTAAATTAAGAGGGCAAAAAGATAAAACCTGAAGTCAAATGTAAGTCTTCCAATTATATTTATCCCTCCAAGATATAAGAAACCACATATTCTCGGGGGAACTTTGGGCATTTCTGGCGGCCAGTTTGCATCAATGTTCATTCCAGATGATATCACTTTGAATATAACCAGAAAAATATGTTAAGTAGAGAACTATTGGCATTCACTAGAAATCTAATTTCTTTGAAGCAGCTTACGACATACTCAAACTCTAGGACGGCCAATTCAACATGGACGACATCGGGCAACCAAAATATTTCTCCATGACGAACATTAATCTTGAACACCGTGTTCATTGCTGCAGGATCCTAAGGAGTTAATGACACCAATCATTTCCTTAGCTACACACTCCCCCCTCCCAAACCTCTCATATCTTTTTTTTTTTTTTCTGTAGATGAGCGGCTTATTTCGCCCTTGCCGTTGCAATTTCTCTTCACCTGCAGTTCTTTGACCGGTCCTTGGCCTAAGAAATAAGAACTCGCAGTGTTCGCTGCTTCGACATTTTGAACGTTCACCAGCTCGTCTGTCTGGTTTGTAATTTGCGGTTAATCATACATATCGACCACTACATATATTCACTTTTGGAAACTGCATATGTTGCAAGTCATCCACTGTGAAATATGGGATCCGAAAATACTATAGTCGGTTGCAAGCTAAGAGAAAACCGGAAATGCCTCTCAGAGGAAAATGTAATCCTACGCCGAGAAACGCCAGCCAATCGTTTTCATGACGTCACGATTCCGTGGACCAATCCCGATCCTTTTGAAAAAAAAAAAAAAAGAAACTCAACATGGCTGCTGGCCTTAGCAACGCGACGCTAGTTTCTCGTGACAATTATTCTGCTTTTTTGCACCGTGTTTTACGTGCCCGAGGTTACGCCACGACATCTTAATGGTATCGGCTTGCGTTTGCAGCAGTTTTTGCGCGACAACGTGAGAATCCAGCGACGCTATCGCCAACAAAAATTTCGAAGCGGGCGCGAGGCTTAGCACTGCTGAGAGGTGAGAAGCTACGCCGGACGTCATCTGCTTCGTTGGATTTCTGTCGCCTCTGCCCCACGTTGCTACTCAATATTGTACCGGCACCGCTGCTTCAATTCGCTGTGGTTTCCGCGGGGTGAGCTGAGATTGCCGTGCTTATCAGTCGCAGGTGAGATCTGTATACCGGGAGTCCCAGCGTTGGAAGACGGTATGTTAGACAGTATCTTGGACAGAAAATGAATTGGGAAGACGGTGCATTGGACATGACTTTTTTTCTTTACTAAACAGCTATTTCGTTGACAAAAACGTATTCTAACTTATTTAAATGTCCTGAATGAATTAAATAAATATTGTAGTGGTTTAAGACACGTTTCCTGGAGGAAGAAAAAGCAACGTTGCTAGCGAACTACTTTTTCGACGGCGGAGGCACTTCAGATGGGCGCAATGCGCTTGTGGGTGGAGCTAAAAGATTGTTCTCAGGTTGCATCCGACTATAGAACCATATAGATTGTGGTAGTAGACAGTGCGCAGCGGACAAGCCTCGTCTTCGTTGTGTGGGGAGATGGTGCACTTGCGGTGGTCGTGTGAAGCATTTGCAGCGGAGCGAAGTATGGGAAGGCCAGAGATTGGGCAAACACGAACCACACATAGCCTCATCTATACTGACAAGACCTGGCAGATCGCCACTAGCGTCACTGTATATGCTCCCGTAGGGAGCAGAGAAACGCCAACCGTAGCGCCCCCACTCGGCGAGTAGCGGCGAATGCCAAAAAGGTTACAGCTCTTGCACGGTGGACGTGTCGGGTATAGAAGAAAGCAGGCCTTTCGTAAAATCTGGGTCTTTCATCGTGTGAAAACTATTTTTAATGTCACAGGTAAGCACTCTAAAAGGATTGGCAGCACTTGCTGTGGTCTGAGCGAGCGAAGGAGTCCTGTTCTGAGCCCAAACCACCTTACGGTAGCAGACGACGCGGCGGGCTCTGCGGAGAATGGGCGGCAGGTTCCGCGGTTCTACCGCCAACTTTTCGAGGAGTTTGCCCAGTATCCAAAGGAAACCGTGTCAGTACAAAGGCTGGTCTATTCGGAATGTCGACGATCCTTTTTATTAGCGCGTTGTTTTGCTCTTCATTTATAATAGACTCGTTAGGCGCTGTCGAGCGGATTTGGTTATTTAATGTTGAAGTGCAGGTCGTGTTGATAGCACAAATTGTCAAAGTACCTTGCTACCGCTACCAGTATTTTAAGGTGCTTCTAGGGTAGACTATAATTTTATTTTACTTGCAATCCGAAGGGAGAGGCTGGCAAAATAACGTCCTAACATAGTCGACACTGGTCATAACGTTTATTGCGATCGTGTCCTCGCTGAATTTCGACGGGAGTGATTGTACAAAACTTCTTGGCGCTATTGAGTTCTGCTTGCTGAGTGGCTCTGCCTACTTTTCCAGTCTTTTCAGGCCCGTTATCAATCAGCTGTACGACTTCAAACATTTTTTTTTAATTACGTCGGTCCGTGTTACAGCCAGTTTAGATTTTCGGCAGGCAGCCAGTTCTCTCAATTATCATAAAAAATAATGAAGCTTTAAAAGAATTCTTACGTGGAAAGAACTAATTCGTAATTGCAATTGTGTTGCTTCTTTTTGTAAATTTAATTACTTATAACTTCCAAAAAAACTCAAATTTCTTGGAAAACATTTTTTTAGTTTAAAAACGTTTGAATCAGAAGGAATATAAAACCACAAATGCCAAGACGTTTTTACCTCAAGTGGGGACAAAATCTAAATTAATCTTTTGGAGATTGATATAGCATGGTCTTTATTGACTACTCTAATCAGCTTACCTGTTTAATTGTTTAGCTTTCCAAACACTTGTAGTTTACAAAAGTGCATTTGGAAAGGGAATAATATTGACGACATTGCACTGCCACTCAGATGCATTGCAAAATTCATGCCTTCGTCCAATCATCCAACTGGGCTTAACATACTGCTTCGACATTCTCTAGTGCGAGATTCATTGAAAACTCGCTCTGGTTATGATTTACACTGCAACAAAATTTTCTCAATCGTCCATTAACTGCAACCACACTTCCTCGATCACGGTCAGTAAGAACAATTTATTGATATGAGGGCTTTGTTTCTAGAGTGTTTGCAAGCTTTTGACATCAAAGGTCTGTAGTATAAACACTGTCACAGTTGCACTAAATCAGCAATTTTATTTCCAGATTAGTATACCACACCAAAAACGCTGCCAAAACCATTCTCTAAAGCTTTAGAGGGAAAACAAAAGAACCTAGTGAACTTTTGAGAAGCTTAAAAAATCAAGTCTAGCAACTTTATGTGCACAACTGTGCACATAAAGAAGGAACACTAACATCCGTATTTCGACTATCAAAACACACAAGCAGCTGTAATACAGAAAAAATAAAAAAAAAGATAAGAGAAAATTAGTAATCGGTTGAGCAACATGGTGTTCACTCAAGCAAGAGAGCATTTCTCAGCATTGCAGGATAGCGATATTAATGACAGGTCATGCGAGCAAAGAAATCATGGTTCTGCGATGCCGAGAAGTGCTCTCTCATGTAACATTTCTTACAAATTCAAACAGCTATCTCACATCTCTCACGGATTTGTGCATTTCAACAGATTTCCTTTCGCGCTTTGCGCTTCTCTTCATAGCATCCAGTTTCGCTCCGAATGATTCTTGCTGTTCTTGTTCACAAGGCATGCTGTGCAAGATGAACACAAAGTGTGCTTCTTTCTCACATTTCGTGCAGCATGCCCTGCCACATAGTGCAGGGACGCTTTTTCTTCTTCAATGATTGATTTTAAGAGGCAGTCAGGAAGCTCGGAATTTTTATCAGTTGATGTCTTCTGCTGTGGTGGCTTTGCCTTCATGTAGCTGCGAAGATGCTCTGTAGGGTCTTCATCATAGCTTCCAGACTTGCATGGAGCAAAGAACTGGCTGGGTGTTATTAGTCGAAGGGACACTTTGAAGTCCAGGGCCCGGGGCACAGGTTGTTTTTGGCGAATCAAGCTGAAAAGATTTTCCAGACAGCCCTGTGTCGTACGACTCATGAAACGAAATTTGAATTTTTTTTTTCTTGCAGGTACAGCTGTTGAAGCTTGAGGGCAGTCTTCGTTGTGACTATCATGCCGGCCTGACACGGTTTGAAGCATTCCCCCTGTCCTTGCTTGTAAATCGACAGCCTCGAAAAGATGTACACAACTTCTTCGAGGAAAGTGACTGCTTCTTCGTGCTTGGTAGGATTCAGCTCACTTATTGCCGGTTTAATGGTGCGCGAGGTCATCAGCAAAAACCACTTGAAAACTAGCTTTAGGAACCAGGCTATTGTTAAAGCTTCCTCGCCCATCATTACTCCTTGAACAAGGTATCTAATGGCGGCACCAACTGCATGGTTAAAAAGGGCATAAGCAGACCCCACATTCATCTTGTCAAAATGCGGTGGGTTCAGGTGCTCCTCCTTGATGTGTGAAGCCAGTTTGAGGTCGTGCTGAGAGTCGATCGGCACAAGCTTCTGTACATGCTCCAATGGAACCTGTTAATATGAGAAATTCCATACATTAGCTGAGCAAACCATTTAATTTTAATTATCCCTTAAGGCCCTCCTATGCATCAGATCAGGATAGGGTGGATGATATTATAACATTTAGTAATGAAAAGTGATGTGTCAAAGGTTCAAACTTATTCAGTGATGGAAGGGGCATTTCACCTTTTGTAGCAGGTTCTGAGGCATCCAAAATATTGGTTTAGAGGAGCCGCTGACACTTTTGTAACAGAAGCCAAAATCTGTTAGTACATCACTTAAAATTAAAAAGTGATTGAATATCTAAATTAGTTCATCTATGATAACGATTGACGGTTCCTCTTTGTGCTGGGGCATATTACTTGAGATTTTTGTGATAAAAATGCATTGGATGCAAAAGGAACGCAAAGCCTTCCTTTTAGAAATAAGGGTCTGCTCGGGGTAGTTTTCATTTACAAAAGGTAATAAAAAATGGTAGGAAAATAAGTCGTACGTAATGTAACCCTTCAGTTGGGTGAAAGCCTCTTCCCCCATTTTACCCTTAGTAGTTTATTTATACTGTAAGTATATTGACAGCAACACAGCGCAACACAGGCGCATAATGTCCGACGTTTTTCTCTTTCTTAAACGTAAACTATCTATCTATCTCTCTCCTGTAAGGATCATTTCTGTAAAATGTCAACAAGAACTAGCACATCCGCTACACGTCTATCAATAAAAATGCGTCCCCCAAGTTTCATGAACCTACCAAACCAGAGACTCTAATATCATGAGCTGAAAAAAACAATTACCCACAAAGATTAGGGAAACCTACAACTGTGCTTTAAAGGTGACAGTGCTCTTTGGAAGCATTGGAATCAGATTTAAGTCGAAGTTTGCTGGTCTTTCAATCGACAGCGGCACGGCATCTACAGGGACTACCGTATTTATTCAAGTATACCCCTGTCTTTTTCCTCCCCCTTTCTCGGCTCACCTTTTTTTTGTTTACATTTATATTAATTTGCAATCAGGACAAAGAAGGTCAACCTGTAATAATCCCGAGCATAAATGCCGTCCCTATCGCGCTACCCCTCCCCCAGGAGCACTAATCTGGACACTTGGCAAAATAGTCAGCGAGAAAACGGACTCTCCGTTTTCTCGTTGGTCAATCACGGCCGCCGGATTTCTGGCCGACTTTTTCGCCAAGTTACCAGATTAGGGCCCCGTGTCAGCCGCTGCTCCTAGCACTGCGGTGCAAAGCGGTGAAGCTCGACGCGCGCACGCTGGTGAGATGTGAAGGTTGACGCGAGCGGTGCCAAGCTTTTTTTCACCTGAAGTCGACGCTACAGCCGACTCTACGAGCCTATGGGACCAATCAAACAGCATTAAGGTGCGATATTATGGCATTCCTTATCTTTGTGTGTGTCCTCTTTCATCAGCTAAATCAGTAGATTGCAGCCAGTGTACCGTGATTTGTGCTTTTACCATATGTGAGGCTGTATGAGTTCGAGCCTTTGACTGTGCTCTGACCTAAGATGAAACGAAATATATGGTGAGTAGAGAACCCGTGAAATATATTTTTGTACCGTTTTTCTTTCCTTCTGCTCCTGTGAATATTGAAATGAACCCATAATTTTTTTTTTTTTGCTTTAAGCATTTTTTTGGCGCAGGTACAATGCAATTTTGAGCGAAAATGGCATTTTGCCCCAAGATGTAGCAGAACATTGCACGCCAACCACTCGTAAAACCAGGCACCGACTCTTTCGTATATTAATGGATCTCAACACCTGTTCTATAAGTCTGGGCAATACCAGAAACTAATAGCAATATGTCACTAGTCATATTTAGACGTTTTATTTCTTGTCTTCAACAAGTCGACAGCGTGAGGGGGACTCCGAGAGCAGCCAGACCTCAATTCGACGTCCAAAACGGATATAATGTTTATAAAACAAAAACAAGCAATCACTAAAGAAATTGTGAGTAGCAAATGTGAGGACTGTCCGAAATGTCGACGATAGTGCTAGAGTGTACTATTTTTCGTGATATTATAGCGTTCCTCTTTGCACGGATGTTGTAGTGGTCACATCCGGCTTGAGTCTGCTCTTGCCGCTCTTGAAGCTGTTCCAGCTGCATAAGGATGCTCAACTCGCAGCACCCGGCTATAAATTATTCAGAGCATAAGTAAGAATGTTTCGCGTGAAACTAGTCCTCTCGGCACACAGCTCGCGCTAAAGCACCTTGACGTGGCTGCCCTCCATTGCTGCTGGGGAGCGCATTTTGTTTCTCCCACGAAAACGAGGGTACAAAAAAAGCTTTTCCCGGCACTGTTTAAACAATGTACCGCGGATCAGAGATTGCTAAGCATTGCAAAGAAGCCTTTAAACTTGGACGAACAAAAAAAGACTCTTGATTGCTGCCGCCCGGAAAGCCACTTCGCGGCTGCCCGGGCAGCTCGCCCGCCTGCCCTCCGGTGACGTAGCCGGGTAGGGAAAAGTAGGAATTTTCTTTGTTTACAGTAGAGAGTCGCCTCCTGGAACCCTCGCGGCCGGTGCAAGTTAAAAAATCAATAACTTCGAGGAAAACTTTTTTGTTTTGTCAAATATTTTGGCTATCAGTTGAGAAGGGGTTATTTATGCGGTCTGCCAATTTCCACCCAAATCGAAGACTATCAGAAAATTAGAGGAGTTTCCCTTTAATCACGTATCTTTTAGTGACCACAGTTTAGTCACTTTAACAATTGGAAGAAAAGAAACAAAATCGTGGTTTAACTGGGAACTGTAGATATTCAAAGACAAGTTGCTGAAAAATTAAACTTGTTGTCGGAGGAAAGGAGAGCATTAGAAACCTTGATGTCGAGTCGAGAAGTTTTGTCAAACTTCGGGAGAATTTAAAGGTGAACTCAAAATCAACGCGACTGAAAGAGCATGTATTTCACGCCGTCTAAAAAAAGAAAAGAAAGGAACTACAGTGTCAGCTGGATTTTCTGGTAAGCGTAGAAATTGCGCGACCCGGTGCGTTTATTAAAGAAATAAAAGGAATAAAGTGTAAAGTAGAGCTTATCGATATCGAAGGATACAGAAGCCCTGCGACGCTGAAAGCCTCTTTCGATATGTAACGCCGACAAAGCGCTCGCTTAAGGTCGAAAAAAGGTATGCGACGCAAAACGAAATAATCGAGATAAAGTACGGGACCAGGGTTACTCGGCACCGAAAGATAATGAAGTGCGCTTTTGTATATTACTATTGGGACTTCGTGGGACCTCGGAGACACAGTTACGTAGAAGTTGAAAACGTTTTCTTAAACCTCATGCCAAAGTTAGGTGAGAACGTTAAAGATCGCCTCAAGGCACCGAGCGGTATGAGGGAAATAAAAAGGGCAATTGACGAGCTAGCTTCGGGGAAATCGCGTGGTCCTAATGGCTTAGGTGCAGCTTTCTACAAAGCTTTCAAAGTCGATGGGGCCGAGGCCCTGCACCGCGTGATAATAGAAGATAGAAGAATACGAAAGAAAAAAAATAGTGCCCCATCTTTTCGCCAAACACCTATACACTCCGTGCGACGCGACTGGCGCGCCGCCGCGCGGCCGGTACCGAAGGTAGGCAATGAGAACCCCAGAGAAAACGAAACCGAAACCACGCCGCGTACGTTAATACGCATTGAAGTCGGAGTGGTGCGGTTGCGCTGGGTTCACAGCATGAAGTGCTTGCTACCTGTGCTGCGTCATTAAGTGCTTCAATAGTTATGCGTCGTATCTCGTGGAGACAAAGTTTCACAGTTTTTCACCTCGCCGATGTTTTGTGGAAAAGCGACAACGATGGAGCCGCGCCGTACGACGCGAGAAATTTGGTCTCCCGATCATGTCTGCCACTGTGTCGGCACGGCTGACATATTCTAGCTACACTGCCGCTTTGCGCTCTGCGTTTGTTTTCGTACCAGTACCGCCTACATCTGTTAGCGCCGATGGGACGAGCTGAAACGCCATCCCACACTCGCGGGTATGCAGTGCCAATTTCGTTGAAAAAATGCCCCCCAAAGAAGTTTCGTCCCCATCGTCCGTGTCGATGATATTTCCGGACAAGTATGGCACGCAATCTGTACTTCATGAAGAAAGATTCGAACGGTAAACAAAGTGACAAATATAAATCTAAAGACAACAACAATGAAACTCGGAATCACTGGAGAATCGATGTTTGAGTATGGAAGTTTATGTGGTGTGCTTTCTTTCTTGATCAGCCTCATTTTGGATGTGGAAACGCTGACACCCCGAGTTCTGTAGACAACAGTTTTTTTTATCTCGGCTTTTGAGCCACCTATTGCAAAGTGGTTCGAACTGGAATTGCCGTCCACTGGTCCCTTCCTACCTGTAAAGTGTGCACCTCCCACGATGAGTGGTATTATCTGACAGCCTTTGACGGTCAAAGCCAGTTCCCATTTAGTCACGCCGCCCAAACTAAATTTACACCTGGTCTCGCTATGCCAACTCTTTTTGTTATAATAAGTGTTGTGCCAAGTGACGGTCATGTCAAAGTAACTGTGCGCCGAAAATCATCACCTCGCACAACAGGTTATTACACAACAGCTGACCGCAAAATCTCTTGGCGGCCAAACCGTGTTTTGGCCGACAACTTTCTTTTCTTGGCTTTGGAACCACCTTTCGTAAAGTTGTTTCGATAGGAAGTACAGTCCACCCTAGTCCCTTCCTACCTCTAAAGTCTCCACTTCCCCCGACCAGTGATATTCTCTTGACAGCCTTTTCATGGTCAAAACCGGTCCCCATAGAGTTACGCCGCCCAAACCAAATTTTCACCTGGTTTCCCAATGCCACCTTTTTTTTTTGTATAAGAAGTGCTGTGTCATGTTACTGTCAAGACCAAGCACCTGTGTGCCCAAATCTGCGCTTTACACAGCCCACTATAACACAACATTTTGGGTCGAATATTGGATATCCCGTACAGCTTTATTTCTTTACTCATTAGAAACCTAACTTTCACACCTGCTGTCTCAAAGAAACTTGGCACTCTTCGTGCGCAAACTTAGTGAACATCTTACTCGCCTCCAAATATCATCGTTCCAGCAGTCCTAGGTTTACAGCGACGAGCGAAATAAATTTCCCACCCAGAGCAATCAAGGTGGCGGCCGTCTTGTTTTTCGGAAAATTGCTCCAACTCCTTTTTCGGCCGCAACTAGAGAAATTACCCCTAATAACGACTCAAACTCAATATATAAGAAGTGGAGAACAGCTAGATGCCCTTCTTAGGTCTACCCCAGTACTCATGCAACGCCACCCTCAACTTATCGGCTCAAAAAGCAAAAGTTTCGTCCGTGCGCGCTTTCGCCGCCACAGCTTGGCATGCGAAAAGGCGCCGCAGGCTGCTGAACGCGCCTCACAGTCGAACGCCAGCTCCTCCGCTAGCGGCGCTGCGCGCGTTTTTCAAAGCGCCCCCTATAGTTCCCGCACGGAGTGTATAGTATTTGTTCCAAAGAGTGATGACCCCGCGAAGCTCTTATCCGTTGAGTCGTATCGACCAATTAGCCTCACAAATGTGGACTACATAATACTTACGAATGTATTGGCGAGAAGACTGCATGGCGTAGTAACTTCCGTTGTTGGGACTCATTAAACATGTGGCATTAAGGGGAGAACGACTGTCATCAACATACAACTTGCAAGATGCACCTTAGAATGTTGCGACGTATCTGAAGGACGCGTGGGTATGACGCAGCTTGACTTTGACAAAGCGTTTGATAAGACAGTACACGATGTTCTTTTTTTATTTAGCACATGTGAACGTTGGTTCTGTACTGTTGAAAGGAGTTATATTGTCCTACGCTGAGTAGTTCGTGAGCATCATTGTGAATAAGCGCGTTAGTGAAAGCTTTCAAGTTCTCTCCTCTGTCAGGCAACGGTGTCCTTTATCACCCTTGTTGTTCGCTCTTTATCTGGACCCCTTTTGTCTAAAAAGAAAATCCGCGGTTTTAGGCTGTTGAATAGCGAAGCAAACGTCCTTTCCTACGCAGATGATATCGCTGTTTTCTGCGACGGTAAAGAAATCATAAATGATGTGGTGAAGGTTGCCCTTGATTTTGTAAGATTCCCGAGTGTCTCATCAATCGGGACAAATGTGTGGGCTTCTGGCATGGCAGTTGGGATAGCACGCCGGCTGGTTACGAAAGAATGCAGGGGACAAGTTTAGCGGTTAAGTACCTCGCAGTGCCTCTTGAACATTGCAGAGGTAAAACTGGGTATTGGAGAGAAGAAGTTCAAAAGGTTAGCTCTAAAACACTTATGTATGGAGGCTTGAATATCTCAATGTTTGCTCGTTCGATTGTGTTTAACCTGTGCACTGTGGCTAAAGTGTGGTATGGTCTCCAGACACTGTGGATGTCTCGGGACAATATTTAAAATTTGCATACAGTAATTGCGATTTTTGCGTGGGGTGCGGGATGCGAGAAAACCAGTCGCACAAACTTATTTCGCTCCGTGAAAAGTGTGTGTGTGTGTGTGTGTGTGGGGGGGGGGGGGGGGGGAGCTGGGTTTGGTTCACTTGTTTCTTAAGCAATCCATGTCTTGATTTCGTTTTCTAGAGGACCAGAGAGATTATTTTCGGCAGAATATGTTACAAGTTAAATTATGTTATACGTGACCTAATTTGTTGCCTCAGCGTGCTACATTACGTGCTGGAGGGCGCGAGGTTTTTGCTCAAGTGGCTAGATTTTTTTTTGTTTCTGATGGTACGCTTCTCGCTTGAGTATCTAAGCGAGGTCACAAAGAACGCTTGTATAAAGATCTGGTGGATAGTGTTTTGCCTGTGGCCTTGCACCTTTCCATCTACTGTGAGGGCCACAGCCAAGATGTACTTAAAAGTGTTAAATGATGCCATTACGTTCAGCAGTGAAATCCTTTCTTCAACTTCATAGTTGTACGCTTCCCGTTAAGCCCTGACTCCAAGCAAGAGGTATTTTTGGGCCTTCGTCGGTCCATTATCTTTTGTGCAGGAAGCCCAAAGCTGTAGAACAACTTTTCCTCGCCTTCTGGGACGCAGTGTTTCACTGGAATATCATGCAGCGTACACCTAAAAAGAGCCTCCCAGTGTCGGGGTATGGTATTCGGTTCCTTTCTGTTGAGCGGGACTGGGGCGTGCCCTATAACATGCTAATGGTCTTGGCCCTGCACAGTATGTGAAAACCGAGGGTGGCCGTTCCCCATGCCGACGTGGACGCTCGTCCAGTTCGAGATTACTTTATTGAGGACTTTGTTCGCCCATGGAAATAGTACAGAGCGCAGAACAAGCAGCCCAACTGTTTGCCATTTCTGGACGGATTGGTCGCACTGAGGGCTTTTTAACCTAATCTTGCCGGACAGCGCTTGACAGACGCTTTTAATCGTGAATCATTGTCCAGTATTGTATATGTTTTTATGCCAAGCCGGTAATAAAGAAAAAAACAAAAAAAAAAAAAAAACCAACGTGGGTGACCGAGTGGTCATCGCGATGACTTTTGCGCGGAGGCCCAGGTGTGGTCATCGCGATGACTTTTGCGCGGAGGCATCTATTATTTATCCTTTCAGTTTAATGTTCTGGTAAATTCGAGAACATTGCTGCTTGTTTGGGGTACGAATGTTCGAGTCGCCGAACCTTCTACGCCTATTGTTCAAGCAGCCAAAGAGGGCACAAAAGGGGCTCCGTATTGCTAGCCGCAATTAGTCTCGCCCCACCGTTCGATCCTGGTGTTACGCCGACTTCGATGCCTGTGACACTCTATTTTTATCGTCTCTTTCCTTTTTGTTTTGGGCACAAGTTCGCCCAATTAAACGGTTTTCCCAGTTAATATACGTTTCGTCACCTCGTCATTCGGGAATACATTTTATGCCTGCCACGACGACCTGACGCCGGGACACCTTGGCCGCAGCAGGATTCTTACCATAATGCTTGAGATGTACCACTGGCCCAAGTTTTGAAAGACAGTCATGCACTACACGCGATCTTTCCACGAGCGTCAACGACGGAAGAAACCACCGACGAGACCGGCAGGACTTCCTCAATTTATTACGGCGCTATCTGACCAATTCAAGCAAATCTGAATGGACTTGCATGGACTGTTCACACCATCGACGCAAAAAAACCGATGGTAATCGTCGCGACCGATTGTCTCAAATGATACGCCGAAACGAAAGCCTTTCCATCGGTACGCCTGCTGAAGTCGCCAATTTTTCCATCGAGTCCATTGTTCTCCGGCACGTGGCCCCCCAAGTCCTCATTACAGATTTTGGATAATCGTTCATAGCTCAGCTGACGCAAGAAATCCTTCGTCTCAGTAGCACCAACCCCCATCGAACCTCTGCATACCGTCCGCAGACTAATTAAATAACGGAAAGGCTAAACTAAACTATCGCCGACATGATCATCATGTATGTCAACGCAGAGCACAAGACGTGGGACGAGGTGTTACCCTACGTCACTTTTATTTACAACACGGCAGTGCAAGATACCGCAGGACTAACACCGTTTCAGCCGGTGCATGGCCGAAATGTAACGATCGTGCTCAACGCGATGCTGTCTACAAATCAGTTGACAATGAAAGCCAGGATGCCCTGGTGGTTGCTCAACGAGCTGAAGCTCGGCCGCGTGTCCGACTCCGGATTAAAGATCAACAGCATGGCGACGCTACCCGGATCGATGTTCGCTTCAATCCCGGAGACCACTTGTGGGTTTGAACGCCGATACGACGACGTGGTCTAAGCGAAAAACTCCCAAAGCGCTACTTCGGACCACACAAATTGCTTCGTCAACTCGGGGATCTGAATTACGAGGTGGTGCCCTACGGAACACGAATTGTATTATGCCGCTCCACATGAGTGGAACTCATCCACGTCGTGCGCCTCAAGCCGTACTACGATCGATAGGAGTGGGAAATACGTTTTTGTATACGCTCGATAGGACTATGTTTTACGAGCCACCATAATTTGCCATGATTTTTGTTTGTTTCAATGCTTCATTTCCCGGCTAGCAGTATCTAGACGATGCTCTTTCTAAAGCTGCATTGAGACAACGCTCTTTTAAAGCTGCATCAAGACAATGCTCTTTTAATGCCATGGGCATCGCCGAGCGAGCGTGCTTGACTTTTGGACGGAGGCTCCGCGTTCGACTCCTGGGAGCGAGGCGTCTTTTCTCAATTTTTTTCAATTTAGTGTTCTCGTAAGTTCGAGAACCTTCTAGCTTTATATTGGTACGAATGTTCTACTCACGGAACGTTCTACGCCGAATATTCCAGAAGCCCACGCGTGTACATAAGGGACACCCCGAATGTCGATCCGGGGGCAGTCTGGCCCCAGAGGCCTATCCTGCTCTTTAGCCACAATCGCCGCTTGCGACGCTAGCCTTTTTCTATTTTCTCTTGTGCACAAGTTCACCCCAAAAAAAAAACGTTTCGTTTGGTGCAGTTTTTGCCGCCTCACCAGTTGTCATTCTTGACAATATACGTCAGTGCATCAAATATAATTTTTATCATCTCCATTTTGGCCAAAAAAGCTACTCATTAGTTGCTTGACGAGCCTCTACCCCCTGTGGTTTATGAAGTAACAAGCGCCGGCTATAGAATATTTTGTATGTCTCGCCCCAACTGAGGCAAAAGTAGTGTCGTCCGAGAGTTTTGATTATCAGTACTTTGGAGAGTTTCAGAAATCAGACAGATCAAAAATAATTGTATATATATATATATATATATATATATATATATAAAATATATATATATATGTATATATATATATATATATATATATATATATATATATATATATATAAAACTGAGAAGAAAAACCCTTAGTGAAAAACAGCAACAACGGACGATTTAATCTTCGACGTTTCGGCCGGAGTCCGGCCTTCGTCTTCCTGACGAAGGCCGGACTCCGGCCTTCGTGTACAGCTTTCGTTGCTTCCTTCGCTGACAGTTGGATGGCAGATATAAACTCATGATAGGTACCAGTGGTCTGGAGGAGCACTTCTACGTCATCTTTAAACTTTTTTCAGTCGGTGTATAATACAAAATGAGGCTTGGTGTTGACTTGGAAACCAGAAATTGTGGTGTAGGTTGGTATGTAGTTACTGCCATGACACTCAACGTCTACGAACCAGGAGCTCCTTGAGACGATTTCGCGTGACACAAAGGCGACGTCTAAGCAACTACTGCTACGGGTGCCTCGAACAAAAGTCGGTGGCCCATCATTTAAAACACAAAGGTCATGATCGTATGCCAGATCAAGCAGCTCTCTTCCACGACGCGTAGTTTTTGCGCTCCCCCAGGCCGCGTTATGAGCGTTGAAGGCTCCCGTCAATAAGATTGGACATGGGCACTGTCTAATAATAGCATCCAATCTAGAAACGTCAAACACGCAGGACGGGGCTACATATGAAGCAATTATGGTGAATGAAACTTTCCCCCTACGAACAGTTACAGAGACGTATTCATTATTCGGCTGTGATGGGACATCATGGTGAACATAAGTGAGGTCTTTCCGAAGAGCTAGAAATAACCGACTAATGCCAGAATCCCGAGCCGACTGAAACACTTCGTATCCGGATAGGCGGAAATCTGCGGCTACACGTGATTGACAGATCGCTAGTATCGGGAACCGGTACTTGAGTACAAACTGTCTGAAGTCTGAAAGACGTGAAGGTAACCCTCTCGCATTCCACTGAAATATTGTGGCTTGTTTTACATCATCTTCAAAAGAAGAGGCATTAGCCATTAGACTGATGCATGCTGGTGATCATTGTTACAATTGCGGGCTTAAAGGCCATAATTCCCTCGAGGATGCTCTTAAAGGTGGAGGATGGCAGTTTGGAAGTAAAACTTTCAAGGACAAAAAAGATAAGACTTATTATGTCGCCGACCGTCATCAATCCAAGCGCTGGGAATAGTGACCCCCTTGTGGACCCCGCATGGGTATCTGTGTTCTTGTTAGACTGCTTGTTGCGTTTAGATGGAGGTGGCGGAGCAGGTCTTGATGTCTCTATAGCTCCTTGTGGTTCACTGGTGGACTCATTCTGTGCCCCCTGCTTGTTGTTCAAAGGAGTACGTTTTGGCTTAGCTTCTCTAGGGGTTCTCTGCTGTACTTGCTGCTGAGAGGCCGTCGAGGTTGATGATTCTTGAAGAACATCCAGGTAGCCGGAAAGACGACAAAGGTCGTCCTTAATGGGAACGGCCAGTCGCGGACCGTGCGCGAAGTTTTTTGTCTTGTTGAGCGCAGCCAAACGTACTTTGCAATTTGCATAGTCTGCTGGATGCTCTCCACCGCAGTTAGCGCACTTCGGTGGTGTCCCGCCTACACAGTCTTTGGTAGAATGTGGTTCACTACATTTCTTGCATTTCAACGTGTTCTTACAATATTTCGCCACATGGCCAAGGGCTTGACAATTGAAGCACCTCGGAGGAGCCTCAATGTACTCAACGACTTCGAGCCGAGTAAATCCTAGGTTCACTTTCGTCCGACGCTTTGTGTTCGGACGAAACGTGAGAACGACGCGATCTGATGGACTTGCGGCGTCGCAAGGCTTCCCTCGGCGACGATAAAGGCGGCGAGCCGCGATGACACCTTCTGGTTGTAAGTAATCTCTTAATTCTGCATCCGTGTACCACGTGGGCACTGCCTTGATCAGTCCATAGTTCTGAAGGTAGGCGCTGGGTATGGTTACTGGTATGGGCATGTCACCAAGACAGCGAACTTGCAAGAGCTTGTTCACTGAAGTGGCGTCCGCTACTTCCACCGGGAGACCCCCCCCTGGCAGTGAAGCGATGACGTATGACGGGGCCGCCTGCTGCCGTATTGACTTGGGTGCTTAATATCAGCGGATTCTGTTGCTGGAGGCGATGCGCCTTGTCTGCCGGTGTCAGTTGTACCGGGACTCCTGATGTTCTTTGTCGGCCGTGCTCCACAAGGATGAATCCTTCTAGGTCACCCTTTGTGAATCCTTGATCCATTGCGTCGTTTACTCCCGCCGGCACTTTGACTGGTGTCAGCGACGACTCGGGGGTATCGCCATCAATGTCATTGGGTCGTTTTCTCAAAGCTGAGCTGCCCGTACAATTTCCGTGGATGACATGATAGTTGTGGTCGCCTTCAGCAGGAATTTTCTGGGAGAGATCCATCGCTGATGCCGGTGTAGGCATACCGGGTTGGGAGTTCATTCCGTGTCGGTTACCCGACTCAGTCCGTGCCGCGATGAGCTGTGGCCGGTTCCCGGTCACGGCGGATCCCTTAGATGCCAGTCAGGGACGCGTAGACGGGCTCAGATCTATCAAAATAATGATAACGATAGAGAGAAAGCAATGGAACGTCCGATCAGGTCGGTAGCTTCCTCTTCCTCCAACTCAGAACCCCCTGCTCTTTTTTTCTTCTTTTTCTTGATACTGATCTTTGTCATAGGTAGTGCTGATGGTGCCGTTTTCATTCACGTCAGTCGAAAAATGTGTGGTTTTCTTCTTTTTTTTTTTTAAGAAGACAGATGGGATGGCATCTCAGAGCCCCCTATTTTTTTATTTTCTTTTTCTTTTTTTTTATCTTTTTTTCATTTCTTTTTTGCTCTCGCTGCTGAACTCACGAGCAGGAGCTCGTGAGCTCCTGCTCGTGAGCTCACGAGCAGGGGCACGGCGGACGCTTTTTTAATTTTTTTTCTTGCTCTCGCTGCTGAACTCACGAACAAGAGCTCGTGAGCTCCTGCTCGGGAGCTCACGAGCAGGGGCATGCCGGGCGGCGGACGGACATACGGACATGGCTAGCCCCTAAAGGCCCTGTCACATTCAAATCAAATCAAATCAAAGTTTATTTAACATCACCAAGTACAAAGTACTAAAAAAGTGATGCAAGGAGCTCTGACAAAAAGCCGCAAGGGTGCGGCTTGACTGGGTCTGAGCCCCCTCTGCATGTGCATAGTCCCATTGCAGTGTAAAAAATAAGCAAAAAAGATTCGGCAACAGCACTGGTAATAATACACAATAACAAACAAGTAACGCAACATCAGCATCACTTACTAAACATTAAACAATCAATGCACACGAAGAGATACAAGGTGAAACAATAGATCTAGATATATAAACTGCATGGAACATGAAACACTTATTTTTCATTTCTAATTATCAAGTGAATTTAATAAAAATGGTAATGTGTAACATAAAGATTGATTTCCGTAATTCGTACGTGCATGAGGAATGATCCATGCTTCATTGTGACGTGTGTTATAAATGTTAGTGTTTCTTGTTAATCTAGATAATTGTTCTATGATGTTGTTATTTAGTTTTTTGCCGGCATAGTACCTCTTGAGCAGTATATCATTATATAAAAAGTTAACTGGACGTACCTTAAGACTTTTAAAAGTGGTTCGGTATGCGCATCGTAGGGAGAGGTTGAGGAAACAGTCGGGGAACTTTGTCTTTCAACACGAAGAAAACATGTTTTTGGGGACCCTGTCACATTGCGGAAATAGCAACAGTCCGGAAACATCTTGCTGTTGTCCGAAAACCATGTTTACCAACTTGTTCTCCGACACTCGGGGAACATCCTGTCACACCGGGAAAGCGTGTCGGAAGAACACAAATTGCCTCCTCTCCTGCGCGCTGCCTTTCTCTCTCTCTCTGCCCTGCCAAGCACGCGCGCTCGTGCAGTGTAAGCACTGTTCTGGGCCATATGCTCGCGCTTGTAGCATCGGCTGCGTCTGGACGGAAGCTGAACCGAAGTATAGACGCTTTACACACGCGCCAAATTACAGCCGCCATTGCTGACCTTCTCTTGTCTTACCGAGATGCCGAGCCACTGAAACGGTAGTTGACGATCCTCTTCAAAGGCCGATGCTTTAGAAAAGGACACAGTTGAATCTAATGTGGCGATAACCTGGCCTGCTATACTAAAGATGAAGTGAAATAAACGAAATAAGAGGAAACAAAAGCTGAAGGTCAGTTATGGCGGCGTCCATGCGCAGCTGCTGCAAAATCCGCTGGCTCCGCTCGCCCCTTGAATCGTTGCCATTTTGGATCGCCGTCTCGTCACCGTCGCTCTACCGTAGTCGATTCATCAGCCGCGCAAACCATCTCGTGTTCTCTGGATTTGGCGGTTGCGTTCTGCAACAGGGCTAGACCCTTGCAGGATGGCATACGCGCCGGCCACAGCAGCAGCTTCTGCTTTGGTGCTTCTTTGTGCCATCGATTCAGATGATTCTGACGATCAGCTGCCGCCGCGCAAGAAGCCGCGTTCAAAATAGACCAGCGAGTGGATCGCAAGAGTGCATCAACAAGGTGCCTAAGGCCCGGTCACACTGAGGAAACACGGCGGAAACATGAACAAAACATATTTCTCAACAGTCGGGAAACATGTCGGCTGTCGGCTGTGTTACCCTACAACCCTGTCACATTGAGGAAACAGCATCACAACATGGACGACAGCGACAATGTTGTCTCGGTGTGACAGCTTTTGGCAACGGAAACCTCGACAACTTGTGTCGGACGACACGTGTTGCCCATTTCGGTGGCTGAGCTAATTTTTTTTCAGCAACACGGCAACATCTATATTTTTCTGTACAGATAGTCGCACGAGAATACTTCAATAATTGACGTCAAGCGTGAAGGGCCATTTTGAACGCGGCTTCTTGCGCGGCGGCAGCTGATCGTCAGAATCATCTGAATCGATGGCACAAAGAAGCACCAAAGCAGAAGCTGCTGCTGTGGCCGGCGCGTATGCCACCGTGCAAGGGTCTAGCCCTGTAGCAGAACGCAACCGCCAAATCCAGAGAATACGAGATGGTTCGCGCGGCTGATGAATCGACTACGGTAGAGCGACGGTGACGAGACGGCGATCCAAAATGGCAACGATGCAAGGGGCGAGCGGAGCCAGCGGATCTGAGCCTAGCAGCCTATACTTCGTTTCAGCTTCGGTCCAGATGCAGCCGATGCTACAAGCGCGAGCATATGGCCCAGAACAGTGCTTGCACTGCACGAGCGCGCGTGCTTGGCAGGGATGCTGAAAGCCCGGAGCTCGCGCTTGTAGCTTAGCCGAGCCGGCCGGGCAGACGAGGGCGAGAGAGAGAGGGAGGCAGCGCGCAGGAGAGGAGGCAATTTGTGTTCTTCCAACACGCTTTCTCGGTGTGACAGGATGTTCCCCGAGTGTCGGAGAACAAGCTGGGAAACATGGTTTTCGGACGACAGCAACATGTTTCCGGACTGTTGCTGTTTCCGCAATGTGACAGGGTCCCCTGAAACATGTTTTCCTTGTGTTGAACGACAAAGTTCTCCGACTGTTTCCGCAGTGTGACAGGGCCTTATGAGAATTTGATGCGGGAGCTGGTTCTGGAAGATTCTGAGGCCTACTGGCGTTGGATTCGGATGGACACCGGCTCCTTTGAGGATTTCCTAGCAAGGGCGGAATCGCGCATCAAAAAAAGGGACACAAATTTCCGGCTATGCGCTTAGAAATGGGGAGTTGTCAATCATTGAAGTGTTCTCGTGCGACTATCTGTACTGAGAAATATAAATGTTGCCGTGTTGCTGGAATAAAATTCGCTCAGCCACCGAAATGGGCAACACGTGTCGTCCAACACAAGTTGCCGAGGTTTTCGTTGCCAAAAGCTGTCACACCGAGACAACATTGTCGCTGTCGTCCATGTTGTGTTGCTGTTTCCTCCATGTGACAGGGTTGTCGGGCAACAGAGCCGGCAGCCGACATGTTTCCCGACTGTTGAGACACATGTTTTCTTGATGTTTCCGCCGTGTTTCCTCAATGTGACAGGGCCTTAAGGAGCTTCCCCCCTAAAAACATGACGCTTTTAAACTGGACTTTGATGTTGGAAGTTTTTTTTACGTATATAAAGAACGCGAATCAATATTATTGCATTTAATGTTGTTATTTCCTGATCTTCAGTTTTACTATATAGAAGTACGTAGAATGTGGCGACGAAGAATTCATTTTTTTTTTCGGAAACTTGAATATATATTGTCAAGGCGTTACAGAAAGTTGTTTTTAGAATTGCATGTAACGATCATCCTTTTTTTGCTGAAATCACCGATCGAATAAGTGACTAAAAAGAGCCCAGTCCGAGAGGATTTGATATTTTGGTTTGGCATTTTGTAACGAATATTTTTTAAAGGTCCTAAATGTTACATAACCAGTTTATGTATTACTCCTTAAGCGCTTCGAATATTTTTTTTTTTTTGAGTAGCTAAAGGTCAAGTACTGCGGATTGAGTCATTAGCGGGTAACAACCGCACTTTCAAGAGTGTCGAATAGCCAGGGTGCAGTAACATTATATGAATGTAAAGAGAAGATCGGAAATGCAATGCGTGACCGGCAGCCGATCAGACACTTCCACCTCGCCCGCTTCCATTGTTCATATATTTAAAAAACTGAACTGCCGCTTGCACACACCTCCACTTCAGAAATATACCCAAAACGTACATTATTCTTCTATGAAAGTGAAAAATTACGCCGATCTACTCTACCCAATTTTATATAAAATGAACAAATCACGTGTTTGTGTATAAAAAAAAAAGGTAAACCATAACATTTTCTTCAGTTTTGAAGACAACTTTATCATACACAGTAGCAGTAAAACAACCAAAAAACATGGAAATATGTGGCTTTATTGCATCTCATGTGGCTTTCTGGAAGGTGACCATTCACTGAAATGTTTTCATTGAAAACGTAGGGATTCCAAACATTTTACTTTTCATAATTGTATTAATATAAAAATTTACATCGGGGCGAGACCATTTTATCAGAATGTGCGTTTAAAAAAAACAATTGTACAATATATATATATATATATATATATATATATATATATATATATATATATATATATATATATATATATATTCATCATGGCAAATATTTTATAAAGTCACCCGGCAACCAAAGAGCAAAAAATGCAAATAATATACGGAAAATAAATGTATATTATGTGTAACTTCAGTAACTGCCAATGTACAGTCATGCAAATACTTAATTACTCCACGCGATCGGGCGACTGTTTCCTGAGGAGCGCGTGACCGGTGGCTTGCGTGTTTTTTGGGTATATTTCGTCGTTCTTGACGCGGCGTCAACGAACACAAAGCCGCTGCTTACGCCGCTACAGAGGTGGGCTCTACTCTTGTCACGACAATCTATCGCGCTATAACGTCGTCCACTGTACTCGACTGAAGCATCGAGAGGGCTGTTTCGAACGCCGGTGCGCATGTCATCAGTGCAGGCAGAGCAGCGACGTAGCAATCGCGAAGCGAGTGCCGACTGCGCCTCGATCTGGCCGGCCGCGCTCGCTCTTTGGAAATGTAAGCTTGGGACTCTAGAGCAGCGTTAGCGTATTGATGATGCCAAACGCTACATTATCGTCGAGAATCTTTTGCCCTTCGAATGGCTGCGAAGTCGTTCCAGTGCCGGGCGCACCCTAGGCAGCGTCTTCCAACAACCATTCGCACAGCATCGGAACCTTCCGTCTGCGAGCGCCGGCGGTTCGTCGTCGCGGGGGTCATGTTCGCGGGAGTTTAGGTTCACGGGGTTTCGTGTTCGTGGGGGTTCATAAAATGCTGTCATTCAAGTCGCGACGATGAATTGCCGGCACTCGCAGATTGCCAATTGGCGCCAGAAAGGTTGCGATGCTGGGCGGGAGGTCACTAACAAGCGATGCTGCCTAGGGTACGCTGAGCACTGGAACTTTTCCGCAGGCGTTCGGATCAACGACAAAGCAGCGTCCTGCATCATCATCAGCAAGCTAACGATGGTCGAAAGTCCCACGCTTGTATTTTATCAGAGCGAACGCGGACAGCCAGATCGAGGCGCAGTCGACTCTCGCTTCGCGATTGCTGCGTCGTTGCTCTGACTAAACAATTGATATGTACACTGGTATTCCACGCAGTTCTCTCGAGACTTCATGAGCGCCCAACAGACGCTTCTATAGCGCGATAGAGTGTCGTTACAACAGAAAAGCTTACCCCGGCAGGGGCGAAAGCAACGGTGCAATCTCCTTCGACGCGGGCGTCGAGAACCGCGAAATATACAAAAAAAAAAAACACACAAATTAACAGCAAAAAAAAAAAAAAAAAATGTTGTTAAGCACGCGCTACCCTAGGTACGTCCTAGTATCTCTCTGTTGTGCGAGTTCCACAAGCCAGCAAGCGCTGTTGCTAAATGTTCTCTTTTTTTTTTAAATGATGAGGCCTTAAAGTCGTAGCTTCTTGGAGCACACAGCCCCACCATATGTCAGCGGTGTGTGCTGTGATTGTAATTGATGACAGTGCTGTAGACTGAACTCACAAATGAAAAACATATTACGGGAAAAATTTCTCAAACGATGCAATCAGAAATGGCACAACGCTGCAAAGATTCCCGAAATGTAAGTTAAAAAATGCGAACCTAATGGTGTACACATAATTCCGAATTTCGTAATAAAAACACACACACACACACACACACACACACACACACACACACACACACACACACACACACACACACACACACACACACACACACACACACGCACGCACGCACGCACGCACGCACGCACGCACGCACGCACGCACGCACGCACGCACGCACGCACGCACGCACGCACGCACGCACGCACGCACGCACGCACGCACGCACGCACGCACGCACGCACGCACGCACGCACGCACGCACGCACGCACGCACGCACGCACGCACGCACGCACGCACGCACGCACGCACGCACGCACGCACGCACGCACGCACGCACGCACGCACGCACGCACGCACGCACGCACGCACGCACGCACGCACGCACACACACACACACACACACACACACACACACACACACACACACACACACACACACACACACACACACACTATATATATATATATATATATACAAAGTTGAAAATCCCAAGTCAGAGAAACATAAACACGGAAGGTTTATTTCAACGTTTCGGCAAGAGTCTTGCCTTCGTCAGGAATGGCAACACAGTTCATGTGTGACGCGTTTTATCCAAATCCTTAAAAAAAAGAGAGGGGGAGGGGAGGGGACAACATGTGGAGGTCACGAGAAAGCATGACCAAGCATGGGGACAATACAAAAAAATATATATATATTAAATATATATATATATATATATATATACATATAAATAAAAAAATATATATATATATATATATATAATCAAATCCTGGCTCCGCCGTTTATTTTGACTTTCCGCGTGTTCGTAAAACCTTTGATTCTTTTATTCATGGGATTAAGTGCGGTTCATTCATCTGCATATGTTTGTTTACACATATTTATTCATTTATTTATTTATTTGTTTGTGGACATCTTCAAACTTGCCTCGTTTTGGGTCACTTCTGGGGAGGGCAGCTTTGGATGTCATTCATAAAGCTGTCCTGTTCACTCAATATTGACCGCAGAGTAGACGCTATGCGTGTTTTAGGCCAATCGTGTCTGCGGTTAGGGTCACCTGACTACAATCTCGAAAGTGGTGATAACGCAGAACACGACACCTTCCTGAAGCCGAAGATCACACATAGCTTCCACTGCATTATCAACCTTGGGTCGAACTTTCCAAAGGTTACAAGTGACACATCCTCTCGTTGTATTCATTGTTGGCTTGGTATGCCCCTGACGATTAGTCTTTGTGATCTCACCCTCGTTTTCGCCCTGAAGGAGCTCTGCTTTCAAACTCCTTCTCTCTTTTTCTCTCTCTCCCTAAGCTGAAAGCGTTGTAGAAGGCCTCCAGTCACCGGACAAATAAACCGTAGACGTTTTATCGCTTGACTCTGCTCTCTTTGCGCATGTAACAGAAGGAGCGTGATCACGTGGTTTGACGTATGACGCATTAGTTGTTGCCAATCTCGAAAGGCCTGCTTGCGGACCTAGTTTCGCGTATCGTGAGGCCCGCGGGGTTGCTGTGGACTTCACTTCTATTGGGCAGGAGATCGAACTATAGGGGGCGCTCTGACCCGTTTGTTTTCCCCACGCTTGGTGTTTACTCAACACAAGGCCTGTGCACATGCCGACAGGCCTTATGGGCATGGTCATGTCATCTTCTACAATAGAGCGCGGGGCGCAGTTTAATGTAAAAAATACTAACAATCGACGAAGCGACGTTAAGTGCCGGATCTATCCTCAGAGAATGCGAGCTTGACCCACTTCGGCTTTTGTGCTGAGCTGGGATCGTGCATGCTGCATTGTTCATGCAGGCCGTAGTGGAAACAAAACAGCCCCTCCTCCCCCTCGCCGGAGAACACGAACTCCAGCCGAACGCTGACGCCGCGTTCGGTTATGTCGGCCGAACGCTGCGTCATTGCATTTGTTGTCCCCATCCGTGTAGTTGTTAGGTTAACCGCTTGGGGCGTCACGGTCTGTCCTCCTCCCCAATAGTAAATGGTATCTCGATCGAAAAGTCCTAACCGTATATCGGCAACAAGCGATTTCTTCAATGCCGAAAAAAGTCTTGTGATGCGTTCAGTGTTCGGATCGGCAAATTACAGCTTGTTCTACATCGTGGTGAATCTTCACGGATACCTTCCTTCTCGGTTTTCTCTTTGAGTAGTTGTTATGCAGTGCCCGTGCTGACATATAACTCGGATTAAATCTTTCAAGTCAAGTATTTTTAACGTAAATGTGCTGCAACCTACTCGGCGACAATTGATCGTACTGTCTATATATCTCCAGGCGGTGTCTATCGTGTGGCAGCAGGGAGAATAATTTCCCTGGAATTTTACCGCAGTCGCCTGCATTATTTTTCTCAATTCATGTGAAATCTGCAGGAAGTATACTGACTTTCTTATTCTCCCTGCGTTTTGTGAAAACACGTTTCATGGAGACATTTTTGTGAATACACGTTTCCTGGACACATGTTTAGTCGACCCCAAAGGTGCGTTTATACTCCAACGTCGGCGAACCTAACGTTCGCCGGCGCAAAACGATGTTCGTCGTCCACTTCGCCACGCTGCGTCACACTGCGTCATGCTGCGGAAGGAATCGTCAACAGTGTCTATAGTCCGGCGCAGTCTAGCGAGCCTCCGACGCGCTCGCCCTTGCTACGCATGCGCGTCGTCATGGCAACCAGGTCAATCGCGTTACCATTTCCGGTTCCTCGGTTTGTCGCCGTTCGAAGCAAGCCCGCGAGTCCTTGTTCCTCTTGTTTAGATATGCTGTCAACATGAACGTAGACGCTCAAACAAAGAACGAATAGCAGCTGTGCTCCTGTTGCTCGACGCCACAGGAGCACAGCTGCTATTTTTTTCTTTGTTTTGTTTTCTTTGTTTACAGCGCCGAAGAAGGCGTACGATGTTTGTGCGCGACATCTTCGACAAGCGGGGTCGGGAAGAGGGATCACAGAGCGGAAAGCTTAAATGCTGAAAGCATGTGTATGTGCGTGTATATGTTTTTTTAAGGTTCGGTGTGTGTGTGCAGCAAATGCTCTTCCAGAACACTAGCGGCGGCGTTCCTTAGCGGCAGCGTTCCTTTTCGTCACCGGCGCCGCCACCACCGTACCACCGCTTCCCCCCCCTCAACACGCACACATACACGCCTACACAACACCCACCCTCGCCGTCGTAAACCATCTGTACGAACGAGTGCGTGCATCCACAATATGGGTGAAGGGATTCCCCCGAGGGGTGCTTTTCCTAAACTATTTCTCGCAAATCACCGCAAAAGACGGGGACTATTTTCTTTCTTTTTTTCTTTTTCAGTCGTACGCATTGGGAGTGGGGAATTTAAAACTGTCCGTCTTTTGTCCAAACCCGTCGCAACGTTTCCATTCTTTTTCAACTTTGCCACATGGTGTTGTTTACTGCTGCTTGTCATTTTTGTTTTCCGTCCTTTCCGCGCGGGTTTGGTCGTCCGACTAAAAATAGCAGCAAAAATAATATAAAGGATGCTTACAGCATTGACTATCGGTTCCGTAATAAACATATATGTAGCAGTGACAAGCGAGCTGCCATGCCGCGCATTTTGTGGGCTAGTCATACTGGGCCAAAATAGAGCGGGCCTCAGCGGTCCCGTGAAAATTAGTGTCGGGCCGGGCCGGGCCGGCTGTGGTAGCGGGTCGCGGGCTGGTCCGCACCCCAGAGACAGCGGGCCGGGCTGAGACGGGCTTCTAAATATCGGCCCGTACAGACCTCTCATACTCACAACTTCAATCGCGTAAGCGAGCATATAATTTGATTCATTTCGGCGAGTTCTACAGGCGGAGGAGACATGGACAAGCAAAGTGTCAACTTACCGCTCTTCATGCCGCAGATTGTGGCCACCGGACGCCCATCCGTTCTCCTTCCTGAGCTTGTCCCGGTAATCGATGCAGCCAAGATCGTTAAGGCTAGGGCGACTTCTGACTGCCTCAATGAGACGCTCGGCATCACTTGTTGGCAAGTCCATTTCGCTACCGCTCTGGCTGATCTGGCTACTGCCGTGCGCCATTTTGATTTCTTCCTACCCGCGGCTCGCGCAAAGGTTTCTGGGTAACGACCGCCGCCAGCCGACGCCAACATTCGAGCAGAGCCTACCTCGGCGAAACCTTCGCCAACGGTCGCCGAGGCGCGCTACGTTGCGTTACGTTCGACTGTCGTCGGCGTGTAGACGCTCCCTTTGCAGCAACGTAACGCAACGAGGTCGGGCGCGTGCGCCCGTCGACGTTACGTTGGAGTATAAACGCACCTTAACGTTTCATCGACTCTCATTACGCGAATTTCACGCTGCAGGGAAATTTCTTCGCGCCTGTATCCCTGAGGCGCGTGCTCACCTACCCAGCCCACACGTTCACGTCACTTCTTGGCGAGTCGGCAGCAACTCATTACAAAGAAAGAAATATATTTTGAGTTGTTTATAAACATCACGCGTTGATGCAATGATTTGTCGATGAAACGTTGTTCGATGAACTGATTGCAGCGCCAATGAGTGGCGACTGCCAGAAGAATTTTGGGGAAAAATTCGGCCGGCTGCATGCCGGGAGAATACACACACACACAAAAAAAAACCACCGTAAGTTAAGAGTTTTTTTCCAAACTGGAAACCGCCATGAGAGGCGCGCACGGGCAAAACGCCGTAGAGGCGACGTGACGGTCCGAGTCCGTAAATGTACGGCTTCACATATCTTTTAGCTGGGCATGCTGGAGCAATAACCCAGCATGAAGCTGGGATGCTGGGACCAGCTTGTGCTGGAACCAACACGGCAAGCTGGGCATGCTGGAGCAATAACCCAGCATAAAGCTGGATTGCTGGGACCAGCTTGTGCTGGTTTTTTCAATGGGAAGCTAACTCAATTTCGCATACGCCTTGCGAGATAATCGAAGTGCAGAAGGAATCAACGACGCGTAACTTAACGCAAAAGCGCGTGCTGAGTCAGAAAACGCGCTAAATTTTTTGCTTTAGCGCCCCGACTCAGTTGCACGAGGGAAACCTATCCACGCATCAGACTCGACCCGATGGACGTGTGCAGGCAGAGGACTCATCGCCATACGTGTTTGGTTTGCTCTGGGCTGAGTGGCCTCTCCCGAATTCTTTCTATTTGTACCTTTTTTGCTTTCGGGCGCCGTCACGCTTTCGCTTTCGGGCGCGGCGGAGAAATCAGATTTTAACATGAAACACTGAACCGCGCTCGTTGAATAATTATAATGAGCGCTCTCGCGTACGGAATTTAAGAGAGCATGTCGTGTTTTCTCTAGTTTATACACTGATGTTTAGGACAATTGCTGGATCGCGTACCCCCACTTGCTGCAGCCCGAGTGCGGCCACCGGGCGGCAATCTTGCATGTTGAGAAAGGGCGCTTTTAGAACGTCGCGGAGGCTGGCGGCAGGGTGCTGAAGACACGGTTTCTACTCGTTCGTCGTCATTCACCCAAGAAGTTCTTTAAAATCCTATGTAAGACATGAGACTTTCCATTGAGAACGTGTTACATTTTTTACGGAAGCGCAGTGTCGCAGAAAAAAGGCACAACTCGTCGAAAGCAAGTTTCGCCGGTCTCGCGGCGTGTTCAAAGCTCCCTTGGCACGCCGAAGCGCTGCGTCTATATGCCTTCGCACGCTTGGATGCCGGTCAAGAATCGACACCGTCTGGATGTGTTTTGCGAGTGAAATGTGACTGTAGCCGTATGTGCCTCTGGAGCAGCGTTTTACTTTACTCTGACGACTGTATTTGTAACTAAGTGGCGACGGAAGAAGGGGGAAAGGTGCGTCTTTCTTTCGTTGTTAGACGGTTCGGAGAATACCGCACACAAAAGCTCCTCATCAGTGATCATCGGTGTCTTATTATTAACCTACTTAATTTCACTTGACGCTTGAGCACGGCTCCCCTAACTGCGAGTTGGTCAACAGACTGCACACGACCATATGCACCGCGCTTCAAAGATTTTCACTCTCGCCGTCTTGCACTTTTGCCTTCGAAAATCCTCCTTGCTCTACGGCGATACTCTATTTGTGCTGCTATATGTGATCTAGTGGAGTATATTTGGAACATAACCATGGGTAATAATGCATAATAGCAACTGTACGAATTGCTTTTCCCCCTTTATTAATAGCAACTCGCCTGAACATCTGGACGATCCAGAACTCTTTGGCCGATATATGATGCAAAGACATCTATGCGCGACACACCTTCAAAACTTTGCCGCCGCACAGATTCTTGATCGGTATCCAAGCGTGCGAAGGCACAGAGGTTCAGCACTTCGGCGTGCCAAGGAAGCTTTGATCAAGCCGCAAGACCGTCGAAAATTGCTTTCGACGAGTTGAGCCTTTTTCTTGCGGCACTGCGTTCCCGTAAAAATTTACCCTTATTCTGATCAGCAAGTATCCGGCTTACACAGGGAAAAAAAAAAGTTTTTGGCGAATGACGACGAACGAGTAGAAATCACATGCCTTCAGCATAGAGTAATATACACAAGGTAAAGAGCGGGCACTGCCATAGGCCCAGCGGCCCAGATAGACCAGTGACAAGTAGCGCTTCTAGCGGGCGGTATTAAGTATAATCTGATTCCGTTTCCGGTCAAGTTAGTTTCAGTTTTGGTTTGGGCGTTTCTGCTCCGGTTCTCCGGTACCCTTCTCTCTCTCTTTTCTCCCCGCCTCGCTCGGCTCTCGGAAGCTCCTTGACTCCTGAAGCCGCTATTTCTTTTAGTTCTTTTTTTTAATACGGACGCTCGTTTTGCTTTATTTTTTACGATAGAGTCCGTGCAAAATGTGTCAAACAATATTTCAACTTACTTCACAAAGCAGAAGTATATATAGTTCTTGTTCTTTTTCTATCGTAAAGCTTGAAGTTACACAATCGCCGCATTGACTCCTGGCTGGTGGAGCATTTTGGGGTCAACAACACTAAGTGGTTCGAACACATTTTATTGGACCACATTCATGTATACATGATTTACTTCAGAAGCTCTGTATGTTTTTTACGAAAGAGATCGATACTCACAAAAATAAATGAGTATGAAGGACTTCGGCATATCGTACACTTCGTAATAGATTCTTAGCGGAACCAAGTTAATAAAACCTTTCCACGCAGAACATGCTGTATGATACATTCACCTTGACGCCGACTCGGGTACGGGAAGTAAGTGCAAAAATAAATAAGTCATCGCTATAATTACCAGTCATAAAAGCCTAATAACAGTGCGAAGCAAACGCCGGATAGTACAAATTCCCGATTTCCGGCAAATGTAAAAAAACACCAATTTGCATAGCCTCGAACTCACTGCGGGCGAGCCATTACCAAACAATGAGAACTCTATTCGAAATCTGACAAGATTCAACGTCCCTAAACATTCCCCGAAATTGTTCAGAAAAGAAATATGGCTTCAGAAAAAAGCGGCTAAAAAACTATGGACAGTGGATACAAAAGTGGATACATTTTCTTTCAAATATTTTTAGCCTCCATACACTATTTTCTATCGAAATTTCGTAGGAAGTGGACAGATTTTTTTGTTAGAGAGCCGTGATACACATTCGGTGGAAAAAGGGGAAACAAATATTTGGAGAGCAAGCTGCACCGCCCACTTAATAAGCACTTTTTGTTTTTGGTTTGGCAACCACCTCTGTTAATACACTATTAACAGTTAAACCTGTCTCGTTCTTACTAGCCACTCAAGAGTGCAACCGAACTTTGTCCGAATTCCGGTTATGAAATCAAACATGTCAACACAAGCGTATTCTGCAAAACAATTTTAAAAACCCTTTGTGGTACTCCTCTGGGCAAAGGCTAAAACCACCCAGACCTCAAAGTGTGCTATACAAGGCGGCACACACTCCTCGAACATGTGTCACACTCTCTATTATGGGCAGAAAGTGATTTTCTAGTTGCTGAATGAAATGAAAGGCAGCCAGCCAAGAAAGAGTGAGGCACTCAGTACCTGTGGGGCACAATTTTCTTCCATGTTACCGAAAGGTTCTTGAAAAAATGTGTCTCTCAGTAACTTTCGGATCCAATTGCAGGGTCATCTCATGGATAGAACAATAAAGTTCAACAATAGAAGACCACTCAATGACCTCATTTTCAATGCAAAGTTTGTGAGCCTGGAGATTGCTCTTGGTTGTTTTGGGAAGGTGCGGAACATCAAAGACAAAGTAAACGTGTTCGTTGTCAACTTCAAAAAATGGCATATCACCACACACACCAAGCTTACGTTTGAAGCCCCCTAACCACAGACCACAGCCTTTACTGTGAAGCCAACAGTCTTAAGCTCCCGAATGCGAGAAATAAGGAGACTGCGTTAAACAGAAGACGTTGGAGTGTGCACAGCAGTGTCTGCAAGGGGCTAAATGCACCTCCTGGAAATTTCAGACAGCATAACAACCAAGGCTCTATCTGCAATGTTAGAGGTTCGTTCAACACCGTCATCTGTAAACCCATGGACAATGTCGTGTGCAGGGTCATAAGTTAAATTCTTTTGAAAACAATCTCATCGAAAATCAACTTGCACACACGTTCAAGTGCAGCCAGACAGCACGACAGAAACAGCGCGAGAAGCTCGAACCGATCGACTCCACGAATTCACGCCGAGCATGCGAGCACGCGGGCGGTCATGCGTCACCTTGATTGAAGCAAAGTCGACCGAACATGATGCAGCAGAAGGCACACATGGACGGCACGAACGACACAGACGAACGACGCAGGGACAAGCAGAGGCCATGCAGAATGATGAGAGGCGACGGCGTGCAGGCAGGCAGGCCATGGCAGGCGCCATTCATCACGTGGTTTTTGTGACGTATGTGACTTTAAACTATTTGGTGGTTTTAAGTACTTTAAACAATTTTAAAGCATTACTATTTATAAAATAAATAGTTTTCACAGAAAAAAGTTTTAATTAATTTTAACCAAATAGCAGAAAAGCGCCACGTAGCGGAGGGTATGAAACGCACTATCTGGGCCGCGAATCGGCTCCTGTGTCCTCTCTTTACGTTTACTATATTACTCTATGCCTTCAGCACGCTGCGGCCAGCCTCCGTAACGCTCCAAAAACGCGGTTTTTCGACATGCAAGATCGCCGTCTGGTGGAAGCACTCGCGGAGCGGGGATGCGCGATCGAGCAATTGCCATGGAGATTAGTGAGTTTATGTGTAAAAAAAAATTTTGTCTACGGCAGTTTGTTTCGAAGTAGGCCACTAATCTCCACTAGAGGGCTATGGATGGCTCACTGAGCCCACGGGTACAAAGCCACCGGAAGTAAGCGGCTTGTCCCGGAAGTGAGCGCTTGACAGGCTTTCCCACTCGTACGAGCAGTTGTCCAAGGCGCTTGATTTGCTTTTGTTATATCAAGAGAGCCTGCTTGTTGCGCAATAACAGTTCATGCAGGCCCGAGAAGTCTTGGAAGCCATTTGATGTGTGAGAATTTTGAGATTCTAGCTGATCAGGTGTACGTGCCCCAAGTTCAAATGCCTCTTTCTCAAGATTGATTACTAAAAGGGATTATTAAAACATACGTAAAAATGCAAGAAAGCGTGAACCAAAACATTAACAAAATGCACTATGAAACCCAGCAAACACTCGACTTCCGGGACAAGCATTGAACTTCTGATGGCTTCCCCCGCGCCCGACTCGCAGCAAGGCTAAGCGCCTTCCAGGCTTCTATATTAGAGATCAGTGAGGTAGGCCTACCGCGCGAACGACGACCGTGCGTGCATAACATACTCTTGCAAGATGCGCCAGGGAACGGTGACACGATAGCACGGTAGAACAAGAGGTTTGATATGGCGGTCGGCTCAGAGCCGGGTAGCCACGGGCGCAAGGCACGAGTTCATGCGCACGAGCGACGGAGCTCTATCTGCTCGGCTGCTTAGTGTAGCGTTATCCAACATCCGCCGCCCCCCCCCCCCCCCCTCATACAGAAAGAGTCAAAGTCTTTGGGGAGCCTTGGCGCGACGGCCGCTTCTCGTGTGTGAATGAAGATTGCCTTCGCATTCTGTAAGTGTCTCTTGAACATCTTCGCTGTCAACGATTTCCGCATCCCGGACATTTACAGGAAAAGAAACAAGATGAGTTGGGTTACGTCGCACAACGCCGTTGTCAGTGTCCACGAAGTAAGACCTGAGTTCCTCTGCTGGTCTCTGCACTGTATTTTTCTGCTTGATGTCAGTGATCCAAACTTCATCTCCATTTAGGACTTCAGGCATTGCGCGTACGCTATGCCGTCAATTGAAGTCTTTTTCTGGTGTTCCCGGTATAGTTCTTCAAAGTCGCGAAGTTTTCTCATGTCTGGCATGTGGGGCATGAGCATCTCGGGAACAACAGGGAGGTTTTTTTTGTAAACATCGACCCATAAGTAATTCAGCGGGGCTGTAGCCGTTCTTCAGCGGAGTCGACCTGTAAAAGAGAAGGGTCAAGTACGGGTCTTTCGCTTTTTCCATTGATTTCTTGATGAATTTCACGGCTGCTTCTGGAAGTCCATTACTTTGGGGATAATATGGGCTTGAGGTGGTATGTTTGAACACGTATTCTCGAGCAAATGTAGCGGAGTTTGATGACGAGAACTGAGGTATATTGTCGGACAGTACCACCTCGGGAATTCCGCGGCGAGCGAAGATTGATTTGCAGTGGTTAATGGCTGTAAGCGATGTAAGCTTCTCAGGTCGTGCTATCTCGGGTACCTTGAGAAATAATCTGTCATGATTAACCACCAGTGACTGTTGAAGTAGAAAAGATCCATTGCAACACGCTGCCAAGATCGGTCAGGAAATTCCGTGTTTAGAAGCGGCATCTTGCGATTGCACGTGGTTTTGATGCATTCGTTGCATTGCTTTACTTTGGCAGCTGTCTCTGCAGCTATTGTTGGCCACCAGACACAGTCTTTTGCTCTTGCTCGTGTTTTCGTGATGCCGAAATAGCCTTCGTGGAGGAGGTGCATGATCTCTTTTCTGCACGAGACAGAAACGACGACACGGGCTGCATAGAGGAGCAAGTCGTCTTCTACGTTGAGCTGGTGTCGATGCTCAAAGAACGGTTTCAGGTTTTGTGACAAGTCTCTTCTGGATGACCACTCCTTTGAGCTTAGTTTTCGTAGCTGGTTGCACTGTGTCCGATGTTTAGCTTTCTTTTAGCCATTGTAGGCAATGGTCCTTGACTGGGATAGCTTTTTTAAAGGAACAGACGAAAGTTTCAACCTTTTTTTCAAGGTCTGTGTCCCCTGTCTGCTGTAGGGGTGATCGGGAAAGTGTGTCAGTGGCTAGTAGGTTTTTTCCTGGTACATATTCAACGCTTTACTGGTACCACATCATCCTAATCTTTAGCCTCTGGAGTCTGAGTGTCAATTCGTCAAGAGTTTTCGACATTAGGAGGGGAACGAGCGGCTTGTGGTCTGTCTCCAGCTTGAGCGTTGTTCCAACCAGGTAGTCCACGAACTTCCCGCATGCCCAGACTAAGGCAAGAGCCTCTTTCTTGATCTGCGCGTAGTGCTGTTCGGTGTCTGAGAGCAATCTTGAGGCGTACAAAATGACAGCAAACTTGCCATCTGTTTGTCGCTGCCGGATACGTGCGCCAAGTCCGAAAAAATAAAGCGTCTGCGCTGACGACTGTATCCTTTCCGGGGTCGTATACGCCCAGTACGGGACGGGAAGATAGTAGTGTCTTCCATTTGTTAAATGCTTGTTGCTGTGGAGAGTCCCAAAGAAACTCCTGCTCCTTCGACAACAAGGATGAAAGTGGCTGAAGAACCTCTGAAAGGTTTTGCACAAAGCGGGCAAGGTGCGTGGCCATACTCAGTACTTTTTGCAGCTCACTTTTGTTTGTCGGGCGTTTCATTTTCAGAATAGCTTCTACCTTCCTTTCATCGGGTCTGATGCCGTTGTAGCCTAGTTGATGGCCTAAGAACGTGAGCTTTTGGACGTTATATACGCACATGTTTTCGTTTAGCGTCAATACAGCTTTGGTTAATCGCTGCAGTACGGTGCGTAGTGTCTCGTTGTGTTCTTCTTCGGTTGAGACCCAGATGAGGATGTCATCCATGTGACAAACCACTCTGTTACCGCCGTGCAAAAGACTAGACATCTACTTTCGAAAGGGCTCTGGAGCAGACGATATCCCGAAAGGTGATCTGTTGAAGAAAAACCTCCCGAAAGGTGTAATGAAGGTGGTGAGCTTCCTGCTGCCTTCGTCTAGTGGAATTTGCCGAAATCCCGAAGTAGCATCTAGTTTTGAAAATATATTCGCGCCGTGGAGCAGTCCGAGTGTGTGCTAGACGGAAGAAATGGGATGCCATTCTCTCAGAACGTGATGGTTTAGACCAGTAAAGTCGACACAGATTCTCACCGATCCGTTTGGCTTGAGGACGACTACCATGAGCGCACAAAAGTCGGTTGGTTTGTCGACGGGAGAAATGACAGCGATTGTCTGCATTCGCTGTAGCTCCAACCTTGTTTTCTCGTACAAGGGTATTGGGATGCGGAGTGGAGAGTTGATACAAAATGGTTCCGCTCCATTGCGCAAGTGAATAAGGTGTTCTTTTTGCAGCTTGCCGAGACCTTGGAATAGTGAAGGGAATTCGACTTTCGGGATTACGTTCTGGGTGATGGAATTGACGAATGTGAGTATCTGCAGATCATTGATGGCGGGCTTTCCGAGCAAGGACGTGTGGATGTCGTGAAGCACGTAGACGTCTTGAATTGTTGTCCGGTCGCGGTAAGCGAGTTCGAGTCTTGCAACGCCCTTAGTTGCGAGAAGCTTTGGGTCTGGCCCATAAAGTTGACGAGGTGCTTCTGAAAGGAGAGGCTGACGTTTGAGCATTTCGAATGTTGCTTGTGAAAGGACGGTTTCGTTGGCGCCCGTGTCGATTTTGAACTTTACGGATTGACCTTGAACCAGGATCGTAGTCTCTTAAAAATCTCTTAAAAATCCTTGTTCGCTGTTGATTTTAGGCGCTTCAACGAAGTCAACTCGTCGAGACCTGCAAACAGACGAATAATATCCTTTCTTGCAGCAATTACGGCAAACTTTTGACCGCGCTGGGCATTGGGCTCGTCCGTGCTGCTGTTTTTCACATTAGCGACACGGTCTCTAAACGCCGCTCTTGCTCGAGCTTGAAGATGGCTTCACCTCTGGGTGAGGTCGTTCGTCGTTCGAGCGAGCAGATGTCCCAGAAGTCTTCACGAAACGTCTTTGGTTAACTCCTTGTTGACGCGCCGCGGCGACTTTGTTGACTGTCGACTTGTCGGCATTGAGCTCAGCTTGCTGCTAACGTACGCTTTCGACCTGTCGGACCGCCTCAAGTGCCTTCTGAAGCGTGAGGGCGGCGTCGACTGGAAGTCTTGCTGAGAGCTTCCGATCTTTGATACCTACTACTAGACAATCTCTGACGAGTTGTTCTTCAAGCTCGCCGTAGTGGAAGTGCTTCGCAAGTGCGTGGAGCGCCGTGACAAAATCTTTCGCAGACTCGCCTTCTTGTTGAACTCTCGTGTTGAAACGAGTTCGTTAGAAGATGACGTTTCGTCGTGAGATAAAATGCTTGTCGAACTGCTCCATGACGAATGTGTGCTTCTTGGCCTCCTCGGCAGACAGCCGGTACGTGCCATATATATCTTCTGCTTGGTGTCCCAGATGTAGAGCACCGCATCTATTTGGTGTGGATAGGGCTTGGCGATAAGTCCGGAGGACATGCGGAAATGTTCGAAACGTTTTTTTCCACTTTGGCCACTCGGTCGGCGATGAGAAGCAAAATGCTTCCGGAGGTTGTATGAAAAAGGACGCCATATGTTTTAGCGTAGCTGCAGCCGAAGATCCCCGAGAGCAAAGTCGCCTACCTTCGTGTGGGTCCCTGGTTGGCGCGGCGGTGCCCGCTGAAGAGTTCTTGAAATCGGCTCATCGCTGGCGGCATACCATTTCTGACACCATGTTGCAATGTGTGCAAGTCGTGTTGCAAGTTGCGCCAGGGAACGGTGAGACGATAGCACGGTAGGACAAGAGGTTTAATATGGCCATCGGCTCAGAGATGGGTACGTTCTAGCCACGGGCGTAAGATGCCAGTTCATGCGCATGAGCGACGGAGCTCTATCTGTTCGGCTGCTCAGTGTAGTGCTATGCAACACATACCACGGGATTGTACCGGCGACGTCATTAGATGCTAGAGAGCCTCAAGGAAGTGTTCATTCAACTTAAACCATGGAGTGCGTTTGCAATTTAATGGCGGCGTTAAAGATGGCGAATTTTAAGTTTTCTGTGTGTAAAAAATGCCTAACTTATCGGAACAAAAATGATGTCTATAGAAAAGACAGTGCCAACGAAGATGCTCGAGCCGAGGATAACGACGTTGACAACAGTAGTGTAGTGCCCAGCATTTACGACCGAAAAATGTCATCAATGTGTCTGACGAAGGGTAACATGTCGCCACAGCAGGAGGGGATGCTCACCAAATTACAAGATCGTAACCTGTTCTTTGGAGGAATGTCAAAAATATGTCCCCACAGCTTCAAGGGCTCAAGGTCGGTAAAACACCTGGCGACACAATGTGGCGGAATGTTGGACCTGTACTACAAGAAACGCCATGATGAAGTTGTCAGATGCCTTCACTTTCTTTACACCAAGAAGTATGGATTAAACCGGAGCAGTAAGCTCAAGAATTACAAGGTTGAAAAGGTAATATCGAATGATAGAATAAAGATAAAATCGGACATAAAAATGGAGACGGCACTGTCCCTTGAATACAACAAGCCCGACCTGATGATACATGACCGGAGAACGAAGGAAATCCCACTGGTTGAGGTTCGCATCACCAACAAGATCATCCTGGCCAAGACCGAGTTGCGAAAGTCTCGGAGATACGACGTACTGAAAAATGAGCTCAGGGTAATGTACCCCGGGTGCAAAGTAATTACAGTACCAGTGGTAATGATCTGGGATGGACTGGTGACAAGAAATTTTAAGGGATATATGAAACAGCTCGAAGTCACCGACAGGCTGCTGGCATACATGCAGTCGGTAGTCTTAAAGCGAACCTGCGAGAGCATCTTGGAAGACCGCCGAAGAATACAAATAGGGGACTGGCTGGAGGATGAGGTGGATGAAATGATGGCTCAGCTCGAGACTCAGCCCGCAGGGCCAAAACAAGGAGCTCAATTAATGACTAGATGAGCTTCGTCTGAAAGGAATTAATTTGACGCATTAAACAATTTCTTCGCGTAAAATTTTCAAGCATTTGTTTATATTCAGATTTACGTTGAAAAATCACCCGTAGCCCCGTAACCAACAGCGACATTTTTCAATTTAATGGCGCCCATAAACACATGCCTTGATCAAGCAGTTGAACACACTCTTACTTGAGGCTCTTAATTAGATGATGGCTGGAAGAAGACGACGACATGCCACCTGCTTTGGCCTCTATGATTTATTAAATACTTTCAGTAGATATGATGTATTACCGCTCGATAATAAATAAGACTCAGGTACACCATCCATTTCCGTCCCACGGTGAGCTTCTATAGACGGAAACAATTTTGTTCTTTCATGAAATTGAAGAACCCCGAGTTACTCGCTTATATTTGCCTACGTAAAGGGTACTATTAATATATATGCCCAAGCAAAAAGTGGCCACTTTCCGAGAAGAGTGCCCAATTCTTAGTTTCCCTTTTGTAGTAGCTTCTCATTGGCTGGAACGATTATTGATGCCTTGGGTGGGAGGAAGAGCGCTGTCAATCATTGTACCGGTGGCACCGATTACTTGAGGAAGACTCGTATGAATCTTCCTCCCATTATTTTGATTTTAGAGGAAAATGCTTGTTGTGACATGCGTGGTTTATTCGCTATGTTAAAATAATTTTGTTGCTTTGCAGTTGTTGAAGATGGGACTGATTTAGTAATTGCATCGATATTTAAAGGCAATGAGGTCCTTTTCAATCTTCTGTGTTTTTGCTTTCTATACCTTTTATTACAACCCTTCGAACAGCAATATTTTGGCTGCGAATAATTGTGTGTTCTAATTGCAGTTGTAATAACTTTTATAGCACTGTGAGGAACTGTGGGAGCTTTTATAGTACTTGCATTACTTTTTACAATGTGATAAACAGGAATCGCCTCTTCCACAAGCTCAAATCTGGGGGACACGCTACCACAGTCGTGATGAAGCGCTCACGCATCTTTTTGCTGCAGATTATACTTCTGAGCATGGCCAGCAATGACGGGGCCCATATGCTGGACGAACCACAGGACGCCACGGAATTGATCGTTCTCGAGCCAACCACTGGAAAACAGTGGCTCCTGGGACCCATCTTGGTGGATTTCAAGTTGGGAGCATTAGGAGCCTGCCAACACTGGTCTTCAACTACGATGCCTCTACAAAAACCGCCATCCCACGCCAGTCATTCGATTCACGCTACCACCGCCATGATGGAGCGCTCGGACAACTTTTTGCTGCAGGTTCGTTATTTGAATACTTCAGCTTGCCGTCGTTCAAGCAACTATTGTCTGCTAGTGGTATCCTGCCCCAGTACCTGGTTGTGCCATTTTTGTTGCGTGTGCTCTTGGTTCGGTCGTCCAAGAGCTGCGCTCCAAACAAAAATGAATCGCGCATGAGGAACGCAGGTTGTAAGGGCATCTCTGCCTAACATAGTATACTCTGGCATAACAGTCAGTTTAATTTTGAAACTTCTACCACAAAGTAGACATACATATTCACAAAGTTTCCATTTATTTTCAAATATAGCCGGCACGCGTGCACCATCACGCGTTCAATGTACTATGCTTTTTTTTCCAAGCACGCGATTGCAATATTTCTACTTTCCCAAGTGTTTATCGTGGCGGGTTATCCCGCTGATTGCGCTTCTTACCGAGCATTGATGTAATGCAGAGAAGCAACACATGCGGAGCTCGCTCCCGCGGGTGCTGCTTCTCCGCAGTGCAATGGTGCTCGGTAAAAAGCGCACTCAACGGGACTAGCCCGCCGCAATCAACACTTCGAAAAACACGAATAGTGCAGTTCTTCTCAAAGCGAATATAGAATAGTGTATTATTCAAAACTACCGTTCGAAACTCCGAATATTCATACAACCGTACTAACACGTGATTAATTATGTCTGGGAGGCACAGTTGGCAGTAATTTCTGCAATTAACTCGTGACAGCAGTCTTGAAGTAACTCATTGGGCGCGGCAATTCTGTCTCCAAATGAATTTTTGAACTTCTTTTGTTAAAATGGTTTTGTATCATAAGTCACAAGTTGGTTTCAGTGCTTAGTGCTCGCCAGAGTTCAGCTGAGGCTCCTTGAATGCGCTTACATGTAACTCAGAGCTTGCGGAAATTGGATGGTTTATTCTGTCATCGCATTCTGTTCACAACCTAACCACATTCTACACTTTTTGTTTTGTTTTCCATGTTCAGTAATTCTTCATATGGACTTGATTACTCAGAAAATTAGAGCTTGCCTTCCGCATGAAAGCTCGACATGGCCCTCTAATTATTTCTTAAGAATAAAGGTATGAACATGTTTTGCTTAATACACTTTATTGGGTGCTCTTCCTTGAAATTTCTAACTCAGTGTTTAAACAGCTGTTAATCTCTGGGATGCGCAGCTGGCCTTAACTCCCGAAGGTAACTTGGGTCCACAGCCTATACTTCGTCTCACCCTATGATGGACTAAAGGCAAAAGCTACGGACCGCCAGATCCAATCACGAGCTACAGGGGACGGGTGAACAGTGGTTCGAATCGAAGAGCACTTAGTGACTCAACAACTTTACATCGCAAAGAAAGCCACGACATAGAGGCTCTTTGCAGCGTTGAAGCTATAGAAATAATGCGGCGCTTTTGGATTCGAGCATTATACGTCCACTTCTAATCAATGTTAAGCGTGTCATAGTACAGCGCGTAACGTGATTGGACCTGGCGGCCTGTGGCCTTGGCCTTTAGTCCATCGTAGGATGAGACAAAGTATAGTCACATTTCCTGGGCACTAGATATTTAATTTGAATTGTTCCCGCTTTCAAAATTAGTTTAAGTTACGGACCACAATCTGGCTAATTTTGGATGCCGGAACGATTTCCGTCGTTACACATCACGGGCAGCTCAGTCATTAAGTGTTACGATTTCCTGCCGTCGCAAGTTACGGACAACACGCCAGCTAATTTTTGATGCCGGAACAATTCCCGTATATGTAGATCAGGTGCATGAAAGTTACGTTTTTCTGCCATGCTTCTACGGGTAAAACTGTAGGGCCTTATTACTGTCATGCACGTAATACCTAGTTAATGCTGTGACCATGATGCTACACAACGGAAATTGTACCGGCATCAAAAATTAACTGGCAATTCCAGTAATTTGACGGGATTTGTTTTATAGTGTAGATACTACCCAGGAATTACATTTGCTTCTTGTTTGCTTTGCAACCTTCTCCGTTGTATAGCAGCTTAGTAGTACCACATTACATATTATAGATTGCTTAGTTTGTACTTGTCTACAGAATGGGCTGTGTGTAATAAGCTTCTAGGAGATTTGAAAAAATATATTTCTCATGTCTGTTTACCTGCCCTTTTAGCAAAAACCTGGGTGAACGCATTTTTTAAGGGTTTACTCCATGTTTTAAATGGATTTATAATGTTTGACACGTCTTAAATGAGTCTGAGATGCCCTACCTTCTTCTATATCTAAATACATGTCTGTTTTGTAAAGGGGTCACGAAACGATTTTCCTACTTCTTCCTCCCTAGCTTTAATCCTCAACTCAAATGCGAATTGTGAAATCACGTGCTCGTGACATTCCTTCGGCACCGGTGCGATGACTCCTAGCTTCCACCGTGCTTTTTATGCACACCATAGAACTTGTCATTCCCCAGTGACAATAAGTTCCGCCAGGGCACTCATTGGCCACGAACGCGAATCCAAATATTCGTCGACGGATTGATTGTTGACGAGTGCATACGTCCGAGTGACGCAGTTCTCGTGTCCAATGCCTGAGCTGGGCTCTGCTGACGTCAGATTGGCGCCGGTGACGCGCTTTTAAAACCGCGGATGTATCATAGTGAAAAGGTGGAGAGCTCTCGAAGGCAAGAAGGTACAAAATAGTACGCTATATTTTGAAATGCTCGTACCGAAAAGCTGGCTTTTGACTTTCTAGCCTCTTTCTTTTGGCCAACTAAACGATATGCGATTAGTAAAGTCCCAATTTAAAATCATTCATCCCAACCCAAAATTCGTTTCATGGCGCCTTTAAGATGTTGAGTGACAACAAATAATTTGTTTCATATTTCATACGATTGCGGTATAATGCCCTAATGTTCCGACCACTCTCGCAGTGGAAGTTGCAGAAACACGCCTGCGTAATTATTCCACACTTTCGTCAAGGACATCTCTTAGAGTTGAGGATATTATTATTCTTTGGCGTTTTTGTCTAAGTGAGTCAGATATCACCTTCCGTGGACAATTCTATCGTCAGATTGAGGGTTGCTCAATGGGTAGTCCGGTATCTGTGACCTTGGCTGGTGTGGTAATGGAACACATAGAGCAAACCACGTTAGAAGAAAAAGCATGCCCTGTAAAATCTTATCGACGTTAAGAGGATGGCACTTTCGTTATTTTGAATGAAGATCACGCCAAGGACTTGCATGCAACCCTAAACATCATTGAACCCTCCATACAGTTTACGCGAGAAGTAGAACGAAATAACACGCTACCTTTTCTGGACGCAACTGTTTGCTGAAGTGACACCGGTCAAATTGGAACCACCGTGTATCGTAAACCTTGTGATACCGGTAATTTTTTTTAGTTTCAATGCTCACTACCCTGTGGAACATAAGCGAGTTGTTGTAAGAACTCTAATTAGCCGTTCAGAACGTTTCCTTTCAAATTGAAATTTACGAGTATCAGAAATTCAGACTGTTGTCGGATCCCTTTTGAGGCGCGGGTATTCACAAGGTTCTATCGAAAACATGCCCAAACAAATGCAGCAAGAAAGAACAAAAGCAACTAGTAATTACAAAGCAGGCGTGGTGACTCCCTTATGTAAAGGCGCCTCAGAATCTATTCGCCGGTCCCTCCTTCCATTAGGTATACGAACAGCTTTTTAAACCCCAGATAAAATTACGTGACCTCATTTCAAAGCCAGAGGATTTAACCCCTCCTGAATCGTAAAGTGGTATTGTATATAAAGTGAACTGTCAGACCTGTGACAAGTGTTACACCAGAAAAACCGGCCGCAAACGGAGTACCCGCCTCAGAGAGCACAGAACAGACGTGGAGAAGGCAACAGATGCCACAAGATCAAAAACTGAACTGGTGGACTATTGTTAGACGACTGGTTACACTTTTGACCTCGCGAACACTGTGACCCTGGCACGTGAACAACGTTGGGGACCCAGAAGATTTCTGTGATCATGGTGTATTCGCAGTGACCCATCCGCCTGTAATTCTAACCGCGGCCCCCTCCCCGACGTGTACACCAACATCATGGAATAATTTTTTTATTTAACTTCACATCTACGACGGGCAAAGAAGAAGTTGAAACGAGAGCCTATGATGCCTCTCGGTGATGATGATGCCTTCCGTATGCCATGGACGAAGAAGTCGGCAGAACCAGCGCTACGGATGAAGGACGAAGGAAGCGTTTGGTTGCTGGTAGCTAGTTGGGTGTTCTTAGGCAGGCTGCACTGATGGTGTCTCCCGTATAGGAGACAAAACGGCTGCTTATAAATTGTTGGTATTGTTATGCAAGTCGGGGGTATTTGTTTTTAATTAAGCTATAGCATGATGGTAAGGAAACCCATAGGACGAGCTTTAGAAGCAGCTATAGCAAACCATAGAGAGAGCAAGAGCTGGCTCAAGGAACCATAGAAAAAGCGTTAAGCTGCTATAGAACCGTGTCTAAAAAGATCCATAAAGTAAGCCATAGAAATTCCTATAGCGGACAATACAAGATGCTATAGACGGCTAAAGGAACAATAGGAAATGTCGTACGCAGCTATAGCACGATGGTTATAGAGCACCATAGGACGAACTGTAAAATAAGCTTCAGAGGACCATACACAGAGCAAAAGGTGGCTAAAGAAACAATAGGAAATGCCATAGGCAGCTATAGTACCATGTCGAAAAAAGGTCCATAAAGTAAGCCATAGAGATACCTGTAGCAGACAATGCAAGAAGCTATAGACGACTAAAGGGACCAAAAGAAAGCCACAGGCGGTTATAGCATCCTTTCTGAGACCCATATAGTAAACCACACAACATTCTATAGAATTACGTTGAAAAAGCTATACACAGCCACAGGAGAGACCGTAGGAAAAGCTATAAGCAGCCATAAAAGCTGCTATAGCTAATTGGGCCAATCTTCTGTAGCCCGCCATACAAAGGACTTTCTATAGCCGACCCTAGGCCATTTTCGTATGGGTCGCCTTGCTGTTTTTGACCACTCTCACAGCCAGCAGCTACCCCAGCGTGGCCCTGTCCTCTGTGTCGACGGCCGCCATGTGAGGCGTGTGTTCACCCTGCCCCGTCGCTTGACCCTTAGCGGCGAGAACCAGGGCCCTCACCACCATGGACGTGTCTCTGTCGTTGAATTGGCACCGCTCGAGCGCCCGAACGAGTACGGTGACTCGGGGAATGGGGACAGTTGCTTGTGTTCCGCTAGGGGGGGGGGGGGGGGGGGGGTGGAGTGGAGGGGAGGGGAGGAATCAAAGGCGATGCAGCCAGTGGGGGAGTATGCTCGCCGCTCATTCGCTCAGTCCCCTCGTCCGAGTTGGGGGGACCGGTGGCCGAGTGTGCTACAGCGCACCCCCAACTCGACGTGCGTGGAGCGAAAGCTCGCGCTGCAGAACCCAGGGATCCTGGGCTCGAGCCCCACCCCTGCCCGTTTCGATCTGGATGAGCATCGTACCGGCGTGCGGTCGTGTATCACTACTGTGTGGTGCACATTAAAACCCCACGCTATAGGTGGTACTGCACTGGCTAAGTTGCTCACCTACAGCCTATGACTCGTCGCAACTTAAATGGCTGTCCAACTACACGCTGTATAAATATCCCATAACCCAAATTTCGTCCGAGTTGCTTAATTCCTCGACCACGTCTATCAACGGGAACCGGTTCTGCATGACAAGGTTTGCTGGCCAAGCAGCGCGTCCCCTTCGGGAAGGGTGTGGCCAACTGCTCCGCACTGATGCCAGAGACGGTTTCGTCCACATTTGTTTCATGTGTGGCTCCGGCCGCTGTAGTCTGCGAATCGGCTTATTCGGGATGGCTCTTCGACCGTAGATGAAGTCTATCGACGCCACCACTTTTCTCAGCCGCGGTGTCAACACGGGGAGTGGCGCTTGTCGCCTAGGGAGTGGTTACGGCCGTGCTTCGTTGGAACTGCTCAACCGTTCCCCTCCCACCTTCCCCCGACACTGCTGCTCACCGCTGGGATCTGACGGGGTCCCGGTGCCGAGAGCCATCCTGTGCCTCTTCCGCTAACTGTCGGCTAGCAAACTTAAGTCATGGCTCTCATGCGCGCCATTAGGTTCATTGATGCGAAGGAGGGGCTGGTTGCGGGGCAGATGCGACGATGTTGCAGCCGCTGCTGCGCGTCCCTTGTTCACTACTTGGTTTTGCCCTCTAGCTACGAGGCAAAGTCCAATAAAAGCTCATTTCCATAGGCGCATGTCCTTGACTCGGAAACTATCATCCTCAGTTTTTAGCGCCACGGCAGCATGGCCTGCTCCGGGCCTGTACCTTATGTTAGCTTGAGACCACACCTGCCTCAGAACGACTCAGGTGTGGTCTTGCTAGATTAATCTGTTTTACGTGGGCCGCGGTATGTTTCGGTTTGAGTCAGGAGGACCGCCGTGGCAATTCGCCGATTACACCATTTCTTTCGGAGAGGGGGCTGGCCGGTCCGTCCGTTGGTGACGATGGCCACCGGAATGTGCAGTTCTCTGGGAAGCACAGTAGTCTGGTTTTGCCAGCGCAAATTGAGAGGGGTGCTCTGAAAATTAAATTCGCCATGCCATTCCCGCGTCCCTAGAGGAAAGGAAGGGATTGGCAATACTCGGCCGCTGGCAACGGTCGGTGGGAATGTCTATGTTCATGTTAGCTGTTGGCGTCCGCTCATTCATAAAAGAAGCCCCTATATAAATGATTTTTGACTTTTTATTGAAAACGTGTTGACTTCTCGTTCATTCTGATTACTTTCTTTTGACTTTGACTTTCTGTTGACCATGTCAACAGAAAGTTTGTTGACTTTGTGTTGAAACTTTTCTGGTGGTTTTCTTCAGCCTGAGTTAAAAATAGAAGCTGTTGACTTTCTATTAACTTTATGTTGATTTTTTTTCTGCTGCCTTTCTGTTGACAGTGTCATCAGAATGACTGCAGACGTTCTGTTCACTTTGTGTTGAAAATTTTCAGTTGACTCTCGGTAGCCAAAGCCAATAGAAAAGCTACAGACTTTTTGTTGACTTCTTGTTGAACATAGTACACCCCGACTAGATACCAAAAGTCGCTATGTTTCTCAGTAGTCTCTGACAAGGTGAGAACGGGAAGCTAATTCAGTTATTCCCCCTCCAGCGCGAGCCTACTACCCTTTACAACGCTTCGGCGTTCATGCACGTCGAGCGCGCGCGTGCAATCAAAACACGACGGAAGGCATGGAATGCGTCCAGGAGGCCAGGCATTCAAAAGGCATGCCCTGCCGTTATGTCGTTGTTACTATAGGGACTTTAATGACCACATTAAATAGTCAACCAGTAAAGAAAATTAAAATAACTATTTGAAAGGGAAGAAAGTGCCTTGAGTCGCTTCGACTTGACTCGTGCTATGTAGGGAAGCGATATTTCTTCTAGGAGCCGTTTCGTAGATGTTGTTTTAGCGACTGCGACGAATTATTATTAGTTGTACCAATGCGTTTTAGTTAGAGATATTGTCCACGAACTTCGAAACACTGTTTTCACTTTGACAGACTCCCGAGGAGAACATTAAAGACTTTGAACCTTAATAAGTGCTAAGTAGTCACCGGCCAAATGATTACCTTCAATATGTAGGCTATATAAGACTCTGGAGCAGTCAACGGGTGTGTGATTCAGGTGTTCGCTGCTTCATGGTGTTTGTGTTCGTTTCTAATGTGTAATGGGATAGGTACTTGTGGCCTTCAAATTTCACAGAATTTACTAACATGTACTGGTTTAGTAACATACTAACAAAGTATAAAAAAAATATCGCGTTTTTTTTGTGACTACCTTACGACTTTTGAGGCCCCAGCCTCGAAAGTCGCAAGGTAGTCACAAGAAAAGCTGTAGGCTCTGGCGTCACAAAGACTACCAATGGTCTGGTGCCAATGAATCGCCTTGGAGTCACAAGGTTGTCTTATGCTAGAGGTTTAGCTTTTCAGTGTAGTGTCAACAAGAAGTTGACACCTAGGCGCCAGAAGTCTACTGCCTTTCTAATGAACTTTGGGCCAGACGGCTTCTGGAAGTCAAGTCAAAAGCTAAATACAATCTGCAGAAAGTATGATGGAAAGCTGTTGGGATTTAATACCTGTCTTGAGGTTTTTCAGCAGACTTTCCACAAGAAAGAATTACACTTTTTTGTGAGGGAGTGATCGCACCGCATGACGATGGGCGCGGGCAAAAGCTGCCTCTGTCAGCAGGCCAGCGGGTCAGGTGAGCGGGAGGTGACAGCGCTGTTTATGGGAAATCTGTGCATTGCTGCAGCGACTTTTCTCTGCAGCTTCTTCGCGAGTCTGGGCGGCATGAAGCCGTTTTCGATATCGGGGTGGCGCACACAAATGGACCTCCTCACCAGGAGTGGTGCCTCCGAGAACGCAGCCACGCTGGAGGTCAGTAGAGCGTCGTTTCCGTGGGCAATGGACGCCCAGCGATCCACCTCCTAATTGAAAGGTAGTGAGATAGAGAACAGCCTGCGGGCTAGAGACGCTGCAAAACAAGCTTCCGAAATTAATAAGTTTTTTATACAAGAAAAATATCGCACGTCAATATATTTTTTATTCAAAGCGTTCCGTACCTAGTTTAATGCCCAAACATGTCTTCTTGCGTAAACAAAAAAATAATGTGCAATATCAATTTTTTGTATTTTGGGTACGTCGCATTTGATTGTTTCCCCGTGTTATTGTGATATTGTCTTGTGTGTATTTATTACACACATTATTTATTGCCCGAAAGCGAGCTGACACCCAACAACAACAGGTCTCAATTTTTGGGGACGTTATCCTTATACCGAACATCAAGTAACCTTAGGCAAGGGCCCTAAATTCTGGAATGATCCGAAACTGTGCCGTGTAACCAAGTTGTCTCTCGTAAGGCGATTGGCCGAAAGAGCGACTGCAGAGGACAAATAAAGGTGTGCTCCTGACGGCGTCGATGACCGCGCGCATTCTCGCCAATTTAGAGGAGAACGAGCAAGAACGAAAAATCAAAGAGCAAGTTCTTTCATTTGCTAAGAAGCTTAAGGGTACCAGCTACAGTATCTCCGAAGACTACTCGCCAAATACACGCACTGTTCGAAAGCATTTGCTTGAATTTGGTAAAAACCAACGAAGTCTCTTCAAGCTCCGTCATGATAAACTTATAATTAACAACACGACTTACGTATTCAAACACACTACACAAAGGGTTATTCCACGACCCTCATAGCTATCAACAAACTTTTCGGCGAGTTCAAACAACAGCTGCTTATCTCTCATTTATGCAAACATTAGAAGTATTCTGCCCAGACGAGAATCACTTCGCAGTCTCATTGATACCACTGAGTGTAATATTGTCGTGCTCACCGAAACGTGGTTAAATTCATCCCTTTGTGATACAGAATTGTTATCTTCTTTTCCTAACTTTGATATCTTTCGTCGCGGTCGTGAGAACAAACGCGGCGGAGGCGTTTTGTTGGCTGCTCATCGCAACCTGCAATGCGTTGCTATTAGCACCCCCTCCCCTTTAGACATCCTGTTTATATCCTGTAATGCTTCCTACCCACCCATTATTATTGGTGCTTCTTACCGCCCACCAGATGCCGATTCTTTTTTCATTGCTGAATTTCATGAAGCCCTTCGATGGATAACTACGTCCTATCAGCACGCTCCCATTCTTCTGCTCGGTGACTTTAACTTTCCTGCGATAACCTGGGCGGACCTGGCACATACTACATCCAAACACAAAACAGAAAACGACTTCGTTAACACGTGCCTCACATTTGGTTTATTGCAACTTGTTTCTTCCCCAACGAGGCAAACTGATCATTCTTCTAACATCCTTGACATTGTGCTTGCTTCGCTCCCAGAAAACATGTCGTCAATTACATATTTACCCGGTTTCAGTGATCACGTAACGATACACGCCACATTTCAGTGTCAACTTCCGCACCCCAAAAAAGTGAAGAAAACTTTAACACTGTATGATAAAGCTGACTACAAAAGCATGAACGAAGAACTAGACACTTTCTGCAGCTGGTTTCTCACTGACTTTGCAAAACCTTCCGTTGAAAAAAACTGGTTATTTTATAAAAACAAAATGGAACATCTAATCACAACGTATATTCCCACTGTCACTGTTATTGAACAAACATCAACTCTGGGGTTCAATAACGTGCTGAAACGTATCAGCAACAAAAAAGCGACAGTTTAGATCAGCTAGACTGTCGAACAGCACGCGGGAATGGGATAAATACAACGCTACCGAAAAAAATATTTAACTCTCTTATTGCTCAAGCCTAGCGCACGTTTTTTCTTCTACTTTGCCCGCGATGTTGCATAGCAATCCCAAGCAACTTTGGAAAATGATAAACCCCGGTCAATCAAAGCCCATATCATTATGTGATCAGAACAACTCGCCCATTCCCAAACATGACATTCCCCAAACATTGAACTCCTCCGTCTTTTTTGTTTTTACGCAAGAACCAGCAGGCGATCTCCCTGAATTTCCTTATTCTGATCACTCGGCTATGCCCGACATAGTCTTTAATTCTAATGGAGTCCTAAAAGCAATCGAAGCTTTGAAACTAACATCATCCGCAGATGTTGACGGCATCAATTCAAAGATACTCAAAAACACGAAAAGTGCCACAAGCGTCTTTTTGTCACACATTTTTCAGCAATCTCTCTCGTCTGGAGTGGTACCACTGGACTGGAAGGTGGGCTAGATCGTTCCCATACCAAAAAAAGGTCCACCAACCTCAAGCAGCAGTTATCGTCCTATTTCCATCACGAGTGTTTCATCAAAATTAATGGAGAATATAATTTACTCGCATATTATAAATTTCTTAGTATCTGTTAATTTTTTTCATCCGAGCCAACATGGTTTGCTAAAAGGATTTTCTTGTGAAACCCAGCTTGCTCTTTTTACTAACAATCTAAGTTAAAGTGCTTATCATAACATACCTGTGGATGCCCTCTTTCTAGATTTCGAAAAAGCCTTCGATAAAGTTCCACACCAACGTCTCTTATTAAAACTTTCGCGTTTAAACCTTGACCTCAAGTCTGTAACTGGATTCGCAACTTCTAGTCAAACCGAAAACAATTCGTTCATGGTAATAACCACTCTTCGCCCCGATCTCCGGTTGCTTCTGGAGTGCCCCAGGGCACTGTTCTCGGTCCCCTACTTTCCTTAATTTACATAAATGACATACCTGATAATATTTCAACTAACGTACGCTTATTCGCAGACGACTGCGTTGTTTATCGTCCTATAAATAATAGCACTGACGTTCACGCCCTCCAGTCTGATCTTCACCATATTGAGGCCTAGTGTGCTAGATGGCTAATGTCTTTGAATGCTAACAAAACATCCCTTGTTTCTTTTCATCGTAGGCGATTTTACCCATCTCCCAACTACGTCATCTGTGGTTGACTCATATCTCCTGTACCATCATATAAATACCTAGGCATTACCTTTTCAAACGATTTAACTTGGTCATCTCACATAACGAACATAGCTAATGACGCGAATTGCGTCCTTGGCTATCTACGTCGCAACCTACGCTTAGCTCCTCCATCGGTAAAGCTACTATCTTTCCGCTCACTAGTCCGACCCAAACTAGAATATGCATCTGCTGTTAGGGACTCACATCAATCTAATCTTACTAAAACGCTCGAAGCCGTGCAAAATCGCGCAGCAAGATTCATCTACTCAGACTACTCTTATCATAGCAGTGTCACAGCGCTTAAATCTCAAGCTAATCTTCTTAACCTCGAATCACGGCGCAAAATTTCCCGGCTCTGCCTTTTTCACAAGTTTTATCACTCATCACTTGGCAGCTCTGTTATCGCACCAGCTCACCGCGTTTCATGTAGCATCAGTCATCAGGAAGCTGTCTATCCCCCCCATGCCCGCTGCACTGCGCATCTTTTTTCATTTTTCTGCCAGACAGCAAACGATAGGAACGATCTGCCCACCGACGCCGTGCTCCACTCCAACCCCGTCCATTTCAAGGCATTCATCGAAGAATTTTTTGGATGCTTCGTACTACCCTCATGTAATACCCCTTATTTGGGGCATTTGAGGTTTAATAAATAAATAAAAATAAATAAATAAATAAATGAACGACTTGAAGCTGATTACCAAAGATAGGAAAGGTGGCTTCGTGGTTCTTACGCGGGACATGTTCAGTGTGAAGTCACGACAATCAATCCTCGAGAACTTCAAGCAAATGAGTCCGACACCATTAAAGAAGGATAGGTCACGCGCCAAGAATCTTTGAGTTGAAATTAACTTAACGGGGTTGCGAACCAGCGTGCAATCTAGCAAGTGTCTGGAGCTGAACATTTTTTTTTTGTCTGGCCAAAACGAACAAAAGAGGAATTCGGTTTAGGGCGATTGTAACGGAGAGAGGCTCCTGGCAGGTACACCATGTCCAGCCATCTCAGCAAATATGTGTCGACACTGAAGCTGTAGGATCTTTTTTTAGTTAGGAACTCTGAGTGCGGTATAGGATTCCTAAAAAAAATACCGCGGATTTTAAGAAATGTATTTTCACTGGACGCAGAAGATGTTTTATTCAATACCACATGAACCACTATTTTTGTGCGGTTAGAAAGTGTATCGATAAAAAAGTTCAGGTTGTATTCCGGGCCTCATGTGGCGTTAGTGTGGAAAAAATTTTGGAACTTTTAGCTTTTGTACTTTATGCACACTTTTGTTTTTTGTAAGGGAGCATGTTCGTACAGAGACAATGTATTTGTATTGGATAGTCTCTGGTGCCAGTCCTTTGCGACCTTCTTTTTAGGTAGCTACGACAACGCAGTCTTAGAAAAACTGAGGCGACACCAAAACTTAACTCTTAGATTGGGCGATAATTTTCTTGTTTTCGTTGGCGCAGCTGATGAATCTTGAGAAGATGTTGTAAATGAGATGTGTGTCATCGGCGCACCTGCGAGCGGTTTTACGTTCACTTTTGAAACACTACAAAAGGGAGGTTATTCTTTTGAATGTTAGGCTTAGATTATTGGTTGACCACATCTGTTGGGCACCAATATTGTTGGGCACCGAGATTAAAAAAAAAGGTATAATGCCTTTTTAATTGGCTCATTCAAGCCTGGTTAAAATAGGGATTGCCAATGCGCGTTTGAAGGCCTCCCTCAAGTAATATTGATGTAATTCTGTACAGGATAGCTTTTGCGCTACTGATAGAACGACTAAGAGAAGCAGGCTACCCACGGATTTGTCTAATTTCGGTTGCCGAAAGCATGCTAAAAATTCTAGAGGCAAAAAAAAAAAAAACTTGCACGTGAGAGGCCCAGTCTGAGACCAGGGGCAATTCCATACTTACGCTTAGTGTCACACAACTTAAAGAAAGTATGCTAGCGCTACAGCTCCCTGTTGTGTTCTCGGCGCCCAATAAGATAGCTCGGTTCTGCCGAAGAATAAACTTCCCCGAGCAGCCGTCTGAGCCTTGCAGCACAAAACACGTCTAAATTTGCTGAGTGTACCTCAGGCGTTGTGCGTCCGCTTTCGTTGTCATACAGTGGCCAGATGGGCAGATGTATCAATGACCGTGAGCGTGAGCCCGAGGCTGCCACGCGCGCTAGCCCGGCTGGTCAGCGCGCCCTTTCCTGTCGTAGTTTCTCCGGTTTACTTGTGTTACATGGTGTTAAGATTCGTTTCAGATATAAAGATAATAGAAGCAGAAAACTGCACAAAGCACTCAAAAATAAGAACAGAGGTAAATGTTGAGTGAGGCATAAATCGCCCTTTCAAACGACAATTTTGATTTTATCGAATCATTTTGCGCCGATATGATAATGACTAGACTAGCCGATGGGTCCTATATATGTACCTGAAGGTTCCCAGATAAACAATAATTCCGAGTGCTCCTTGTGATTGTCTTCTTCGTCTTTTTCCTTGCTGGTTTTATGCCCCTTTATACGTTTTTTCTCCCTACTTTATTGGCTTAAGGCTTACAAGAAATTTCTCTCCGTCTAATATAGTTTGAAAATATGTATTAATCATGGGACATCTGTGTTTGGGTACAAAAACATTGTTCAAAAGAATAACTGAAGTAGCATTGTTAACTCAGAAAATATAAATAAAAAACATAAAAAGTTGATGGTGCGGGTGTTGGCTTAACGAAAGCATTAGATTTCGGTGACCCTAACATTTTGCCAAATACTTGATTACTATGGTAGTCGATGACACAAGTGTCACTTCTTAAATCGCAATTAAGACTCCGGAAAAGATTGTTATTTTTTATAGTAATTTTTCATGTCGGAAGCTCAATATTTCTAGGGCGTTCTAGGGTGTTTGGTTTCTTAATATTTAAATAAATATTAAGTAAATATAAGCTTATTTCTAATATTTTGTATATACGCAGACGAAACCAGCGCATTTTTTCCTCTACCAACAGCGGTAAACTTTTTATTTCAGCTATTATCCGATTGCCAAGGTTTGGGGCTTGGGCAGAAGATAATAGATTCGGCATAAACACGATTATAAAAAATCCAATCTTTTTTGTCCAAAGCATCTTTACACATATCTTTTTAAACAGCCGTATATCTAAGAACTTAAATTCAATAACGCTAATAATTTTAAATACTTGGTGTTTCTTTTTTTGTGTTTATCTCATAAAACAATCGCGTAAACAACCTTGCTTCAAAATTATAATGCTGAATGGGCTTGACTAAGCGCCACAGTTACAATATTCCAACTAGCGTCAAAACTTTAATTTACAATGCTTCGTTTTATTCGCACTTAGGATGCTGAAGCCTCGTATGGGCTACAACCACGGCATTTAATCTTGATAAAGCTTTCTTTCTTAAAAGAGATGAGAGTGATATGTAATGCGCCATAGGATTTACATACCGCCATGCTTAATAATCTCGAAATTAAAAAAAGCGTGCGCGATATACTTGTTTACTTTGCAACTATATACAAATTTGAAAAAAAAAGAACTGTTCTAATAACATTAGAAGCTATAGAACAGAATAATTAATTTTACCTTACATTTCACAATTCACATAGGATGGTTCGCGCATGCGGATCTTACTAGGGGCAGCAGATGATGGGACATTTAGTTTCACTATTTTTCTCTCAATTCTAAACGAGTAAGAGCGATATAGATAATATTTTGCAAAACATTAAAGTTGCATGCTTTTGCGCTACATTTTAACCTTCATAATTGATCCTTTTTTTGTCTTGTTCCTTTTTATGTTCGGTTGTATGAATTAGTATGTCTGTGCACACAATTTTGCGTTCATCTATTGTACGAACTGTTATCTCATCAACTGGCTATGGGCCGTCGGACTCGTGAAGCTTCACTTTGAGGTCATTTTCTCATTCCCCTTTATTAACAGAAATAAGGAATATACAAAACATCTATATTACTATAAACTGGCGTAGAGGTTAGTGCGTCGTACTAATGTGCCATTGCGTCGCTATAAATTATGCAGCCCTTTTTTACTACGCAAGACACGGACACTCTTTCCTATTAATCTGTAAGATTTCAGAATCTTTTAGATTTGAACCTTAAGTAAGTGGCGATTAGCTACCAACGTAGTTGTCATTTTAAAGGCTCTCCACTCTTCAGAGGGTCCAAATGTCATGAAATGTTTTAAGTTAAGACATTAAACGAGCAGGGTTATTGACCGAACAAATCCCTTATGTCCAAACCTTTTCTACGACAAGTGTTTCTTTCTACAGAAAGCAACAAAAGGTCAAAAATCAATGTTCGAGTCAACGAGGAATATATATAAATAAAGTTGGCGTTGAAGCAGCTAACATCACCACTCAGAAAACATGTTTTGGTATGTTGTTTTAACTGTTGTATCTACTTTAATCCAGGAAGCCACTTCAAGAGGTATGCATTATTTTTGCGGCTAAACACTATATTTGCAAGTAGGCGTTCAGTCGATATCATGGGTAGTAGCGCATATTCGCGTATGAGTTTTTCATACTACAAAATATTTCAGACTATAGACCACAGACGATGCATTTTGAAAGTTACAATTTCACACCCTACGAACTATACAGAAGTGAATATTATAGAAGCATTTGCTTTTCCGAAATTTTTTGTCATGACAAGGCTTGACGAATTTTATGAATGGAAGCATTTTAATGATGATTTATTTATGAAACAAGCTGTTTTGTGAGTAAATATACCGCACAGGTAGCACCGTTTCTTTGAACAAAGTTTGCTTTTTCTGAAAATGTTGTGCCTTAAAAAGCCCGGCGAATCCAAGGTAGATCCTAACTCTACTTTCTTTCGGAAGGATCTGGGTATATACACCCTATTTTGTTAAGCAAGTGCCAAAGTGAGGCTCTACTGTAATTGGTTTGGCTGTGATCTGGAATCTTTGGGCTAAAATCGTCCAAAATGATGCAAGACTTAGGCTTCGTTTCTGGTTGTATGGTTTTCAAGCGGCAAATTTGGCCCTAAGCTTCCAGACATGTTATATATTTATACTTCGCTCTGGCTGTTTTTTGGTGTCGTCTGGTACAGTTGTCTCAAACCTAAAACAGGCGATTATACTACGAGCGAGGGAAAATCCATTCGAACACAGAAAAAAAACTATTTTGGCACTAACTAACGGCTTGGGGCAAAACCATGTTAGACTCAATTAGGCCCGTCTGATCGCCGAGTTTGTGCCAAAAAATTCGTTTCAAGCAGTTGTAAAGGTTGTAAAGGCAACCATTTGTAAAGATGGACACCGTAACATATATCTTACCTGCCGTTTAGGAGCCATTCCGGGCTTGCACTAAGGGCGGACAACCCAGGAGAGAACTTCGTTTTAGTAAAATGCCTCCTTGAGGACTGTAAGTCTCCTTCGGACTATTGTCCTGAAAATACAGCAATACCACAGTGGTAGCGTTCAGCGACGGTCCCTGAAACGTTGTTTCGGCTCAATACACCTCATACATATATGTGCAAGCAGTAGAGGTTTTTAAACATTCAACTTAGAGCCACCCAGTTCTAAATACGTTTAGTGTCACATCAAGTCATGCACTTGAGCTATAATGCTTTAAATGCAGAAATAATGTGAGCATTAAGCCCAGATACAACCGCGAGTTACCGGGACATCCGTGCATTGTCGAGGTATGGCAGCGAACCTTTTGAAGGAGTAGCTTGTCACGCTACATACGATGCCCAAATAAAAGGTAACTTGCTGTTTTACCTCAGTGTTACATAATCAGATTCAGCCACTGGCTTTTGTGTGAATGAACCGTACCATGCTAAGTAGAATGTAATGGAACAGTGACCGAAGTGCAAGATACTGTTAAATATCTGAGATAAGAAAAACCTTTAGAGGGATAAAAAGTTGTTTTTGCTGAAATGACGCGGTTTCCAAATACGAAACAAGAATCAAAGCATTAAGTACACAAGCCTAGTGCGAGCGTTGTTCGTTGGTCTTAAGTAAGTCTATTTTTCGCAAAACTGTACTGAGCGCACAAACAGCAAAGACAAAGAATGTGTAGACAGGACAAGCGTTGATAGTTTTAGCGCGTGTCGCGTCTGCACCTTCCGTGTATTTGTTATTGCGGATTAAAAGGTTAAAAGGTGCGAAGAAAACAACGACGAAAGAAGACACACTTACAACACGGACAGGCGCCAATGTCCAACTGATTTAATGAAACACGAATCATCGTCAAATTGCCAATCCCCACCGCCTAAACACGTGCCCCTAATAAAGGTTCCCATCGCTCATTACACATAGCCCTAAAAAAGTACAATTTCTTCGCTTAGTAGATAAAGGAATGGCATGCTTACGCAGTTATCAGCCGCTTTGTGTATACGAAAAGCTTAGATTAATTTTTTTTTAAAAATAGGAATTGAGAAGTTGGAAAAGTAATTAATCGAAACTTTTTGTATTCACAAAGCTGCTGACAAATGCGTAAGCATGCCATTCTTTTACCTACTAAGCGAAGAAATTGTGTTTCTTGAGGGCTGTGTGTAATGGGCTATAGGAACATTTATGATTTGCATCTGTTTAGGCGATGGGGATCGACAATTTGACGATGTTTCGTGTTTTAATAAATCAATTGGAAGTTGGCGCCTGTCCGTGTCGAGCGTGTGCCTTTTTTCGTCCTGTTATGTTCGCGCCTCTTAACCTTTTAGTCGACATGTGCCAACAAGCCATAACCAGTTTTATTTTTATCTGTGCGCTGCTTCTAGTTACATCAAGAACCAGATAGCCTGCATTACCATTTTGCCATTTATTTCTGATGATTGGCAATTTGAAGAGTTACTGGTGTATCAGGAGCATGAGCGAAGCTGTTGGTTTGGTGAAAGACTGGCATATAAGGCATAGTTTTGCAATAAAATCGATCTTGCAGAGATGGTGTGGCGTTTCCGCAGTAACGTAAGCAAAATTGCTCAACGTTATGTGAGAAAGTGGCATATTACATGTGCCCTTAAAATTTATTCAGCTGATTTTTGGACGTTCTGCTTGTCCTTCCATTGTCCGTTCGGCTATGGTCTAAATTAAAAGTAACATATGCATAAATATCTATATGTCACCTAAAAGGCCTCTTATTATTCTAAAAATTTCAAGACTTCCTGGCCAACACAAAGGAGCTTACTCCGAAAACAAAGACTAGAGCAACATTTTCGTCGCGAGGCCCTTTTGAACGCTTCTGAATATTTGGGTCTTGAAGTCTTAAAATGCAAGTATAATTGGTGATCGATCCTACCTCGAAGTGAAGCTCCTGACGAAATTATTGGGGTAAAAACGTTTTTCGTCATAAGATTTTATTGTGCCTTGAGTGTGTGATATGATAATGTAAGCAAATTGTTTCTTGGCAGTTTATTGCCCCTTTAAATTTGTAACATCGTGGGCTTGACAATGCGGTAGTTTTTGTCTAGACTCTGCTAAACGTGTGCCTGCAGATTGATATTTCGATTATTTTTTCCCCTAACTCTTTATTACGCCTGCCTTTAGATCGATTTGTTTTCTTTATTTTATACTACTCCAATGTCTCCGATTTCTCAATCAATTTCGTATCCCGCAACGTGCATCGTGTTAAAATCTTTGTTGTCTGTTTTTTTCGTTCACTTGATATACAGGACCTTCCAATGAATACATTGCTTATCCCCGCATACTTGAGGAAAGAGGAGAAAATGGGGAAAAGTTATTACGTATTAAGGATGGTCTAACACTGCACTTGGAGAAAATTTCTTCGCTAAGCGAGAACTTTGTTTTCACCGAGAGAAATGGCACTCAAGTATTTCACAGATATGTATGTTTATTGTTTATGAATTACTATTCCATGTTCATTATGACCCAATAGGCACAAATTAAAAAGAACTAAAGAACCTATGGTTTTGATATATTTTTGTTAGCGAAAGTAGTGTAACCGTGCTTACCTGTGCATACTGCGGCATTTACTTCTGGGCTGACGATATGGACATATGCGAACAAACGTAATATGTCTATGAATTCGTAAAGAATTCATGCGTTACGGCTTGCACAATAATTAGGTTCCCGAAAGGTTCTTAAAATACCTCTCAAAGTGTTTTGTTATATATGAAGTATCTGAAATAACCTTTACTAACATTGATAATTGCTTTATTTTTATCAAGTTTGATGCAGTCTAAGAACAGAACTGCATTGTGCAGCTTGACTAAACCTCAGACCCCACGGTATTCAGCTGCATGCCACCAGGCAGCACTCGCCGCTCAACAGCACTCAATGCACATATAAATAAACAATAACTAACGAGCGAGTAAAAGTTTTTTGTGCAAAAGTAAAACAAGCTGATTATGATTTACATAACTGGGCCACATTTGAGAAAAAAAAACGAACATATATTAAGCACAAAAAAGCCTCGAATCTCAAATTGTAAGACTTAAATTCACTAGTATTTGAAACTTTTTTTTAATTGACGTGCAATGGTACGTTTAACCATTTGGAAGCCATAATTTGTACGCTGAGTGACCATCATCAACTTCTGGGAGTGACGGACAGGGCAGGACACCTAATTACTTCCCAACAACTTCAAAGTTTCTAAAAAGCATGTACCCCTCATTTGGCCCTCTTAAACTTCTGTATTATGAATATTCTTATTTTAAACAGACACTAAGGCTCTCAAGCCTTTTAAAAGAGGTATCCTTACGAGCGACATCGTAAACACACCTTAAGCACTCCCTCGTAAAGGAGAGTTATTTTATAGTTGTTAATGTTGACGTGCTTCTAACAAGGTGATAGTATATTACATTGATAATAATAATAAACATATAAGTCAAATCTTAAACATTCGCCTGGAGGTCTTGACGACATGGATTTATAAATTTCACCCACGAGATAGCTTTACAATAAAATGGTTGCTATGGTACCCCAAGACTTTTTCCTACTAACATCACTCTGAGAGTCTTAACACGACTCTTTGAATTGATGACGAATTGTTTTTTTTTATTTTTTTTTATTTACTATATGATTCTTCTGGGTCGAAAAATGTGAGCTTTTTTTGTGAAGCTTTTCCTAATGATATGTTAGAGCTTCGAAGTTTATTGGTCTTATTATAACCACACTCTTGTTGACTATATAAATTACTACGTTAAACGCAATATGCTCGTATCATCAACGGAAAAATCATATTGAACCACAAGCTTAGCGTTTGCGATATCATGACTATAAAACTTATTCAAAAATGGTCGTAATATGCTTCCCTGAAGAACACCAAAACCAATGCGTTTTGTGGCTGAAAAAAAAAAAACGCATTACAACAGACATATTTTCCGAAATAATGAAGATAGGACTGCAACATAATAGTGCATAGGGGGCCTCAAAAGTAAAGCATGTCAATTGTCTGTTCTGCTTAAGGCTGTCGAAGGATTAACTGGATCTAAAAACACAACTGCAGTTATTTATTTTATTAAAAAAATACTTTTTGAGTGCATGATGTCATTTCAGTTGAGCAAATGGTTCTACAAAAAATGCAAAGATGTGATAAGTTTATGCTTATTTTAAAAGTCTACCAAAAGACGATGAGGTCGCTCAAAAATTAAAAATGGGCCCTATGAAATTGGTTTATAAATGTCCAATAATTTTAATCACATTTTTAAAAAAAGACACATACATCTGCCACTTGCATTCTTCGAAGATATCCACCAGTTAATAAGAAAATAGTGAATATTTCAGATTGCACACGCCATATTATATATATGACAGTTAATTGGGCTAATTCACATTTTATCTGCATGACAACCGCAGCTCTTATTCCAGCACTTAATCAAATTAGCAAGTTGTTATCTTGTGGAAGCAGAGTGAGTGATCAGGCGTGGTGCTGGATGATGATCGTGCTGAAAATTACATATTCGAACATTTAGAAAACGTAAGCTATGGAAATGAGTTCATCAAAATGCAATTCAGATTGCAGCACATAGGTAGGCAGATACCAGAAATAATGAAGACGGTATGCACGGTTATTCCATTTTGTGCGCAAGATATTTCACAACCTTGAAGCGTGTACGAAGAGGTTTGGAATAGATATAGCATTTAGTTCTGTCTTAAAATTGAACAGGTTCACAGATTTTCAGTAGAGTCGGAACCTCATTCCGAAAAATCAGTACTTTGCAGGGAAAGGGGTGGTCTATACAGTAACGTTGGACTGTGGGTTCAAGCTTGCAGGACAAACGTCAAGATATGTGAATCGTAGACTGATAGAGCATAAAAGAAACGTAAAAAAACGTACTGAACTCGGATATTCCTAAGCACTTTAATGACTGAAAGAGTTGTAGTTAAGTCTGGTCGGAAAGCGAAATCGTGCACATAGAGGTAAACAATAACTGATAAGATCGTATGATGGACAGTTCATAATAAATGTATTCGTAACTGTATCTGCCATACTTCGATTCAACTTGAAAGTAATTGTATAAAGCGTCTTGGAATTTTGTTTCTTGCATGTTGCTTTTTTTTTGTTGGTCGTTTGTGCAATTTAAAAACATTATTAAGTTGCCAGGGTTTAATTTTGATCGTATATTTTTGTGCTGTATTATTTTATTACTACTTAATTTAAATAATTGCAAAACGTTTTTGGGGCCAATGGTCTATACTGGGAAGTTCGGTATTTGTTTAGTAGGTTACAGCAGTTATCGATGAGGTTGTATTCTTATGGAACCGAAAAAACCCGGTTCAAAAATAGGGACACCCTGTTACGGTTGAAACGATTCAATGTGTATAACAAATAGAGGGTGAGACGGTGTAATAAAGGATGGTGCTATTACGACGGTGATCAGAGTTTGTTTGGGGATAGATAAGGAGGTGAAGAAATAAGCACAGTAACTGATTTTAAGACGTTCCCTTTGCCGTGTTTTTCTTCTACCAAGTTTCAAATCGTTTACCGCAGTCTCGATTAATTTTCTGGATGATCTTAACTTGTTTTAAAATCTAAGGTTATAAAGGAATCGAACTCACGTTCGTCTGATTGATTTACTGACCAGTTCTCTACCTGTTGATTCTACACCTTTACACTCTAACGTATTGATATCACTGTATACATAGGCACCTTTAACCGGCGAACCTAAACGATTTTATATTAAGTGAGTACGACCACATTAAAAATAGTAAAGTGAAGAGTAGTATATCTTCCTTTGACGCCTGAGTTCAGTATTCAATATATGGATACACCTAATGTTCCTTAAGATCAGCGGGTCACGAGTTTTGATAAAAAGTTGAACATAAACTCTGTAGTAAGTACTTATCAAAGTAAAGAAATGTTTGTAAGCATTGGGTATCCAAAGACGACACAAATTACTTGGTATTTTTAGTTTCGAGTAGAAAGTGATATTTATATGGTTTAAGCATTTCCTCTAGACGCACATTGTCATTAATGTCATTAGTAGAGTGCTAGTAGCGGATTCCAAATTGTGGCCGCCAAGTCGCGCCCAATGGTAGCATGATAATTTATTTTTATATTTTGGAAAACCGCAGGGGGCTCTTTTATCGTCCTCCTAGATATATGGCGGTTCACCGAAAACCTCCGAGGGCGTTTATCTTATGAGTTGTAACTGTAAAAGCATTCTCGGCGCCCAGAGGAGCAGAAGCGACCGCAGCGCCGGTAGGGAGTTCGGCGGTGCTCCGCGCAGATCTTCCTTGCTCGCTGGTGACTGCTGCGCCGCTATGGTGAGGCAGCGCAGGGAGTTTGATGCTCAGCGCGGCACCGGAAGAGCGAAGCTCATAACGGCGCGTTCTGAAATCACGTGTCCTCTCATGATTATCTTCACCCTATCTGCGGGTACACGTTGACGGCGTATAGACCTCAAAGCGAAATCATTGCCTAACGTTAGACCTAACGTAGGGCCAGCGCATACCCCATCCCACCACCCTCTGTGCTGCCAGCAGTTCGGCTGGCTCCTTAGCAAAAAATGAGGCCGGTGCTATGGAGCCACATAGCCTTCTCAGCCAATGGGAATTTAGGTGCCCTTTGCTGCAAGAGACAACGCCGGCTTCGCTCCATGGGACCAGCTAGTGCTTTCGCATTAAAACAAATATTAGAAGATAGTAAATCCGATCACAACTGACTGCTTCGCACATCACTTAATCGATAAACAATTGAGATTAAATAACTATAAAACAGCTACGGAATATAGAGTAACCCTTCAGGTTACAAAAACAGTCATGATAAAGCATTTTATGCCAATAAGGCTCTCAATTTATTTGCTTGAAACACTCTCGGAACATAATTTATATTAAGATCGCCATCGGAAAGGGTGTCATACCTATTTTAGTCTCGAAAGATTAGAAATTGGTTAAATTAAAATCTGAAATATTACTTTTTGGTGGGTGGTAAAACAATGATAATATTATCATGTAAACAAAACATTTCTATGGTATTTTAAGTTAAAGTATATTCACTGAACAAAATTGCATTTTATACTTTTTCTTCATAAAACTTCACTGAACAAAATTGCATTTTATACTTTTCCTTCATAAAATAGCTAATCCTTCACCGTGTATCGTAGTGCGATTGAAACACTACGTATGACATTGCCCCAGATAGAAATGAGTAACTAATGTAAAGCAAAAAATGAACACTTATTAAGGCGAACTTGTGGCGAAAACAAATAGAGAAAGGTTCCTGCATCCTGCATCAGTAACGTAAAGGCAGCTGACACCCAGCAGCCTGTTATCCTTACAATTTTATAAACGTCGTTCCAGTGAATTTTCAGTCAGTCAGTATTCGTCAATTTTCACGCAGCTACACCAGTTACGATTTTTTTTATTTTTTTATTATGTTTTTTATTTTTTTTTTTATTCCCCTCTGCTGCTGAACGATGTACACGGCTGGTGGAACCTCGTAAGGTGGCGTTAGATCGCCTTTTGCCCCACCAGCCAAGACTACTGAGTCTGAATAAAGTTTATTATTATTAACGAGAACAGAAGATGACAGCCGAGAACGACCTAATCATTTTCAGAAGAGCTCACAATTATAGAACAAAGCACCGGGCCGAGCCGGGTTCAAACCCAGTTTCTTTCCGCGTAGCAACAGCTTCTGCTGCCAGCTTCCCTACGCATGTAGTAGTAGGAAAAAAGCCAGAAACATCTCAATAATCAGTATACCATGGATCGGTAAGTATTGAAATATCAGAAGGAGCACCAGAGTGATAAAAAAGCTGTTTATGATTGTTTCTTTTATTCGTTGCCGAGTACGCATCTAGGTCAAAGCAGTTTTAATGGAAACATTATTTTTGCTCATTGTGGCGTATTAATTCACGGGGAAAAAATTCAACAATATTTTTCATACAAAAATGCATCGAAATCTACTCGAGCTCTAACATATCGTCCTCACTCCTTACGACGTTTCCTCGCTCCACATTCTTCCTGGGAACCAGAATGTTTTCATTACGTTTCTGCACATAAAAAAAAGAGAAAAACAGTCCATTTGGCCACCTCTTTTGCAATCTGAAAGAGGGCCTTGATTTTGGTTTGTCTATTTTCATATAGAGAAACTTCAAGCTCCTCGCCTTACTGCTTTTCGTTTTAGAAACCACTTTGCCCTATCTTCTTGACTTGCACAGGGAAGAATTATAGAGGGCAGTTCGTCAGGTTTTGGCGGGTAGTTTCTGTAAGAGAACAACTTCATTTTTGATAAAGGCGGAAGCTGCAACCCGGACGCAACTTAATGGCCTTGCCATAGAGGTTTTCCTTTTCTGGTGTACCAATTTCATGAATCTCCAAGTCACGTTTCGTCGTATGCTACTCGAGTTTATTCATCTCATTTAAAAATCCGTTCGTTCACTTCATTTGCCTAGTTTCTCTTTTCGAGAATAACTATAAGCACATTTATTTCTTTAACGACTTCTTCGTTTTGAAGTTATTTCGTAACCATGCTGTCATACTTATCAGACAGTTCTTCAACTTTCTTAAGGTTGCCATGGTAATTTCAGGTGGCCAGGGTATCCAGGCTATGATTCACCTTCCAAAGGAGGCGTGTTATGTCAAGCAGAGTTTTGTTTGCACGCCCCGCTTGCCTTAGGTTTCTTTTTTTTTAGGTTTGCAACAGGGGCAGCGTCAAGCCGTTTTATAGGCTTCCCTTTTATATTAAATGTTCACTGAACTACATCAGAACAGTCGCTGAAGTGAAAAGACAATCGGAAACACGAGGATGAAAACTATGTATCATCCTCTAGCACTGACTCCGCATAAGAAATGGCATTTGCGTCGTCCAAAATTGCCTAGGACAAGGCAGGTAACACAATAAAAAATGCACGGTGTGTGGCGGTAGGAGTAGTGGCAGCAGGCGCAGTAACAAGAAGCCCATGCTACAGCAAAATCAAACTCAAGGCGAACAAAAAAACAGCACAGGAAGAAGGCAGCCGTGAGCTCCAACGGATGTTGCTGCCGCTGCAGATGTGACAGTTCGCCCACCGAGTGATTCTCATATAACCGACATCGGGGCAGCGGTGCCACTCCTAAACCGTTGAAAAAAGGCGACGTGGTGATGGCAATAAATGTTTCTCATAATTACTTTCAAAGGCGATGTTTTGAAGCGGGTCATTAAGTTCACAGTCTCCTGGCAGCAGTCCGAGCACTGCGCAACCTTGAAGAAGCTGAAACTAACACAGCCATAAGTGAGCCTTGTGTTACCAACAAAGAGGGTTATACCAAACAGCTGATAAATTTATATAAACTATTTATTTAGCGTAGATATATGGCTGGTGAAATCATCACTACTATTTTTCTTACCTTTTTGATAACCAATGCAGATTTCAAATAGTGTATGTGCCAGGATTGGTAATTCGTAGGTTTCTCTCAATTTCCAGAGGGAGAACAACAACTATCCAAAGAAAAAAAAAGTAAAAAACAGGTGCCCTTACCAAAAAAAGATCTGTGCAGGGTGTCCCCCAAATATTTACAATTTTTTTTTCCGCAAACTAATGCAATCATCACCGAGCGCTCATTGTCCGTCAAAATGTAGCCTTAGCGGTCCAAAACAGGTGCCAAAGGTTTAGAACTAACCGCTATCCTATAAAAAGCTTGAAGTAATTTTCAACAATTTCCAATGACGAAATGGGGCCCCTTTTCGACCGTTTTCGGTAACTGGCGCCGTAGAACTTCGTGTATAGTAATATGTCCATCGGGCCACCATTTTCGCATAGAGGATTTCACAGAATCGCTTATCAATTTTAAATTACATAACTATTGGTGCTAAAACTTTGGCATCTGGTTCGAACTTCTAGCGCCATATTTGGACGAAGAACGAGGGGGGAAGGGGGTGTGCAGACATGTAGTATTTTTGAGTAGCGTAGTTTGATGGCCTTCATAATTATTAGTGAAACACACGCTGAATAGGTAGCAATGACAAAATGTTTTTTTTGCATAACGGAACAGAAGAGGCATTGGATGTTTTAATTTTACTTGTAACTAATGTCACTCTAATTTTAATTTGACTTTAATCGTATTTAATATAATTTCACTTCATGTGAAGCTAAATCAAAATATTTGATTTATTTGTTGATAAGATATATATTGTACTCTTAGTGGGGTGCTATATTTCAAAGATGCCACTGAAAGTGGGCTACGAAGTATTTGTTCAGAAAATTAAATTCACTTCCACTAACAAACAATTGAACTAAACTGCTGTTACTCTGAAGGTAAAGCTTAAAGGTGTACCTCTCAATTTTAACATTTTTCCTATGTTTGATGTTTCAATGTTGCCAAGGTGTAAAAAAAATTAAATATCTGATGGAATTTTGTTTTATTTATTAATTTGAACTTTTACAACTTTCCATTTGCATGGTTTACACATTGCAATTCAATAAATCATTCATAATTTTTAAATAGCCTAACAAAATTGATGGCTATTTAAAAGCAGTCTATAATTGGAAATTTGTGAAGATGTCTAGAACACGCAGTAAAAACTGGAATGGTTATATGCAGCACAATACAATACACTATTTATTTTGCGTGCTTACCAACAGCCGGTTGGCCTTTGCGATAAAGCACAGTGTAAGACTTACATCTCCGTCAGAAAAAGTACATCCTTAATCAAACCGATTTTAAAATCATGCACATGTGTAAAACATATGGGGCAAAGTTGTACAAGAAATATCAATACTTCGTGTTAAGGACATGTTGAATTCGTGATACAGATCACAAGTTAAGGTGATCTGGATAAAACACTCTACGATTTCTAGAACTTGTGGTAACAGGAATGCAAAAATGTAAAGAAGCAAGCAAAGTAGAACTGTCTATTGATCCGTGAACCAACTTATGCAAAAACGTAACACCCCGGATAGACCTTCTGTTACATAAAGTGCACAATCCTAGTCTAGTTAAAATAAGATTGTATTCAAAATAAAATTTGCGACCAAAATATCTATCGTAGATTATACGTACAAACCGCCTTTGTACATCTTCAATACTTTAGCTTGCTGAGCTAGATATATTATTCCAAACGACAGATGCAAATTCAAGTTTAGGCGTACATGAGTGCTGTACAGTCGCAACAGACAGTGATGACTGCTGAATGGTTTAGTTTAAACGAGCGATTATTACCAACGCCCTTATGGACTGACTGACGATGGAATTAATATGTGAATTAAAAGAAAGGTGGTCATCCACAAAACACCCTAGATTTCTTATTAGTTTGGTCCTACTTATAGGCTCAATTTCCATAGTATAGTCATATGATAACAAGTTACGCCTTCTCGACAAAGACATCACTTGGGTTTTACGGGGGTTCAAAAGTAAATTGTTTGAAATGCAAATGGAAATTATTTGAAATGACGAGACATCCGCTTGCAACAAAGTACAGTCGGCGATACAGTCCACCTGCCGAAAGAGTTTAACATCATCTAGCAAAAATGAGCACCTGCGAGTGCTTTACGGAGGATATGAGACCATTTACAAAAATGTTAAACAGCAAAGGACCAAGATTAGATCCCTGAGGCACACCCGGAATAGATATGAAAGGTAGCCAGAAACTCTAACACAGTTTTGTCTTTCATGTAAATAACTCCTGAACCAGGAAATATACTCAGGGCCAAGCCCGTAGTTCTTCAGTTTCATCAATAACAATTTATGATTAACCCTTTCAAAGGCTTTCGACATATCTAGATATAATGCATATACCTGTCCCCGACTCTGGACAATTGGCATAGAATAATTAAGAAATGCGCATAAGTTTCTTTCCACGGATCTTCCTGCTAAAAAACCATGCTGAACGGGAACAATATTTCTTTTAAAATAGTTATACAAACGGCTGTACATCACCTTCACGAACACTTTTGAGAATGCATTTAAAAGAGATACAGGACATATAAATATTGTTTCAACTTTTATTCATAATTTGCGCCGGAGCATTTCAATCTATGATCGAAACCGCATTCCTAAATTGGAGCAATAAAAACCATAAAATTAGCGTTCTATACATGTTTTTAATATGACACCAAAAGTTTAAACCAATCTGAGGTAGGGGCGACCGAATTAACCCGCTCGATCATTGTCAATTTCCTAACAAAATTAAGTTTAGTTAAAAGACCGTGAAAAAAAGTTTTTAAGAACAGACCGTATTTTTAAGGACAGGACACGCGTGTCCAGAAATACATTTTACGAGAAAAAAATTTTTTAGCAATATTGACGGCGAGATGTTTAATTGAAATTTTGCGTGCGAAATCCATGGCGTTACTGGTCATTCCGAAATGACCATCACGGTCGTGAAGGCGGAGCCGCTTTACCTCTCCTCCACGCGCCCGAAATTCCGACACAGAAGTCAAGTGGAAAGGATGTGACTGCCGACTAAATCGCTCTTCGCGCCGTCAATATTGCTCTAAAAAACATTTTTTTCGCGTAATACTTTTTTTCTCGACATGCGTGTCCCAAACGATCTGTATTTAAAAAAAGAAAGCTAAGCTATTCTTTTCAGGCGCTTTTTAAGGGCTTATGACGAGAACTCCAGAGGTACAATTACAATAACGTGCGTTTTTTTATTTTTACTCTACCTTCCAGATAAACCCCAAAAAACTCCAGGAGGGCTTGTTCGAGGACAGGCGCCAATTGGCCGCTGTGTCTGTGAAACAAACTAACGAAGGAGTAGAAATCGTGTGTACCTTTTTGTGTGACATTTCTTGCGCCAATATTTTTAAACAGGGCTTGATATCTAACTCAACTTATCCGATTTATACATATGTATTTGTCTTTAATTTTATCGCATGAAAACAAGTATCATCTTAAATAAATTATTCGTCGGAGGTGACTTTTGCGGATTGGTGTCGTCCTGTTATTTGCCCTACAAAACGTTTTAGAAAGCAAGTCGCACTGTGCAAGTTAAAATATGGACATAGAAAACACGGCAATTTATATTAATACTTATATAGTTTCATATTGGTTAAACGCATCTTAAAATTGTGTGAGGTTTACAAAGTAACTTCAAGATCCAGCAGCATTAACATTTTGATTACATGATTCGAAACAGTTTAAGTGAAATGATACGATAATACTTCAAACTTCGCGCAACAATACACGAATGACTTTCATCACAAATGTTATTAAAGTCTAGGGTTCTTGCACACGAACATAAATCAAGTGAAGATATAGTGGTTTAGTTTTGCTTCATAAAAATTGTCTTACGAATTGCTATTGCGAAATGGAAACATTTGAATGAAGAGTAAAACAAAAAAATATTGTAAATATTGTTTGAATACACAGGATGGAATGCTAAGCCCCACTTTAAGAATCGCTCCGCTAAAAGCCATGGCTCGATCTCAAAATGGAAGCATAGCGCACACAGTTTCCGAAATTAAAGTACACGCTAACTATACCCAAGATTTTTTCGGTAAGTACCTATTTTTCTGTTGAAGTTTGCACTTACATTGCTACTAGAAGGCTTGCCAAACAGCCATATTTTCATTTCATATAAATCGTGCAATATGGAGTGAATATGTTTTTTCTTTATTTACGCAATATTAAGACCGAGATTAAAACTAAATAAGGTAAAGTTTAAAGAAAGAGCGGAAGTGTGCGCGTTGCTTCTTCTGCAAGGATTTCCTTTTTATTCCCGTAACATATTCTTGCACTGAACATTTATTATTCAATTCACTTTTACTTAGAGAACTGTGTTGTCCCTTTGCAGAATAAACCGCTAGATACGTAATTCATCTATGTCAAACTTTTACATTTCGGGCTACTCGTAACCCCGAGATTGTACTTTGATTTTCTACATTCTCTTTGCATATATGTCATATGCCTACCAGTGGCATCGTCTGGTTTTATATCGTAACAGCACAGTTAACCTTCCAATTTATAAACATCTTGGTCGAAACAACCTTTCTTAGGGTACCTCAAATTTTCTGGAATATTGAATCAGTATACTTATTATAATTGTTTTTGATATATGGTTTATGAACAATAACATGCATGCTCGAGTACATCTGATCCCAAACCTATATATTCTAAGCCTGATGTTGTCGATCATATTTAAAAAGGGCAATAATGTAACAAGCTAGCCTAAAAATAAGGACCCTCCATCTTTTATGATTTTGTTTCTTATTTAAATTATCTATTTAAAGCGTCATGCTATATAACACATGTCAGGGCAGGTGTCTTTATTGAAGGCGAACTATTTTATTACTTTAGAAACCTGATAATCAGCTACGTGTATAGAAGTTGCTTACAGGTTTCACAACGTAGCGTATTATTCGCCAAATTTGGTCGGCGTTTGTCCCAAACGCAGCATTTGTGCCAAACGCAACAAATACATTTCCAAATCAGTAGTCTTACTCCTCGCATTGAGAAGTCACCTCATTGTGTAGGATGTTTGATTTTAATTCGAACAAATTTATTTATACCAGTCCGTGAAAGTTATACTAATTCGTTCTTTGCGCGTGAGCTGTAAGACATCATAACCTTTTTCGTTCGCGAAAACGTAAATCTGAAAATTATTTTCTGCGTTTTCGAACCTCGAGCCTGTTGCACGATTAAAAACTTTAGCCTATCCCGAAGCTTATCTCGAGCTTCAAGTGAATCTAAATGTTTTGATTTAGTGGTATTCGATTAAGCTCAGCAAATGTCTAATGAATAACTTTTGCTTATTCTTAATATTTAAAGAACATTACTCAAGGAAGTTTCAAGGAACATAGTACGACTTATTGAGCGGAATAGCCTAGTCTGCTATGTCCCTCTGGTTGTACAACTCACCTGCATAGACTGCATTAATGTATCTTTCAGGACTTACTTTTAGCAATGCTGTATGAACTAAAAATTAAACAAGCTTTATAGCAATGGTTTGAGGACAAGATGTAAATTAGTTGCACATGGACAAACATATCATATACAAAAACACTAAATACCGGAACATTTGTGACTAATTATTAATTTCGAAATTATCTAAAAATATAATTTCCTCAATGTAAACTCATCCTTTTCATTTTCAATTTTTTAGTCACGCGTTTGTTCTGTAGAACTTCGCAGCGCAGCACGTCTATCAATAATTTCCTAACTCTTAGCCGTCTATTTTTTAACGACCATATTTCCTCGATCCAAACTCAGTTGAAACCTTGGTATCAAAGCAGAATCCACTATTTTCATGTTTTGGTTTGAATATTTTAGTCTCATTGAAACCTCTTTAGAACGTAACTTATCCGTGTAGCTAAAACATCAAGATTTTGGATGACTGGGTGCGTTGACCAACTCCTTTATAATTATACTACTATTTTGGTCATGACACTTGCTACACGTAGAAATAACTCTAGCCTGAGTAGGATTCAAATTTTGTTTCAATTGTTTTGTCTCAAGCAGTTTTAATGTTTCTTTCTTGGATATCTACGCAGGGTCTTATCGCTTCTCTAGATTTAAAACTCGCGGTTGCCTTATAAGACCAGACTAATAGAAACAAGACATGATCAAAAATATGCGGGCTAGTCCTATTTAACTGTAAACAAAATAAAGTAGAAGCAATTCTGTTGAAAGTCGAAAGAGGTGCTGTTTTGTTCGTCCCTATTTTATTCTTTCTGTTTTTATTGTTTTATTTATTTTCAGCAAGCTTTATGAAATCATGTCTTCCCTAACTAAAGTTAAGTACAAATCAAATAGGTGAAAACCACTGTCGCAGAAAATATACTTAGTATTCTCATAGTCTTTAGGGGTAATTCACGATGTTTTTGTTTCAATTAACGGCGTGCTCGTACTGCGTGGTTAATATAAGTATTTATTCCAATATTTGGGAAGGTCTGGCTGAATGTCAGCAAAGCGCCGCTGAGAGAAGGTTAATGAGATTTTAAAAACCAGGACTAACTTTTAAATACCAATACCATAACGAAGTTTAAAAGCCAAGCTATGCCAATTAAATCTAGAGAAAAATATACCGGTTTATTTTATTATTTTTTACAAAAAGCCTGGTTCTGCAACTAATAAACGCCGAACTTGAAAATATAAAATGTATTTATTTTTTATTTATTTTTAACATACTGCCGGTCCATTTTCGGAGGTTTGGGCATGATGCAGACAAAACACTAAAGCAAGTTAGCAAAAAAAAAAACAAATATATAAACACAAGAGCGATTGATCAGTTCATTGTTCGTTCAGTTCATCAGTTCAGTCTAGCAAACAAAAGTTAATCAATTGCACTAGAAAATGCGACAAAAGAGACAATACTCGTCACGCTGCGGCCAACTCCTTCCACTTCCAAATATACTAGAAAAAAATATCGGAACATTCAAACACGTCTTTCCTGCAACGAAACTCACGAATATGTTTCTCGCGTTCCTGTCTTGTGTCACTGCTAACGTTCTACGATAGTCATCAAATTCTAAACACGTTTTGTTATGTGATATGATATATCAAAAAGTTAAGCACTTAACTCTCCTTCGGCATAATAACTCAGGCAGTTCAGACGCAGCTTACAAGGGTGAACGATATGCTTCTTTGCCATTTAAATTATAAATTAACTTAATATTATGTTTTACCCCTTCCATCTGGCCTGCTTAAGATTGCAAACGACGGTCCCATAAGATGCCGGCATATTCTAGTAATAGACGGATTGCAATTTTATACACCGTTAGCTTGGTTTAGGAGTACAGTGAATCAGAGTCCCTCGCAGCGACTACAGCTTTCTTGACGTGTTGGTAATAACCTGTCTAATGCAAAAAATTCCAGCTCAGGTTTGAATTAGTTGTAATGCCTAGATACTTCTGTTTATTGACTACTGCTAAAACTTGAAGTTGGAGAGAAGAAGTGGTATTTTCTTCAACTTTATTGATATTTGCACAGATGCCTTGTCGTTCAACTCCGTTTCCCACTTTTGACACCGTGCACAAAAATATAATTTTAAGGCTATCAGCTAAATATTTTTCATCAGAAAGAGAAGCTTTTTTTTTGGAAAGTAGGATAGAGTCTCCTGCGAAATATCTACACTGTGTTGGGGGTTTCTCTAATATCTGATCATTGGATCATTGATAAAAACTAAAAAACCGATGGGCCGAGTGCCGAGCCCTAGGATACTCCGGGGCTCGGTACTCGGAGCCCTGGAGTACATGTTCTCTTCCTCAGACGGAGTTCCAGTTATTGAAAATCATATCAAGATATAAAATATGTTTATACTATATATTCCAGTTCAACCTAATGCATTATTGAAAGCACGTGCTCTGAGAAATTACTACTGGATTAGACGTAAGTAAATATGAACTATAACTTGGATTTTCTCTTTAAGGTGTATTCATTTTTTATTGATTACAACACGGAAAAAATAAGGATGTATTTTTTTTCATCTAATCTTAGCGTTACTTTACGACAATTTTCTTACATTTCATAAATGTATGAGGGAGTATAGGAAATACACACAGCGTGTTTTAATATGTTTTTGTTCATAACAAGAAAGACAGGGTAAAAAGCACTTTGCCACTTTTCAAAGTAGACCCTGACGCGTTAAAAACACATGTGCGCTAACGCTTCACCAAAGCGTGTCTGCCGCTTAAGACATCATAATGGTTACTCCGAAACCCTGGTGCACCGCCGCCCTAAGCTGATCCTCTGCATGGAATTTCATTCCCCCAAGAAAAACTTTGAATGAACCAAACAAATTAAGATCAAAGGGTGCCAGGTCCTTTGAGTATAGCGGATGCGGAATGCACTGAATGCGTAGACCCTCGATTTATTTTTGGTGTCGCATGCCGTCGGCTAATGCGCATTTTGTATTCATTCATACATTCATTTTTCCTTAAGGTCCCATTAAGGGCATTGTATAAGGGTGGGGGGTATAATCAAAAATTATTAAAAAAATGCCAAATACAAAAAGGGTACACTCAGGGTATACTCAAAAGATTTTATTCAAAATTAAAATTAAAAATAAAACGAATTTAATAACAAGAACAGTGTAGCCTTATAGAAAAAGAAGTAAGCAGGCCTCACTGTGGTGACAAAGGATGATGGAAGTCTGTCCTCGTCGCTGATTGCTTGAGTACTAAATGGTCGGTAAAAAGCATTAGCAAAACCAGAAATGCTTTGGATGGTGCAGGCTTTGTTGAGGCGAGAAGTTGTTCGGACGAAGTCTGATAACAGTGTGCTTCTGAGGTCGCGTATATGGTGGCATATTTTATGACTAAGGCAAAACTGAGAAACCTTTCTGCGAAGCTGCAAAGATTGCATGGTGAGTTGAGTTTTGAGCGCTGAGACACTAAATATGGTTATAAGTGGATACGATGAAACAAGCATCTCTGCCTTGAGCTGCTTCCACGCTACTGATAAGGAACACTTGAGGGGGGGGGGGTTCCAGATGTAATCCCATCAAATGTACAAATACTGCGCTGTAGCAACATGCGAAAGGTAAAAAAAACCACGACACTTTGACCTAATCACAAACTTTGAATTGTTACCAAGCAGGACACAATACGACATGATGTTGACACTGAATGCCCTGGTGATGTAATGTTCGAATATTGGTCATTTCTGTCCCCAAAGAGCGAGAGCGAAATTCTTGCTTGGCATCGGAACTGCGCGTAACTTTGACCTTGTTGACTAAATGTACCTCCGCTTTTGCTGTGCCTCTTCGTCTCTGGCTGGGCACACAGGATTCAATAATGCTCCCGAGTGACGATGTGTAGTGAATATTATCTCCTTTGGCTGTATCGCGTCGAAGCAGCGGTTTGAATATATTTACGCGGCGTTCCTTAGTACCTGGCCTAAATTGTTTTGGTTCCCACCTGGGGGTTCTTTATGGTTTTGTAGGATGGCATCAATCTACGTAGCTCTGAGCCATGACTAATGTTGAATAAATTACTAATGTTGAAACATTACTAGTGTTCAATAAAAAAGTCAAGAGCATTTTCAGTTTTGCACTTTGTGTCTGTATCTTATCAATTTTGTCACACTTCAGGCGCTCTTGCAAGAAATATAACAGCCTGTGAACGAGGCTAATCGAATGAGCCATAAAGCAGTGGCAAATATTTTCTGATTTAGTTACCGCACAGCGTGCCAGTAGTGCGTTATGGGCTCTGCCGGCCGCGAAGATGGTCCGTGCTGAAGACGCCGCCAACGGTTTCTGATACATTCACACACGTTCAGTGCACTTTTGACCACGCATAAACATAGTCGATTCTCAGCAATTCCTTTTCGATACCTCGTGTCCAATTTAAAGGCCACACAATCCAGAGACCCCGCAAGGTCTTCTAAAGGCACTCACAAGCCTACAAATTGGGCTATACGCAATCCTCACATGGGCGGGTGTAACCCGATCGATACCAGAGCTGGGAAATGCCGCCTTCCACGTTGTCCCTCACGACAATTCCTGGTTGGCTAGCCAAGCACTACTAAGGCATTGAATATTTTTTCGCAAAGATGGCGGGAAAAGATAGGTCCAAAAACAATTTTGTACGGAAAAGTTTTCCGTATATCTGCTTTTGTCAGCGAAGCATTAAACACGACTTTTCACGTTGCTGCAGTCATGCCCAAGTAAGGATTCCGACAGACCTCACTAGGGTGCAATTACCCTTAACGGAAACCGTTAAAAATACAGAATCGTTAAACGTGAAAAGATCTACGTAGCAATCTGAAGTGAATGTGAACGCAATATTTTACAATTAAATAAAAAGAACATTAATCGAATTAAGTTTGTGCTGCAAATGTTATAACGTAAGACGCACAATAAATTGATGTTTGAATACTTTCCCATAAACATACAGTAAATATATGTATATAAAAACAACAAATATATTGCCGTCTCATATAATACAGTTAGCTAATATTTAAGTATTGTTCATGCACACACATGTTATTCATCAGGAATATATGGCTAATATTTATTTAATTACTTTGTGCGAAAAACATCTCAGACTTTACGCTCATTACACTCATTATAGACATTTTTCTCTGCCAGTGCCAGGAGCCCGAGTAATATATTTTTGTTCTATCGCTTTCAGCATCTCCACGACCTGTAACTATTCCGGAAGTTTTCGAAGTTGAAGTGAAACTTGTTGTGGACAAACATCACCACGGGCATTTTGATAGTTTTGAAGAATTAATAAAATACCTTCTTCTGATCATTACTATGGTAAGAGATATTTATCCAGCTGATTCGATTCGGAATACGTTATATTTAGGGTTCCGCGTTTTCGGTTTCTATTTTTTTCAAACTTCGGCGTACTTTTTTCGGTGCTTATTTTAAAATTGAATTTTCGGTTTTCTTCGGCGTATACCTATGTCCTAAAAGTTTATCGTTTTTTTTTTTCGGCGAATATAAAATGAACAGCAACGAACACCGGGTCACATGATCCTTGTACGTAGCTCTGATATTTGTGATCCGTCAAAGAATAACGGCACATATACATTGAAAGAGAAATGAACACTTCATTCGGCAAATGGGTGCAACTGTAAAAGAAGCAAGAAAAAAAAAAAAACACAGAAGGGCAAACAAGTCAGATATGAAGCCTCTGCCCAAAAAACATGAAACTTCACCTTCTTTACTTCAGGATTACGTGATCTTATGATAGTACACGCATATGTACTTTCCCAGGTTTTCCTCTTGTTTGATCCGCACTCTTTCTTTCCTGTTAATACGACCCTGAGCTTCGAGAATGCATTCTCAACGCTAACACTGGACACTGGCAGGCTGATGAGATGAACCACTGCCTGAGCCGAAATCGGACAATCAACCGATTGTGACCGCCAAAAGAAACACGGTGCGACGTGCTGAGGCAAAACACGACATGCCGAGCGAGCATGAAGTCAGTCTTCCTTACAACGAGTTTGAAATCACGTTCGTGCATGGCGAAGTCATGGGGCATTTCGAAAATCACGTTCCGATCGATGATGCGCACATTAAAACAAAACGTTGTGATGCCATTCGTGTATCCCATACATCCGGACACGTTTCGATAGACACTGTCGTTCCACTTTTTCGCCACGGCTCTGCAGTGCGACTGACCTTTTCCGGTTAAAACTGAATTCTAGAAAATGGATTCGAGGAAATTTTATCGGTTTAAATCGAAAATGCCGAACCTAAAAACTGACCTTTTTTGGTTAAAACCGAATTTCCGAAAATAAATTCGGCGTAGTTTTATCGGTTTAAACCAAAAACTCCGAACCGTAGTTATTTTTAAGAATTTATGGCATAATGTAACTTTACCAAGTATAAATTAGTTTATTGACCAAAACACCCCAGCTGACAAGTGTGGATCATATATTTTCCAAAATACTCAAAATAATTCCGGTCAGTCAGAAGGGGGAAAAGCATATATTGAAGTAGTTCCACTTCTTTCAACCGCTGCGTTGTTTTTACGCTCATAATGCTTTAAAATTTATACAAGCGTGGTCATAAGTGCTACCGAGTATACTCTCATATAGCAAAAATAGAGAATCAGAAAATATACCATTTTTTATAATCGAAAAATATAGACTTAACACATTTCATTGCTAGCTTCACAATGCTGTACCTCGTAGAACCTGTCGATATAAAGCTATGGGCATTAGTGACGCAGAGTGAATGCGGGTTGGTAAAAGTGGTTTTTTTTTTGTTCATTTGAATCGCGTCTGCATAATATGATAGCATTTGTGATTTGTCTTACCTTAGGAAATGTCTCGGCCTATCTTTGAATACATTGAAATTATTGTTTTAACGCAAATTATTCAACTATTACTGAGAGGATGGGAAAGGCAGGGCTTATCTTTCAAAATCGAACACTAAAGCGACTGCCTAAACGTTTGGTCGTGGTTTTGTCAGGCGTGCGCGCTTGAGACTGAGAAACCCAATCGGTATTGAGAGTAAAAAGGTCGCGCTTGAAGCGGGAAAGGTAAAGTACCTTTTTACCGGCCTAGTCCTTTCAGTGCTTATTAAGTGTATTGTTTCAGTCGTGGCATCGCCACCACGGCAAGATATTTGGCAAATTCCATTATTCGTCGCGGTCTTGCGAATACACACCATTCCGCATTATGTGCATATAAACAACAATATAAAGTCGCCCCCGGCCCGGGGTGTCATGCCTAATAGTTCTTAAGGCCGATACTTAAGCTGTGATTTTATTTTTCCAGTTGTATGAGGCAATACGACTGGAAAACTCTTAGGTGTCATGTTTTTTGAAAATATGTCGTGGGAAAGTCATATAAACTCTCTTATTCCAAAGCTATCCAAAACTGTGGGCATGTTAAATCGACATCGTTATATTTTACCAACAAGCGTTAAATTATGAATATATAATTCTCTATTTTATTCTCACTTAAATTATTGCCATTTAGTTTGGGGAACAACAACTTTAACAAACCTAGAAAAGTTACATCTATTGCAAAAAAAAAGCACTGAGGGCTATAGCTGCCGTCTCGTATGATTTTCACACAGCTGGCCTATTTCAGAAATTTCGCGTATTAAACGCGCATGCATTATATGATTATAGGCTTAGCACTAGCCTTGAAGTACAGGGTGTCACAAAAGAAAATTTACACGGTCTTTTTTGCCGCAAAAATAAACTAGGCATCGTCGAACGCTCATTCTCCGCCCAAAGGTAGAGCTAGAGGTCACAACCAGATGCCAAAGTTTCAGCCCGATCAGCACACCGTATGAATGGCAAACTTTCAGTGAAAGTTAAACCTAGTAAACTTCAGGGGTGACATTTGTAACTACAGATAAGTGGAGAACGTTTCTTGTCCCGGTAACTTCAATGCCGTGCAAGATTCAGTTTAATCCAGCAGAGTCTATTAAGTACAATCAAAGAAGGTCGTTCTTCCTAAATAATATAAACGAACCGCTTCGGTTCATGCGTCTGTGGTAATATGTTATGTCTATGAGTGTCTTTGAACTCTTCTGAACTGCACATTGACGCTGATTCATACTCGAAGGTCATTATTGCGCCGTTCATCACATATTCAATAAATGCAAGGAAAAAATGAAGTAATTGGTATTTTTATATATATTATGCATGAACATAAACAGAAACAATCAATCGATAAAATAAAATTGAATCAAATAAATGGTGACGATTAATTGGTTTAACAATTTTAAACGACTCCCGGCCCTAATTAAAAGCATTTCCAAAACAGCGCAGGGATATATCTAAATATTAGACTACAGTTCTACATTCGCGCTCTAAGTATATATTTTATGAACGAACACTACGAAGTATTCTGTATATTCCCGTGATGAATACCCCGAAAAAATTACGGCAACTAACCGAACCAAAATATTGCTACAGAGTCGGCATAAACATATGTAACTGTACTTCGTTTAATTTAAAAACAAGTCCAAACAATTCAATTAAGACTTCATAAATTTAATATTCTTGCAAAAATGTTTTTGAGCAGTTAATTTTATCAGCACCAATCAAATTTCTATTCATATCTGATGCTGAAATGAGTGATGGGGCGCAGGCGAGCTGGTTTACGTTTATGATTTAAGAAAACCTTGAGACTGGGGAATACAAGAAGCACAAACACGACGAAATCTCAAAAGACAACTGTGAATTTATTTTTCCAACTCGTCTCTTCATAGAGCGCCACCACCATCACTAGAACTTCCTACCGTCACCCCACAATACAAGTCAGATGCGCAAGATCCAACGACCAAGATTCGAAGAACCGAACAAAAGCCGAACGAACTTTTACAACAGCAGAACAATAGAACATCCACCTTCACCCCCAACACACCAATTCGAAAAAAAAAACACACACAAAGACACCACTTTATATCACCCGCACAAAAGTTCGAGGCCACCGAGAATTCTCACTAGATAAGAACTTCCGCAACTCTTTGTTTCACACAATGGACAAGTTTCTTCTCTTCACATAACTCATTTCGTTTCCAAAATTGTACAGTTAATTATTTTGTCCAAATTATATATCGAACTTTTGTCGCCCTTTTCTAACAAGGACCCAATTTCTTCAGATGTCACAGAGATACCAAGATGTTACGTCCCCGAAGGTCAGGTTTCTACTTGTGGAAGTTGAAAGGAACAACGTATGTATTTGGTACAAGCTATTTCCATTCCTCATTCCTAGATACGCTGATTCCCACCCAAATCGTATATGTGTTTCTTATTTCTCTAGGGTACTCACTTCAGTGAAACAGTCCTTGGCTCCGACCCAATGAACCCCAAAGGCAAGCAGAAATTGTTTCTTAATGCAGAAACAACAATGGCGAAACTTGTAGAGACACAAGGGACAAGCACAGCTGACGTTGTTGTCCTGATTACCGGGTAAGATCATGATGTGACCATGTCAATATTGTTAATATTTTAAAATATATCCTCCCTATAAGGCAGAGATATATATATATATATATTGTCACGGGTGGTGACCAAAAAAACAATAGATGAACAGGAAGAAATAAACGTTTAATGTGGCGAACTTGTGCCAAAAATAAAAGAGTACAAAAGATAATAACAAAGCGTCGCGGGCGTCGAAATCGGCGAAACCGCAGGATCGAGCGCTGGGGCGAGACTGACTCGACAAGGTCGCGGGCGGCCTCTTATCTAGAGTGCGTCGCTATCTCGAAGATTCGGCGAAAGCGGCTCGAGCGTCGCGTCATCGGGCGAGAATGAACACGCACTTTCTAGAAAACAAAGGCAGGAATAAATGATAGAAGTTACGTGCGGTACATGAATAAACGAGAACTTTCTGGAGGTCCGTGACCGAGCGTTGCTTTCTCAGCCCTGGGCGCGGCATTATCCCCCCCTTTAAAAGTGCATCGTCCCGATGCAGCACAAAAACGGAAAACAAAAAAAACAAAAGGACAGCAGAATTGCTAGCCGGAGTTCACAGTCCACAGTTCACTCGTCGACGAGAGTGGAGAGTCCTATCGTTCGTAATACGGCTTCAGCCGGACGACATGCACCACCTCGGGTCGCGGCTGACGTCTTGCAGATGGGCGCGTTCCGTCGGGTAGAACTTCGTAGTTCAGATCGCCGAGTCGACGAAGCACTTTGTAGGGTCCAAAGTATCGTTTCAGCAATTTCTCACCGAGGCCGCGGCGACGGATGGGCGTCCATACCCACACCCTATCTCCGGGCTGGAAGTGGACGTCCCTGCGACGAAGGTTGTAGAGGCCGGCGTCGACGCGTTGCTGGTCTTGAATCAGGAGTCGGGCGAGCTGGCGAACTTCTTCGGCGCGTTGAGCAACCACCTGGGCGTCGTCGCTCTGATTGTCAGATGGCTCATGGGGCAGCATTGCGTCCAGCATGGTCGTCACCTTCCGACCATGTACCAGCTGAAAAGGGGTGAATCCAGTGGTCTCCTGAACCGCCGTATTGTAGGCGAACGTGACGTAGGGCAGCACCTCGTCCCACGTCTTGTGCTCAACGTCGACGTACATAGAGATCATGTCGGCGATTGTCTTGTTCAGTCTTTCCGTCAGCCCGTTGGTCTGCGGGTGGTACGCAGTTGTACGACGGTGGCTGGTGTGACTGAGTCGGAGGATTTCTTGGGTCAGTTGTGCCATGAACGATGATCCGCGATCTGTAATCAAAACTTCTGGAGCGCCGTGCCGGAGGACGATGGACTCGATGAAAAACTTGGCGACTTCAACAGCCGTGCCTGCTGGAAGGGCTTTCGTCTCGGCGTACCGTGTGAAATAATCGGTGGCGACGATAATCCAGCGGTTTCCCGACGTTGACGGTGGGAAAGGGCCAAGTAGATCCATTCCGATCTGCTGGAAGGGTGCTGTTGGCGGAGGAATTGACTGCAAGAGTCCGGCCGGCCTCGTCGGAGGTTTCTTTCGTCGCTGGCATTCATGACATGATCGCGTGTACAGGTGGACGGTTTTGGGGAGCTTGGGCCAGTAATATTTTTCACGAATACGTGCCAGGGTCCGGCTGTAACCAAGGTGTCCCGACGTCGGGTCGTCGTGGCAGGCTTGAAAGATCTCCTCCCGAGGGTCGGTCGGGATTACCAGCAGCCATGGCGAGTTGTTGTTCCCGAAGTTCTCTTTGTAGAGTACACCTTGTCTAATGGCGAAGGTCGGCAGCGCTCGTGAAAAAACACGTGGCATGGCACTCCCGCGCCCTTCCAGGTGCTCTATTAGTGCGCGCAGCTCAGGATCGTCTCGTTGACGCCGGGCCATGTCGTCGATGTTCACTGCGCCCAGAAAACACTCGTCGTCATCGTCGTCGCTGCTGCCGGAAGGTGTTGCGACGGGAGCTCTGGACAGGCAGTCGGCGTCGCTGTGCTTGCGGCCTGACTTGTAGACGACGGTCATGTTGAACTCTTGTAGTCGGAGACTCCACCGCGCGAGGCGTCCTGGCGGGTCCTTGAGGTTCGCAAGCCAGCAGAGCGAGTGGTGGTCCGTGACTACCCGGAACGGGCTCCCGTATAAGTACGGACGAAACTTCGTGATTGCCCAGACGACCGCAAGGCATTCTTTCTCAGTCGTGGAGTAATTTCTCTCCGCCTTGGTCAATGTCCGACTTGCGTAGGCGATGACTCGCTCGGTGCCTTCTTGTACTTGAACCAAAACCGCGCCAAGCCCTGCGTTACTTGCGTCCGTGTGAATCTCGGTTTCCGCATCCTGGTCGAAATGTCCAAGAACAGGAGGAGTCTGCAGTCGTCGCTTCAGCTCGTCAAATGCCTGCTGCTGTTCATCGGCCCATTCGAACTTCTCGGCGTCCTTCGTGAGGTGTGTGAGCGGTGCGGAAATTCTTGCGAAATCTCGAACGAAGCGCCGATAGTAGGCACATAGCCCAAGGAACCTTCGGACGGCCTTCTTGTCTCTTGGCGCTGGAAATGCTGCGACGGCACGAGTCTTCTCGGGGTCTGGGCGGACACCTTCGTTACTAACCACGTGGCCGAGGAACTTCAGTTCGTCATAAGCGAACCGACACTTTGACGGCTTCAGGGTGAGTCCGGTGGTCCGTATGGCTTGGAGAACTGCTCGGAGTCGTCGCAAGTGCTCGTCGAAGTTGCTGGAAAACACGACGACGTCGTCGAGGTAGACGAGACAGCTCTGCCACTTCAGTCCTGCCAGTACGGTGTCCATGACACGTTGGAAAGTCGCTGGCGCCGTGCACAGTCCGAAGGGCATCACTTTGAACTCGTACAGTCCATCCGGCGTGACGAAGGCTGTCTTTTCTCGGTCCCTTTCGTCGACTTCGATCTGCCAGTAGCCGCTTTTCAGGTCCATCGATGAGAAATATCGAGAGTGGCGCAGCCGGTCTAGTGTGTCGTCGATGCGGGGGAGTGGGTAGACGTCTTTCTTCGTCACCGTGTTCAGCTGCCGGTAGTCTACACAGAACCTAAACGTCCCGTCTTTCTTCTTAACCAGTACGACTGGAGAGCCCCAAGGACTGCTTGAAGGTTGAATTATGTCGTCGTTCAGCATTTCTTGAACTTGCTCCTGGATCGCCTGCCTTTCTTTAACGGAGACTCTGTATGGCGATTGATGCACCGGGCGCGCGTCGTCCTCGGTAACGATGCGGTGCTTCGCAACGGTGGTTTGGCGCACCTTCGACGACGTGGCAAAGCAGTCGCGGTATTCGGCGAGAAGGTTAATCAACTGTCGTCGTTTCGGGCCCGGGAGTTTAGGGTCAATGTCGAGCTGCGCTGGCGACGCACTGTCTTGCTGAGGTGGCGAGAATTCGTCAGTAATGGCGGCGACAGCGGCGGAGTTTTGGAGTTCCTCGACCTGGCCCACGGCTGCACCTTTTGTGAGGTGTTGCGCTTCATTTCGGAAGTTCGTGACGAGGACCGCAGTGCGGCCATCCTGAAGTTCAGCAACTCCTCTTGCGACGCCTATTCCTCTTCCCAGAAGCAACTGGAGGCTTCCTTCGAGCAGAACTTCGCCGCAGAAATCTTCGGTGATCCCGACGGGTACGAAAACACTCGACCGCGGCGGTAAGTTCACGTGGCTGGCGAGAACTCGGACCGCAGATGACGTCGCTTTGGGTTCCTCCGGTGGTGAAACAGGCTTTCGCAGCGTCAACCGGTTTGCTCCGAGGTCAATGACGGCGCCATACTCGCAGAGGAAGTCCATTCCGAGGATAACGTCCCTCGAACAGTCTTGCAGAACGACGAACTTTACAGGGCACGTCTCACCGTGGATCTCGACGCGAGCGGTGCATCGCCCGACTGGTGTGATGAGGTGCCCACCGGCGGTTCGTATTTGAGGTCCATCCCACGGCGTCGTGACTTTTCGAAGGCGGCGGGAGAGCCTCCCACTCAAAACTGAGTAGTCTGCTCCGGTGTCCACGAGTGCCGATGCGTCGTGGCCGTCGATGATGACGTTTATGTTGTTGGACACCGTTTCAGGAGCGTCGTTTCGGTCTCCGGTAGCGTTCGAGTGGGGGCCCTCCGACGTTCGTGGAGGATCTTGGCGTCGGTCGTCTTCGGCAACTCCACCTCCAGGGGTTGCCGCGCCTAGTTTCCCCGGCGTGGAGCGAGGGGCGACAGGCTTTCACGTCGGGGTCGGTGCATCGGCGAAGCTGGACGTCGTGGTGAAGGCGATCGGAACTCTCGGCGGGACGCAGGCTCGGGGGACTGGGGTCGTCGCAAGTACTCGTCGATCTCCCGAGGGCGTTCACCATACCTGGGACGCGGGTCGCTTGGGTGGAATCCACGCAGCCCGAGTCGGCGGTATGGGCATCGGCGGTACACATGGTCAGCTTCCCCGCAGTGGTAACACAGCGGGCGTCGATCGGCCGTCCTCCAGACGTCTGTCTTCCTCGGCGCAGGTCGGTCTGGGTGAACGTGCGCCTGATCTTCCTGTCGTCGGGGATACTGCGGCGTTGGGGCGTCTCTTCGGGGTGGCGCCGCGGCTTGGCGGGGAGCTTGCGGCGGTCGTCGGGCTATGGCAGCGTAGCTCAACGTCGGCTCCTGCGGTGCCACCGTGGTGACGGGAACCTCTGGTTGGAGCGCCCGTTGTACTTCCTCGCGCACAGCCTCGGCAATGGAAAGTGTCGCTGGACGACTTGCGGCTGGCAGCAACTGGCGAAGTTCCTCCCGGACGACCTCCCGGATAATTTCGCGGATATCCGTACCAGGAGCGTTCTCGCCACCAAGCAGCGCGGTTGCAGCGACACTTGGATGTCGCTGGTAGTGGGAAGCGCGCGCTTGGAGGGCGCGCTCGATGTTTGTCGCCTCGGTGACGAAGGCTTCGACGGTGCCCGGCGGGTTGCGCACGAGGCCTCCAAAGATGTCGTCTCTCACCCCGCGCATGAGGACCCGCAGCTTCTTGTCGTCTGTGGCTCGTGGGTCGGCACGGGCGCTCAGGCGGAGGACATCTTCTACGAAGCTTGTGATGCTTTCGTCGGGGCCCTGCGTTCGAATTCTGAGGAGATCTTCTGCCTTCTCCCGTCGGTGTAGGGTGGCGAACGTCCGCTGCAACTCGGCCACACAGATGTCCCACAACGTAAGCGAAGCCTCGTGATTCTCGAACCAATGCCTCGCAGTACCCTCCAGCGAAAAGTAGAGGTTCTGGAGGCACTGCTCCGCAGTCCATCCGTTGTGCCGCGCCACACGCTCGTAGTGCTTGATCCAGTCTTCGACACCCTCATGGATCTCACCGTGGAAGGGAGTCGGCGTACGGGGAGCGGCGGGCAGGTAGACGACGGCAGGAGCGGCGGGGGTCGGCGACTGGTCGGCCACCGTCGGCTTCGTTGGCTGTTTGGTCCTGGGCGGCAGAAGTCCGAATTCCGGGTGTAGGCCTTGGGTGCGACGACTGAACCGGATCTCGGTAATGCCTTCGTCGGTTATTCGTGGGCTTGGCGTCGGACTTGCACTGCGAACCCTCGGAGGGGAACGCTGCACGGGCATGCGTTACCCAGCACCTCCACCAATATGTCACGGGTGGTGACCAAAAAAACAATAGATGAACAGGAAGAAATAAACGTTTAATGTGGCGAACTTGTGCCAAAAATAAAAGAGTACAAAAGATAATAACAAAGCGTCGCGGGCGTCGAAATCGGCGAAACCGCAGGATCGAGCGCTGGGGCGAGACTGACTCGACAAGGTCGCGGGCGGCCTCTTATCTAGAGTGCGTCGCTATCTCGAAGATTCGGCGAAAGCGGCTCGAGCGTCGCGTCATCGGGCGAGAATGAACACGCACTTTCTAGAAAACAAAGGCAGGAATAAATGATAGAAGTTACGTGCGGTACATGAATAAACGAGAACTTTCTGGAGGTCCGTGACCGAGCGTTGCTTTCTCAGCCCTGGGCGCGGCAATATATATATATTCTAGAGTAACATTCTTTTATGAGGTCTGTTACAATTATGTAGTATATTTTGAATGGGCTTATCACTGTCATATTTACATAATAGAAGGCATAAGGAAAATTAGCATAACACAACTTTGAAAAAGAAGAACCTACTTTGCTGTTAAACATACAAATGTATAGCAATTACTTTGGCCTATTTTAAGGCAATGACCCCGACTTTCGAAGGCACAAGGTGTTTGATTTAATACGAAAAGACTTTCTAAAAGAAGGAGATTGTTAGATGAAATTCGTTTTCACCATTATTTGCTCTTTTTTTTTTTACTCTTAAATTGCTCTTTAAGGGTAATTGTCAAGTTGCTCTTAAGATGCGAGAAAAAAAATTTCGAGGACATCTAAACACTTCTTGTGAGCTATGAATGCGAAAGTATGAATACCCTTATACCACTTTCTTAGTTCGTCTGCAGCGTAGTGGCATGAGCGGCTACGTTTCGCTACTGCCGAGGTAGCGGCCAATGGCCGATCGCGCCCGCTCTCGTGAAATGGCCGCGCCGCGCTGAGCTCGGCCGTGCACCCTGCCTCTCCGGAGTTTGCCCGAGCGGGCTGTACGGCCAGACCCGCACCTCTTACCGGCGACAGGGTCGCTGTGTGCGCCGCGCCGCCATGGAGATGGCTTCTCTGATGGCGTCCCTTGAAACTACGCAGCGCCAGAGCCATTGGCCCTACTGAAAATTCTCATTTGTATGAGAAATTTCTTGTGTCCAATAAACACATATGAATCATACAAGATATATAAGAACATATAAGAACAACTAAGAACCGTATAAGAACCATATAAGAACTATATAAGAACCATATAAGATATATGAGAACATAGAAGCACCATATAAGAAACTAGTGGGAACTTTCTTATAAGTTTCTTATGGGGTTCTTATATATCTTATATAATTCTTATATAGTTCTCATATAATTCTTATATGGTTCTTATATGTTCTTGTATGTTCTTATATATCTTGTATGATTCATATGTGTTTATTGGACACAAGAAATTTCTCATACAAATGATTTTTTTTACTAGGGGGGAGCCTATATATTACATGGCGGCTTCACTTCGCTTCATTGGGAGAGGGGAGTTTAGGTGCCGTTTGGACCGACTTCAAAGCTGAGGACGTCGGTTCGCTCCATGGGACAGTTAATGCTTTCGCATTAAAAGAGGTACATCCAAGGCACGTGCATAAAGAAAAAAAAACACATTTATTTATGAAAATAAAATAAATTAAACGCAAGCAAACACAATGAAAACCGTATCTTTTGAAAGTCACTCGTGGTTCGTCTCATGTAGCAGATGTGATGTTTTCTGGTCGGTAGACACTTCAGGGCATTATAGCCTCGTCCCACAAGAGCGACAAACACCGGTTTTTGTCCGACGACACCACAACGTTCCGTGTCGCCCATGCTGTCCCATTGCAACGACCATTCGCGATAATCGCGACAAGCGATGACAAACAATTGACGACCGATGAGTTCTTGTTTGTCATTGGACTTGAAGCGCAGCAAGCTGTCCCACTGAGGAACATGCCTCGGGGACAAACTTATCCTCCTCGCCCGCTTGTGCCTTCTGTTGCCACCCTTCCCACCCTTCTACCCTTCCTCCCGGAACGAGAGGCCCTTGGCGGCCACTCCTCGTTCCCGCAGTTCCGGTCCCTCGATTGCACGTAGTGGTCGGGGGCGGCTTGCTGGCTGGGGATGGGCGGTCGCGTTGCGAAAGGGAATTTGCTGTCGCTTGTTTTGCTCGGGAAAACTTGGTGCGTGAGATGGTGCTTCAAGACGCCGAAGTCTGCGCCCCTGCATCAGGATGGATACGCCCATGTGCGAGGACTGACCAAAGTGAGACCGCTCACCACGAATTAGGACACGACGTTCCGCAGCAAGCCATTCCGGCAGACGAGAGACTTGTCATCCCGTTCTGTGATAATCGAGATGCCGTATTGTCCACCAAAAAACGCCTGCCCACGATCAATCAAACAAGAAGTTATAAACATCCTCAAAATCAGCGTGAAATTCTGTGGCGCTCACCTAGAATGCCTCGAACGCCCCCTAAAAAGGAACGATTCGGGTATTCTAGTTCGGAAAATGTTTGGTGTCGATTGTCGAAACTGTTCGCGGAAAGTCGCCAACGGCAAATGAAGACAAGTGGATGTTTTAATCAAGAAATAAAGTAATCGTTTCCACTTTCACCATGTTTGTCGGCGCGTTTTATGCCCAAAGAGCTAAACACGAAAACCGCGTCGCCAGACTCTGTTTGCCTGTTTATTTTGAAGTGTTTGGTTCACAACTCCAGTCCCACTAGGAAACAAGTTTCCTTGCCCCCGTGTTCTGCGTCGTGTCTGCCAGGTGGGACGGCGGACTCCGACAAACAGGCTGTCTGTCGTTTCGTGTGCCGCTTGTTGTCGTGTGTCGCTGTGTTTGTTGCTGTCTGTCGCTCTAGTGGGACACGGCTTTTAGAGCAATGCAAACTTGTCTGTAGTCAACGTCTTGGCACCAGGACATCGACGGGCGAGAATGAAAGTCGCAGTTGTTACCGTCATTAGCGCCTCACTAATCAGCTTCTAATTTATAGTCGATAACGCGTGTCCACGCTTCCATATTGAAACATCCCATATAAATTCATAGAGGAGGTCTAACAGGAAGGCATTTTATGTATACTCGTTCATTGGAAGGCATAGCGGAAGTCAGTTTCTGTATGCATTTTTATGGAAACGTGTACATGAAGGTTTGTGAAGGTAAAAGCGCTAAAAACAACGGATAAGTAAAAGAAACGTACAACACAGAGCGCCACTTGCAACTGAAGTTTATTCACAGGAAACACACATATATATACACCGTGAAATCGCGACATGTGCTTCAGAAATGCGACATTCTGATGTTAATATTTTTCTTTGTTTACCTTGCTCCATAAATTTATTAACTTGTTTACAAATTGTTTTAACATTTTTAGTGCTTGGCTTCTAGTAATTGTATATAGTTTGTATTTCAAATTTGTCTTGTACCACTCCTGTCTGTAATGCCACAGGGTCTTGAGGGTACTGATATAGATAAATAAATAAATAAAATGAAGTATGATATCATTACAAAACATTTTCAACAACAAACATTGCTGGGAAAATATAAATCAAAGGACGTTAAGACCAAATCAACATGTGTTTAACTATTTATAAGGAGAAAATATTGAGATGCCACAAGGAAATATTATGTACCTAAGTTTTTTTAATAGATTATCGGATGAAAACGGATAATATAAAAGGTTCTCTTTTCTTTTCATTAATTAGAATTACCCTGTAAGTCGCGAATTCTAGTATACTTCATGGTATGTAAATGCTAATTTAATAATGTAAGACGTGCTTTACATACTCTAGATGTTAGGGGAATGGCTACAAGCTGTAAAAGGAGGTGGAACTGCAGAAATTTTTCTTATATCGGTATGCTCTGTTGTTTTTAGGTACTTGCGCAGTAAACAAGTATAGAGGCTCTCTGTGCGTTCCACGCACAAGCCGTGATTGGCTTATGTGACCTGTATATTGTATTATTTAAAAAAAAAAGTAAATGAAAATGTTTTAATGTATTTTTTTGTATCTTCGGCTGCTGACTCAAGTAGCGTTCTCAGCCATTCCTTGAGAGCTATACCTTCAAGCCTGACCGCATTTTCGGTTTCTAATACTTCACGAAGCTTCAGTTCGCCACTCTAAGCTGGTATTATTTAAAGTAGTTAATTTGACCTCAAAGTATGAGACTGGGTGCTTACGTCAAACGCAGTCATCATGGGAGATTGCTATCTGCAAATTACAATTGGCAAAGTAAACATTCTATCCATTTACATTATCGCTTATAAGACTTCATAACATTAAGGTGTAAGAAGCATCCAGGAAAGGTCACCATTGTTAAGGAAGAGAATGCTCTCTGGGTCAAATTTATTTTTGCCATATCTCAGCATCCCATGATGGCTGAGTTTGTCTTGACCACCCATTTTCATTATTTGCGGTCATTGTAAGTACTCCAAATATTTATAGCTTAGAGTGGCAAAATGAAACTTCATAAAATATTAGAAATTAAAAATGCATTTCGGGTCGAAGGCGAAGCTCTCACGCAATGGTTGAGAGTACTTGATGAGCCAGCAGCTGCAGCCGTAAAGGAAGAGCGAAAGACGGAGCAGTTAGCCCATTACGGCAAACATGTTTTTCATGCATCTGCATTGTCCCCCCAGTGGAGGGAAGAGTACGCGAGGGAAGAGTACGCGATGAAATCGGCATTTCCTTAGGAAGAGGGCAATCGCTTGAAAAAGGTAATATTTTTTCTGGAAGCTGAGAACGATGGAAAAAAATTGCTGATAGGGAATTTGAGGAGATTTCAGTCCAGCATTAAAGCTCCTAGAGGAGGAACGTTTTGGAGCCGACAAGTGACAACGGTTTAAATCTGTTTGTAAAGATCAGCGGCCAGATGAGAGACGCGGATGAGTCCGGTGGAGATTCGGAGGCTCTACTTCGATTTTAACCTGAATCATCCAGTTTAAGGATATACGCGACAAACAAAAGACGCAGAGCAGCAAATGGAGAAGATGACGATCGGTTATTTTCATCTCATTAACGTGACCGCGAACAAGACCCGCATGCCAGCCTGCGTAGGACAAGGGGACAATCATAGTAACCCTGGAGCGGTTTCGAAAACGATTATTGACATCAAATCGAAAGTACTGCACTCATAATATACAGACTGGTCTTCAAGCTTGTTTACAGTATTTGGACCCTTCTATACAATGGCACACTTTACACAGTAACGGAAAACAGTATTTTACCCCTCACAGGAAAATAGCGCACAAAAACCACTGATTGTGTCAAAAAAGAAACACGTGAGAAATATAAAAGAAAAGTCCAACTTAGATGCCCTATCAGTAGGTCATATCACACTAAGGGAAGTGGCGTGAAAGAATGAAGGATTCGCCCATTGGCCAACCGGACGTAGAGGAGTGACCGTTGGCTCAGGAATTCCTGCTCTCCCAGCCAAAAACGTTCGCGGTCTAGATAGCGGTACAAAGAACGTTGAAGACGAAACAGCAGAGATCACATGGCTCTTGTACAACGCTGCTGTAGCACAGAAGCACTACGATTCTGCCAAAGAACATGCTGGCCGACTGCTAAGAGGAGGAGTGCAAAGCCTCTTCGAGGATAGCGGCGGCCCGAGACGTACTGCACGATGCCCAGAGTGCAAGAACCATGGTGCACTGGACGCCCAATCATATCACGTATATCGTTTTTGTTATGTGAACCCACTGAGGCTATAAAAAGTGTGTAATGAGCTGAAGTGAATATCTACAAAATTTTTACTTTCCATCTTATGTGCTCGAATATGTATGCAATTTTGTCTATTTTGTACTATGTTGACGCACGTTTTGTAATATTGTTCACTTGTTTTTTCTTTATACTGGGTAAAGATGAGAAAGTTGTGCTTATTATCTAGTTTAATTTTTTCGATGAAACGTTGCTGTTGGTTGTATGGAACCCCAGCCACCCTCAAGCTTTTTTTTATTCCTTTTTTTTTCTGGGGACTCTTAACAACATTTTGAAGAAGTAAACGAATTGAATTGAATTAAAAGAACGACATTCATGCTCTCGGTTCACAACACATAAGAAGTGCTTAGGCATCCTTGAATTTTTTGTCAGTCGCTTGAAAACATAAACAAGAAAACAACAAGAACAGAAGAACTGAAAGGCCTGAGTGTTTATTTTGTTGATATTTTTTGGCACTTTTTCGAGTACTTTAACAGACATCGACAGAAACTTTTATTGCGCCGCGGATCGGGCACAGTGGAACGCTAGAGCACCACTTTCGGTGAAACATCTTCTGGGCGTTGCAAATAGTAACAGCCGATAGTGGAATAGCAGACTACGCCAGGGGGCTGTCACGCGCCTGCTTGCACGACTATCAGGCGGTGTTAGACGCCAGACAAGACGCGCCGGATGTCGCGACATGGAGACACTATGTTTGCGTACGTGTTCGACACTAACAACCACGCCAAGTCAAAGTGTAATGGGCGTGGTCTCTGATCTGTGGTCGGGAATTAGAGCGAGCAATAACCTCCTCCCAAATTGCTTCCTGATGCATAAAAATAAGAAAGTAAGATTTTTGTCGGAAAACATTGTTATGTTTTATGCTAGTCTTTTCTAGGCACTTCAAAGAGAACATTTTATTTCAAAGTTAGTTTTTAAAAATCTAGAATATAAATAAGTAAACAGGGCGCTTATACTTGGCTAGATCTACACACTTGATAAGCCATTTGCCAGATAAAACACTTTTTATGATCAATATAGGGGTATCTCTATTGCAAATACCATCCAAAGCTTTTGATGGATGATCAGAGTTTCTTGTGGTCAATCAAACTTTCCTGAGGGTGCCTAATAAATTACCAGAAATTATTTTATGGTGACTGACGAACAAAGCATCTGGGTAAACCATCTAAACGTGAAAATTTATGGTGTGCTAAGCCACAATATTTTGTAGAGCTTGATTGATCCTGGCAGTATTTGGGACGTCTACGTTGTGACCGAGAGGTGGCATTAACAATCTCACACCCTCCCGCATGCGCAAATTATATGCGTCATGGAAAGCTGACGGTGCTGTGGCTCGATCCCGCAGTGGTGAATTCGTGATGATCCGCCTCAAGAGTTGTCCTAGGATACTTGTGAATCATTGGTTTGCAGTATATCGTTAATTTTTTATTTGCCGGCAGTTAGCGCTGGTTGCTCTCTTTTGAGCCTCTAGAAGACTCCAAGTTTGCGTTTCAGGCAGAAGCGTATGGTCCAGAAAACGTATTCTGTTTCATTTGAAATCCAATAGGCAGTAGAACGCCTGGTGTCAACCGAATTTCTGCAATAACAAGACACTTCCTAGGCTGGGGATAGGATCTCAGGCTCTAGTATATGCGAATTAAGGGTGTAAATTTACGAATATTTTTTTTTCTAGGATGGATATCACAGGTGTTTCAAGTGGAAAACTAAATCCCGGTCTTGCAGGTTTGTAAATATTTTGCGGATTTTAAATGTCCCAATATACAAAATATAACAAGTTTTGCCAAATTATTGGTTTGTGTTAACACTTGTATGTGAAAGCACAAGATATCTGACCGATAAATAACCAAGAAAAGAACCCCTTACACTACAAACAAATTAGGGGGTTTTACGTAGAAAACCAACGAAGGAAGCTTTCTGGAAATAGAGTTAAAATAAAAAAGTGTTTATTGTCCTCAATTCACGTTCGTCAAATGTTATAGCTAGCAGGTCACTGCATAGGTTTCACTCGCCGCTTCTTGCGCCGAACGAATACTCACATTAATCTAAGCACCTGCAAAACTCTACTTACGCCGCTGCGTGAGTATTCTTTACAGGAAAAAGGCCTCGTTTTTAGAGTCTTCGCCTTATCAGTCTTACCCACCGATATGAGTACTTGCAAGACAAAGTAGCTTATATTTGTTTAAATGTTTGAGACACGCAAGAGCGACTGGCGTGAAGAAAATGTTGCGTCTTAACAAATCTAACTGAGTGGCTAAAGACTAAACCATACTATTTTTTATAAGTTGAATCGCACTATGCCAGACGAACGCTAAACTCTGCTGGGCTGGGCAACAGTCGCAAAAGTTTTCTCTATTTCAACGCCTGTTGTTTGTTCCGTACACACTGGCCATCATAGATGTATGTCTATAAACCAGATAAACAACTCATTTATATTACTGATCAAACCCTCTTCATGTCTGCGTCAATATAAATATTTCAGTAATAACACGATGTGTTTATTCCTGCTAAGTATTCCTAATGCATTAAATTATTTTCGACATTTTATTTCTTATATTTTCCTGTCCCTTTGTTTATATGTGTGTCACCCTTTACAAAATGTTCTCGTTGCGTTGAGAGCATAATAAATTATGGTTAATAATGCTGATCTTAATGTTGATAGAAACACTGAAGCATTATTTAAAGTTTCTGGAACGGAAGGTAAGTATTAGTGGCATAGACTCGACTTTCTCACATTCGAAATTAGAATTTTAAAAAAAACAGAAAAAAAAACTCGCTACATAAATAGCTTGCCTGTGTTTATATGCTTTTAATTTCTACACTTTTCTACTAAAAATGTGCCATTAAATCCGAAAATTTCGAAAACGATCGTCCAACGACAAAATCACAATAGCGAAACTTACATTTAAGCTAAAAGAAGGAACCATAATAACTCGAAATCCTGCTTAATAAATAGCATGGACATTGTAGTCGGGATATAGTTCTGAAACTGAGAGCTGACATGCAGCCCTTCGATCATAGAAATGAACCCAGGATACCTTCCTCTTTATCTATTAAGAATTTAATTAAACTAAATATATATTTTTTACCAAATAATTTTTTGATAATAAGTCCCCCAGCCCAGAAAACAACCCAGCGACTTCTTGGCAAACGGAAGTTAAATTTCTTGACAATGTTGCCGAATTTTGAGTGAAGCAGATTCAGATTGCCTTGAAAGTACTGTGCACGTCAAACTTCAGCTGCGCACCAATCTATCCCCCAGAGTACTAAATGATTTATTATTTTCAAAATACATATAATAAAACAACATGTGTTGTTTTATTATACGGACGTATGCGCCCCACATCAAGACTTCGGTCGTTCTGGGGCACGGAATAATAAAATATATATGTTGTTATGTAAAGGGAACGAGATGACTTTTATTCATTTTGCACCTTAAACCAGGTTGAAATTTATCGGTTCAGAAAAAAACATACTCAATCAAGATTACATTAAGCACGTGCAACAGCGCAAACGCTCATCATTAAAAAGTGGAAATATTTTGATGAACATTGTTGCGGTCTTAAGATTTATTGAATGCCCGGATGACACCTAACGAAATTCACTAGAACGTTTTTGAAGGGGCAATATGTTCTTAATGCCACTTTAGATATTGAGTCGCAAGTTACTAGTGTTGTATAAAATGTTATTTGCAGGCCCGTTTAAGGTAGATGGCATGATAAACGGGTCTACTTATTTTCACAGTAAATTCTTAATTTTCTTAATTTGTAACCATGTACTAAAGGATAATATTGCGTTATATTTAATTATTTAAAAAATAGTGAATGATGATCCTTTCCATTTCAATAGCATTGCATTTTATATTTCATAAAAGCGTAATAGATATTCTCTTTCTCTCAACAACACGTTGATACGACGTCCTCGCTGACATGCTTCCACCTTATTAATACGCATAAAACGTAATTTAGAAATGTTAGTTTCCTTTCGAAATATATATATATATATATATATATGTATATATATATATATATATATATATATATATATATATATATATATATATATATATATATAAAAGTTTGTTGACACTGTGCTGAAATGTTTTTGAGCTGTCTTAAATTTATTGTATGTTGGCATTTATTAGCTTATTTTATATGTAGATATTTATTTCCTTAATTCGCAGTAGTAAATAAACGAGCTGTTTGTGTTATATGTAAACCGAATAATAAAGAAAGCATATCTACAAATTGTCAATTTGGTTTAGTTTTGCAAATTTTATATTGGTACCAAAAAAGCACTAAAGGAGGCTTTCTCATTCTTAGGACGAGCGTACGTAGGTGCTGTCTGTGCAGTGACCTATAAGGTTGCTGTAGTCGAAGACGTGGCCACCACCTACTCCGGAGTTTCGGTGCTCTCGCACGAACTTGGGCATGCGTAAGTTTTCCACAAATTACTTAGATAGTAAATTATTTAGGTCACAATATGTTAAAATATTTGTACTTTAAGATATTTTGTTACGTCCTCCAGAGTCTACGAATAACTATTCGTATTTATATAGCTGATGTTTTTTAAACTAACAACATTTTTTATCGTTAAAAAATGTTTCGCGAACACTGTTGATTCAGAGTGAACGAGGACACAATTCATGTGGGATAACAAGAAGAAAAACTACGTAAACGTTTGTTGGGGCTTCGTGAAGTTTAGCACTGCGCTCAAATTGAAAACTTGAAACACGTCCTAAGCACAGGCTGTTTCTTTTTAAGCTCAACAATTGTGTTTAAAAAAAGCCGTGAAAGCTACACTAATGAGGTTGGTATATATGAGTTCAACGGCGATGGGGGCGTACTATAGGAGCTAATTATAACGATCAGACCGATAATTAAGCAAAGTGTGTAATATAAGTAAACGGTGAGGTGGGATATATGGTTCATTACGTACATTTAGGTGCCGAAAACTAGTACAAACAAGGAACGACTAGGCCTTGTTTTGTAGTCGTTGTTTTCATGGTTCTTGTTGTTTGGCGCTTAAACGTACGTGGTGTTGTTAATTAACGTTGTAATTATTGGTAGTATGTATGATTCTTATTACAAACTTGATGAGCATCATCGAAAATGACTAAATAAGTCAAGATTAGCATTTCTTCTAGCTCGTGGAAAACGCGGTGGTGTGGTAAGGTTACCACTCGTGTAGCAAGTGCAATGCTACCGGTGCGATAAAGCCCCCGCGAGATTTTTCCGTCTTTAATCATAGTCCCAGCCTTATGCCTGTTGCACGATTGGTAACTTTAGTGCACTCTGTGTTTCCCGCACTCTGCTTTTTTTTATGCAAATTTGTGATTTAGTGGCTTTCGATTACGCTCATCTAATTTATAATGAAAATCAAATGTCCGAATTCACCGATCAAAACGTTAATTACCATATTTGAGTGAATTATTCGACTTAGTGTGACGATTAACATCCTATATTACATGCCCCTGGCTGTATAACTCACCTGCAAAAATCGCATAAGTGTAGCTTAAGGGCTTTGTTTAAACAAATATGTTAATCCTGAAAAAAATAAAAAAATAAACATTTTTAGGTTGTGGTCTTCTCGCCACCGTTTGTCCGGAGAAAGCGGCCAAGTCATGATGGATACATCTTTATTTTTTGAGGCCGAGGTTCGGCGGCTGCTGCAACCCTATCTGAACTGTCCTGTTCTCTAGCCACGCGCATCGCGCCATGTGCCTTGGCCCCACTCTAGCTCCTTGCACGCCCGCCGCATCGTCGCCAAAGATTTGGGTGTCTAAACTTTTCAGATCTTACCCCGTTCTGGTTTTTCATGTTCAACAAAAGCAGCAGGCGCTATTTATTACTGCAGACGTTCGCACAAAACCCTCATTTGCGAGGCAGAACACCCCACAAAAACAAGTAAGCTCCTGTGGCCAATACCTGGTTTCTCAACTTAAAATGGAGAACAATAAGACTAACAAAATATTTGTCTGTTTTTACCATCGCTCTCTCTCTTCAACCGAGCATAATAAATAGCGCCGCTTTACGTTAAGAAGTCTTCCAGCTCACGCCCCCAATGTGAAGACTGAGAACGCACATCAAAGCGGCACATTCGTTTTTATATAAACACCGATATAAAAGTAAGGACAACGCGACTATAACAAGCAATTTTCACCTTTCTGACCACTCTCCCCCAACCCAGCAGTCTTCCAGCTTACACCACGACTAGCTCGGGTGAAAAGGGAGCTACAACCAGAATCGGCCGCATTTTCGCTTTAAAATAGGTTAAACTACAGTGACGAGGCTTGTACTCCATTGCATGTCCACCCTCCTGGGATGATGCAACGCTAGCGTGACTGGAGGAGGAAGGTGGGAGCACGGAACAGCCGAACCAAAAGCGGAGAAATGGACCTTTTCCACATACCGACGGCACCAGGCGGTGACTGCACGAACTAAAAATCGAGGAAGTGACCTACCTGCGCTACCAATCGATAATGGCAGCTACGCTGGCTACGCTACCAGTTTCTTCGCTCTCTGAGCAGCGGCGCATGCCCAACGCGACTTTGAAGAGGGGCATCCGTGGCGTCCACCCAAACGTCGTGTTTTCCTTTCCGTCGACGTTATTTTTTTGTGTAACACAATTATATATATATGCTGCAGTTACGTGTTCTACTCGCTGATATACAGCCTCCTTCCGAATTTCCTCGGTTTTTCGTTCCGACTTCCGCCGCTTGGCATCGGGCGCTCGCGCGTGCGCAGAACGCTTCTCGGAAAAGGTCCATTGACGCCTCACATGACCGTCTCAATGTCTTTCTTCTGGTTCTTAGCACTCTAGAGAACTCTCCTTGGTGTCCTTAATCTCTTCAGCATATCTCTTAAAGGCTCTGCTACATTCCGACGTTGAGAACAGTGAACGAAGCGTAGATCAGAACGCGCGAATCTTTAATTGGCCGGCGAGGAGGAGCCCGATATGTTCGATTAATCAGTATCGCTATGCTCTGCGTTACGCCGCAATTACTAGGCTCAACGTCGGAGTATAACATATCCTAAGGAGTGCTCCACCGAGATGGCTTATCACAGGAGCGAGTGGACGTCTACCGGGGCCGTAATCTTGGAGATAAGGGCGTCCCGCAGCTAGTGGTCACTCGCGTAGCCACCCGCGGACAGCTCGAGGGGCTCGGCCGCTCTCCCCGTCAGGTCTGCCAGGGCGTTAGACTGGTTTGCACAACAGCTAATGCTCTCAGCAGCCCCGGTACGTGGCGTAGGCCTCTCCAGGAGCACCCCCCAGAACTTTCTTGTGGCGCGAGCGCGGCATCCGAGCCGGCGTCCTTCACGGATGTGCTCTTCTCGGCCTTTGTGACTCTACCATACAATGCCCCAGACAAGAGACGAGCCTCACGCTGGTGCGCCGCTTGAAGTGTTCTCGCTCACCACTTGCCCGGAGAAAGAACAAAAGTTATGCTGGAGACATTTTTTTTCTTTTAGCCCTGTGGACCGGAGTTCCGATCTTTACACCGCCATGGCTGAACTACCCTGTCCTCCAGTCACGCGCCTCGCGCCCCGTTCCAAGGCCCCGCGCTCGCTCATCGCGCGCCCATCCGCATCGCCGTTAATGTTTTCAGTGTCCATAATTTCCACAGGGTGAATGAAGTGGCAGAAACAAAATTACGAATAAGGATATAATATCGTCAAACACGGTTTTTCAAAAAACAACAACAACAACCAAACAAGAAAGTCACGTTTTTTCTTACAACAGCGCAAAGGCAATGCAGGTGGGAGCGCTACATGTTGTTTTGCCACGTCTTTTTTAGAGTGCTGTTCTTAGGCGCCAGCTTCATGGTTGAGCGTCGTCGCTGTTAGTGTCGGCGTAAACGCCCGTTTCATTATGGGACCGTCACAGTTTGCCCGCTAAACTTAGTGGGGAATCTTACCCCGCTAAATTCAGCGGGAAAATTTTCACTTATTTTACTGCTGAATTTAGCAGCAAAATTTTCATTAAATTTTCTTGATAAATTTAGCGGGAATGTTTTCACTAAATATAACGAGAATATTTTTGCGAAATTTAGCGGGAAATTTATAAAATATTTCCCGCTAAATGGGAGAGGAGGGGGACGAAGGGTATACCCTCCTCTCGTCCTCCTCAGGAGCAGCGCCCTAATTTCGCTTTACATAGAATTGTAGACGTCTTTCGTGCTTATGAACATATTTTTGTCTCGCTAGTTAAATGAGGCAATGTAAATTCTTGCCTGCACCAAAAACGATATGGAGGTCTGATGTCATTACGATATATTATGTAGGTAGGATATGGGGAATTTATAAAACTGCAAAAATGCTAATGTCACATGGGCTTTTTACGGGTGGTGGAAGCTATATTAATAATGGCATATTTTTGGTGTTAATTGAGAAGTTAGTTATTAAATATTCAAAACTACCTCAGATTTCTGCTTGTTATACTTTGTCTGGCAATAGTTCTTCCTTCTCATTAATTATAAAGCGTGTCCTCGAAAACAAACGCAGTTTTTTTGCTACAAATATATCTACCAATTGTCGAACGCTCAATCTTCGACCTCACGTATACTACTTGCGGTCCGTGGACTACATGCCCAAGTTTGTGAAATAACCGTTACCTTATTCAGAGTATGTCTTACTTTTAGGACTTTGGATGGGAACCTTCGGCATGATCGTTCTCTGTAGGTCAAGCCAGTCAGCTCATTGTGGTTGTGGGCTTGATCGGCCGCCATTTTTCCGTTGAGGCTTCTATGCAATGATTTGTACCTGTTGAATAAGGTAGCAGTTGATCCTTAAACGTTGATATCTGGTTTGGAGCCCTAGTGCTGCATATTGTAGGCGACTGCACGCTCGGCGTTGCATTTTTAACGTTTGTAGTGAAAATAGTTTTTTTTCTATATTTGTTAAATCGGCAAAACGAAGCTTCTTACGTATTTGGAGACCTTGGTTGCTGTGATCACGTATCAAACGTCATTACACCAGTTTTTTTGTGAAACATCTGGCAGCTACGACGCTGTACAAAAGTATCATATTTATTCAACCAGCTTGTTTACAGCAAGATGAACGCGATTGCTTTATTACGGTCGATAGACTTACACGTTCCTTTTCAGGTCGGCGGGAATATGTCAACTTCTTGTTTGTCATAGAAGGCTTGCGTGTCCCCTTTATATATAAGTTAAAGGAGGGAGTCCTTATACACATGAAGTCCACCGCATATATATTTCTTGATTTCTGAACCTTCATATACAAACGACTAAATGAATGGTATTTATCTAACCGTGTTAAGGCATGTCTTTTATTTCTACTAGTTTTCCTTCTTGCATTTGTTGTTTTAGTTTTACTATTGGGTTTTCTGCCTTTAATCAGAGTGATACATGCGCGACACTGCCGACCTAAACCCAGGAGGCACGCCAGATAAACGCCTAATTTGGTTCAATTTGTTCCAAGTTTGTTAATCGTGGCGACCTAACTTGGGCTTAATATGGTTTAGGTATAGGTAATCAGTGATAGTGTACTTATCTTAGAGTTTTCTATGACTATCTTGTGGTTTGTCGCATAATTGCCAACTGGTGAGACATGAGCCAAAAAGTAAGCGTATAAACTAAACGACCAGCAGTGAAGCCTGATTCTGGCACTTGTTTGGATTTAGGTTTAGATTTGGATTTAGTGGCGTCCCCTATGTACCGGGTGGCCGCTCGCCACAAATTCCGGCGATGGCCTGCTAAAAAAGGCTTGCTCAGCCTGGTTTCCAGCCAAGCCTAGCCGAGTTCTTGTTCTGTTGGAACTTCGGTCGGGTCCACGGTGCGGGGCAGATCGACTTGGGTGCAAAAAATCGGTTGTCCGGCTTGTGCTTGCACGTTCGGCCCAGCTCGCCTCTCCCTCTTCCACAGCCGCCAGGAAATCTCCCACCACTGCTCTAGTCGGCGCTTGGTGGTCTCGACGTGTTCCTCGCCATCATCTCCCCGCTCCGCTGTCCGGAAGCCCAGCGCGTCCGGCAGATGGTCCACCTGAGGGCACGGGCTGAGGGCCCCGTACTGGAGCACCAGATGTTTGGTTGTCCCCTCTGCTGCTCCGCAGGCGACGCAGGCGATTGGGGCCCCAGTGTCATATCGCGATCTCCACAGCCTGGTCGTGAGGGTTTCCGTGCGTGCCTCGAAAAGCAAGCCGCTGCCCCTGGAGTCATCGTACAGCTGCTCCCGCTCGATCGCCAGCTTCGAGGCCGCGTACACAGTCATTGATGATTTTCGTGTGGCCTACTCCGTCCACCTTCGCGTCTTGACCTGCTGCACGTGCTTCTTGAGGTCCGTAACCCCCTCTCGGAGCGGCCGGCCGTCCAGCAGGGTCGGTGGCACCTCATGCTTCCCCGCGAGCCTGGCCACCCGTTTGGTCAGGCGCGTGTTTACACTCCTGTACACGAGGTGCTCTAACACCCTCCTGGCCCATCGCTCCGCTCCGAGGGCGCACAGCTTAAAACGCTTCGTTTTAAGTCCTGCAGTGTATGCCTCCCCACTGCCCTTCTTCTCCTTTGGACTACTTGTTTGCGCTTTAGCTTGGTTTCTCTCTACTTTTCCCAAAGTTCCTCTTTCACTTTCCCTTTTCTCGCTGCCCGATGACACTTGCAGGCCTCTTGGCGAATGTTGATGGTTTGTCTGATTTCCGGCTGCCACCAGCTTTTTATTTTCCTCCTCGTTGACATGCCCTTGCCGATCTTCATCTTCTTAATTCGAGAGTTTTCGCTCAATGTTGCCAGGTAAAAAACCAACAATCAGAAGCGAATCTTAATTCTGGCTTTTCCTTGGAACTCTGGCTTGAAGAAGGAAAGCGATAACTAAACTACCATGCAGCGAAGCCTAACTTTGGAACTTGGTTCATTATTTAAAGCCATCATTCTGGACCTATGAGCTGTATCATTTTGATATGGTCGTTTGTGGGCGCAAGGCGAATAACGCATTACCATAGTGTGAGTGGCGACAGCGTTGTTTCTATTTAATTTCACTTATGTTCATTCATTTTTTTCTTAAATCGCCCATAGGGAGCTTTACGTAAGGGAGGGGCGGGGGCCAAAAAAACCAGAGTACATGTTAATTGTCACTAAGACAAAAATAAACTAACGCATTTCTTAGTACCCTTCTATTTTAAACATGGCAATGAGAGCATTTAGATGATGGATAGGGCCCTGTTATGTTAAAATATTATCCAGGAGTTTGTACCATTCGGAGAGTTATAACCGGCGTGGAGAGAATTTAAAGGTATTACTCCAAAGAATTGTGAGATAGAGTTCGCATAAGTTGCTTGTGGGCGATGAAATCTTGTCACGGGTGGTGACCAAAAGAACAGGAAATAAACATAAAGAAATAAACCTTTAATGTGGCGAAATTGTGCCAAAAATAGAACGGGTACAAAGATAATAACAGAGCGTCGCGGGCGTCGAAGTCGGCGTAGCAGCACAGTCGAACGCTGGGGAAAAACTGACTCCGCTCGCCTTGCGGAATCCCTTATGTACCCTCGTGGGTTTCTGGATCGTTCGGCGTAGAAGGTTCGTCGCGTAGAACATTCTAACCTCGAATCAGCCAAGACAGTTCTCGAATTCACCAGAACCTCACATTACAGTGTCAACAAAAATGTGTAGAAAGCCAAGAATCGAACCCTTGCTTTCTGCGTGGAAAGCTCGCGCGATGACAGTTAGACCACGAGCGCGCTGCCTTCTTGGTCAGCTGCGCTCGCGGCAATATGGCGACAGCTCGACGATATATATTTTGGGGTGGGGAACGATAGAATAGAGGGAGGGCTGATGGAGAGATGACAAGCGAGCACTTTGTAGCGGCCTGCAAAAATTAATATGTATTTGTTTTTATTGGGGATATACCTGTGCGAGTATAGTTGTGTAGGATGGCTTCTAACTTATCAGTAAGGTATGTATGATTGCTGAAGGTTTTAGGTGAGTGATGAATATTCCCGTTTGGGTCGAATGAGGGCGAAATATACAGCCATTTTCGTTTCTGGAAGGGCCAGATAAAAATAGTGCAATAGAAATCCGAGTTTTTTTTTTTGTTGTTGTTTTTTTTAGCTTTAGTTTAGGCGGAGTTACTGGAGAGTTTTGGTGAAGCGTTTTTGCACATCCGACATGGTACGATGGGATGTGCAAAAAAGGTTTCCTAAAATTTACTGAAGTGTTGTTCCCATGAATGATTTGATGCAAAGTGAACCCAAGGTACTTGTGTGTCGAGACGTTTTGAATGGCAGTATGGGAAAAGAGTGTTGTTGAGCTGAAAGGCGAAGGCTTGTTAGTAAATTTTATTTTTATGTTTGGAAACCTTACTTTTTATCTACCACACCTCATTTCATGTTTTGTCTATTATCATGTAGTCGTCTGAACTTACATAGTAACCCAGGCGTTCAATTTTTCTTACAATTGTACTTTCTTACAATCGTCGGCGCAGAACGTTTAAGTCAACTGATAAAAGAAGCTCGGCTGATTGAAGGGTATAAGAAAAAGCTGAAGGCTAAGCACGGTTTCTTATGGCACTCTTGATTTTTCTATTTGATGTCATGAATTGTTATCTTCAGAATAAATTATCTGACTTCAATTAAAAGAAAAGGACAACATAGACTTTGTTAAGTGGGTATGTTGCGTACTATATGGGCAGTTTTTTTTTTATCAATTAAAATGATATGAGTCTTTTTCAGCGAATATAAAAATATCATTAGTAAACTCAAAATGCTGCGTATCGCACGTGTTTTATCCGAAAACTGGGCTAGTTTCAAAGAAAATAATTTATTAGTACAACTGTAATGAGTTACTCACAAAAATGCGATTTGATTCATAAGTTAGCTAAGAACGCTCGGTAATGCTATTGGCATATATATATATATATATATATATATATATATATATATATATATATAAAAGTAGATGCCACCGAAGGGTCAATCAAACTTGGACGATTTAATTGAACATGTATAATTCATACATAAACCGCGACGTTTCGAAGGGGGACCCTTCTTCCTCAAGCGGGACTTGAAAAGTGAGACCTCAAATGTCGAGTGAAATACAACAGAAGCAAGAAAAACAAAAAAGGGCAAACACACATAAAATACAAAAATAAAAAGATAAAAATAAAAATAAAAATTCAAACAGCAAACGCAAACGACCGAATGGTTCATCAGCGGCGAATGAGGCGCCAGTGGTGCCTAGCGAGTCGGACTTCCCGCCCCTGGGACAGGAGGGAGTCGAACCGCCCTCTTCGCCGATCCCGGCCCCTTTGCCTCGTCGCTACAACCTGAGGAGACCACTCTCTGAGGTTGCCCGCTTCCGAAATTGACTGCCTTGTGAGACGACGTCTGATCCGCCTTCTTCTAATCCGTATTTTCTTAAATTACGCAAAATCTCAGGTAAGCGAATTAGACACCAACTACACAGCTCCACCCTTCGCGTTTATTTGGAGGCTGGAATTTCGCCTAAGGGATTACGCTTGACACATCCACCGGCAATGAACGATCTCTTTGTCAGTGACCGCACGGAATGGCAGAGCGCACTTGACGCTGCTTCGCTCAAACTAGTAGAACTAACGATAATTCATTGTGAAAGAAAGACCACCTGGCTAATTGAACAGGAAAATATCATACTTCAATCTCACCCCTTCACACCAATTGAGATTCAGGAAAAAGACAATTTTGAAACGAAACTGCGAAAAGAACTCGTTACTGTAAAAATTAGAAAACTTGCTCGAGACAATGTCAACTATGATTTAGAGAAATTTAGAATGAACACAGAGGCCAGGCATGAACATACAATTATTTAGAAACATATTCCCCACCCGCAACTCATACTGCTAGCATTAACAATGAAACACAAGTGGAAAAAAGTGTGGAAAGTGTAGTAAATCTGTCTGAGATCACGTTATCTTCTAACGAATCTACACAACTTTCTAAAGGCCTAAACTTTTGTCCAACTTCGGGGAATTGCGACGAATTTTAGGTCTTCCGTGACCGTGATTATTTTGCACGCAATTTGAGGCTTCTGGAATATTTCGCCGACAAACCACAAGCCACAGGAGATTTGATCATTCCAGGCCCCTCCGGCGGCTGGACGCCAGGCAAGGGGCGGGACAGATGCCTCGATCTATACATTGACGCTGTTCAGCGAGAAATTATGCAGCAATTCAGGCAAAGGAGACCAGGCAGGCAAAACCTCAACTTGCATGAGAGGAATGCCCTCAAATCACTCAGCTTAAGGACAGATATTGTTATAAAGCCCGCCGATAAAGGTGGAGCGATCGTTATAATGAACTCGGACGATTATTTGGCAGAGGGCCTCCGCCAACTAAACGACTCAAAATTTTACAAACATCTTACATGCGACCCTACTTCGCATCATACAACAATCGTAACTAAGGCACTTTCGACATTGGTCAGACAAAACAAGATCACATCGAAAGTTCAAGCAGGCTTAAAACAAACGCAGCCCACCACCGGCCGTTTTTATATATTACCGAAAATTCATAAAACTGGAAACCCAGGTCGCCCTATTATTTCTGGAAATGGAACATTAACTGAAACACTTCCGAGCTTTGTAGAGAATTTGATAAAACACATCCCACCCACATTCCCTTCTTATATAAAAGACACAGGTCACTTTCTGAGGGAGGTTGCACGGGTCACTATTCCGGACGGGTCGTTTCTGGTTACGTTGGATGTTTCGTCTCTCTATACGAACATACCCCACGATGATGGCGTGGCGAAACTTTTGAGCGCTTACGCGAGCAACAGGCGGGTGGACACACCCGAAGTAGACGTTGTCGCAACACTGACCAGGTTGGTTCTGGAGTTGAACAGTTTTGAATTTAATAACAGCCACTACATCCAAATCAGCGGCACAGCTATGGGTACAAAAATGGCCCCAAACTACGCAAACATTTTTATGGGCGCCCTTGAATCACAGTTTCTTGAAGCGTCTCCCCTCAAACCCATATTTTACAAAAGATTTATCGATGACATTTTTCTGATTTGGACCCATACCAAAGATCAACTGCTCATTTTTATTGAGCGCTTTAACCGAACACATCCGAACATCAAATTTACGCATGAAGACTCTCGCACCTCAATAAATTTTTTGGATGTAACCTTGAGCGTGGAGGGGAACAAGCTACAAACAAGTCTTTATCGAAAGCCTACCGATTCTCAAAAATACTTGCATTATCACAGCTCTCATCCGCGACATTGTAAAAACAGCATTCCGTACAGTCAGGCCCACAAGTTTCGACGCATCTGTTCAGAAAAACAAGAATTTGAACGAAATGTCGCCGATCTCCGAGGGGTGCTCTTGCAGCAAACGTACCCAGCTGGCGTGATTGAAGACGCAATTGATAAAGCCAGAACACTTGACCGCGAAGTTACTTTGACCGATCACGTCAAGGTAACTAGTGACCATCGGCAGACCAACCTGGTCATGACATATAACAATAACGCTCCCAGCGTCAACAAAATACTTAGCAAACATTTCAACATAATTGAACAGAGTGAACGATTGAAACAAATAATCCCATCACCTCCCCGCGTAGTATACCGACGTTCAAAAAATTTGAGAGACACCCTCGTACATTCGCGCACAACGCGCGCCCAGTCTTCGGGGTGTAGCCCATGTGGGAAACCTAAGTGCAAGGTGTGCCCCCACATGGTGACGACTGATAATGCCAGGAGTACGAAATCAAATTATAGCATGCAAATCTACGGAGATCTCCCGTGCTGCAGTCCGAATGTTGTCTACCTTCTCGAGTGTCAGGTGTGTAAGATGCAGTACGTAGGACAAACCGTGAGAGCATTCAATGAAAGGTTTAATAATCACAGATCCCACTCCACCAAAGTGCCCAGTCTTCCACTTTCCAAACATCTAACACTACCAAACCACTCATTCGATAAACTTTCTGTTACGCTGCTTCAATCTGGCTTTAAATCAAATCTAGAACGCGAACTGAAAGAAGCCCACCTGATCTATAAGTTTGATGCTGTAAAATGTGGAATTAACGAAAGTCCTGGGATACCCAGTTGTGTTCAGCTGTTGTGAATGTGTTGTGCGAAAATTTATTTGACACTGCGATTGATATTTGGTCGACTTCCGAGTGTAATAGTGGTGCCCTATTGTCGAGGATGGCGTCTGGGCCGTTTGCGGCGGGACTCGCCGCTTTGTCTCTGGGAACGCCGGTTCTGTCAGCCAACGACGCGGCGCCTCCTCGGGGCAGTGCGGCGCGGCTTGGCGCTTACCGATACCGGACAGTTGTTTTTCTGCGACGAGTTGGTCGCCTTTACATTCTCTCTTAAAATTTCTAATTTCATGCCCGTCAATCTTCATATTCTGTGTGCAATGCACCGGGTGATCGTGGGCGCCCTTGACGAGACTTAACTGGAGGGGACCGTGACGGGACGATCGCTGTCCGGAGTTGGCCCGCGGGGGGCAATCACGAGTGTGCTCGGTTCGGGCCGCCCGCCTTTGTGCCCTGCGTGCCACACATGGTCGTGGGTGTGTGGTTGGGTGGAGGGCTTATCGCCGGTCACGGAGAGTTAGGATAGTGCAGACATGTACAAATTACTCAAAAAGGGTAGTTAAGTAAAGTTACTGAGTATCGACGCCAAAGGTAATTGGAGTAGAGTAGAAATTACGCATTTGTAATAGTAATTGAGTAAACTACTAACTACTGGAAAAAGTAGCGAGTTACTTTTGAAGTTACTTTCGAAGTTACTTTTTTATATTTTTGTAATGCCAAAATGAACAGGAGTTTTGATCAATGAAAAACCCTGCGAGCCTAAAATGAATGCAGTCTATCTATGGCTTGCGTTTTCGCCAAAATAGTTTATTCGCTCGCAGAAGCAATTGACTTTCAAAGTTCTTGATAGGAGAGTTTTCCCCTTTTCCTTCTAAGGACGTCCCCAGCCAAGCTAAATAGACGTTCCACCGACGGGCTGGATGGAACGGCAGCGTCTAATTTGAGAAACAGGCTGTGCAGGGTCGGGTAAGCTAGTGTCGGCATCCTAGGTGTCCATGACGAAACATGTGAGGTTTGCCTCGGGTAGAGGGTCTTTTAGAACAAACTTTCCTCCTCTTTTCTTCGTCAAGTTGAGATTTTTATGACTGGCCCCTCTTTATTCCGACGTCGTTCTGCGAGTACGCTGAGCGAGTGCACTAGACCGTCAAGGGTTCAAGTCTCGCGCCACGACGATGCGATCATCCGGACGACTGCGCGTCCGCCGTCCCGTTGTAGTGCTAGTGCTACGCTACTTAAAAAAAAGATTGTTTTGGTTTAACAGTAGATGAACCGAAGTATATTTCGCCGCTGACGCCGGGTCCAACAAAAGGATCTCCCGAGGGTAACTCGCAATCCTCGCCGGCGACTACAATATTCTGACGCGCCTGACACGCCTGACAAGTAAATCGTTTTTAACAAAGAGGAGGTCTCCCAGCCATGGATGGTCGGAAGGACGCGAAGGATTACGTGAACAAGCATGGTCGCTCGTATACAGTTGCAGCTGGAAGCGGGAACGTGCTCCCATGAACGGATTATCCGTACCAGGGTTTGTGCGCGGGGGAGTCCGGCTTTGCAAAGGCGTACGCGCTGACGACAAGGCGACCATGGGTACAGGCGCCCAGCTGCGAGGTTATTCTAGTGGCGCCTTCCGTGGAACGTACCAGTTGAGTCGGCACTCACTAAAGACAGACAACACGAAAACAACAACTCTCGGAGTGTCCCCGTCTTTCACGGTTGCAGCTGGAAACGCGGCGCCTGCGTGCATTACCGGATTAGGTCAATACCCGACCAAGCCTTGTTAAGCGTCTCTTCCTGCGTTCGTGCGTGCCGGTGTTATGTTTTGGATGCTCGTCGCCACCTTGGCCCAAGGACGCCTTCCCGATCAAGGGGGCCCCTTGTTCGGGAATGCCACTTCATCTGCCGGCGTCTTATTCATTTCTCCGCTCAAACTTTCGTGATGGGCAAAATTAGCACTATATAATTTCGTAAGTAGTTAGTAATTTGAGTAGAAGTTACCTGAAAAAGTAGTTAAATTAAACTACTAATTACCCAAATAAAGTTGTAATTAAAAGTTACCAAGTTACTCGAAAAAGTAGTTAAACTACAGTAGTTTGAGTAGAGTAGTTGAACTACGTCCAAGTCTGGGATAGTGTCCTTTGGGCGAGCTCACAGAGGAGGCCGCCACTGGTCTTGTCCATGTTTTGCGTTTGCTGTTTGAATTTTTATTTTTATCTTTATCTTTTTATCTTTGTATTCTATGTATGTTTGGCTTTTTTTTTGTTTTTCTTGCTTCTGCTGTATTTCACTCGACATTTGAGGTCTCACTTTTCAAGTCCCGCTTGAGGAAGAAGGGTCCCCCTTCGAAACGTCGCGGTTTATGTATGAATTATACATGTTCAATTAAATCGTCCAAGTTTGTTTGACCCTTCGGTGGCATCCACTTTTATAAAAATACGCCTACAGCCTACTTAGCCCCAAGATGTTATATATATTTATATATATATATATAGTTAGACAAATCATTCATGCCACCATCTTTATAAATATTTGTCACACGAGCATGTTTCCAACCGTTGTGTACATCACCAAAGTCTAAAAATTTGCTGAAAAAAAAGGGTGGACATACTTATTAACACTGTATCCTAATCTAAAAGTGTTATTTAGTTAGAACGCATGCTTGAGTTTCGCACCAGGTAATGACTAATTGAATTACTTTCTCCTTATGTGCAGGTTGGGAATGCCTCACGATGGCGAGAGGCCGCAATGGCCCGATCCCGCAAAAACGTGGACTCGGTGTAGGGCGTCCGATGAGTACTTGATGGCTCCTACCGATGGCGGCAGAAATAGCGGGCACTTTTCTCTTTGTTCGATTGCGGCGTTTCGAATATTTGTCAGGTAAGCACCCTTTTACAACTTTCAGGGTTGATATGTACCAGCTGATTGCGGCAATATTCTTCATACGGTGCACCTCAGGGAACCACTTACAGAAATATCTATAAATAAGATGGATGGGAACAAATATTTCAATTTACGGGAACAAAATGCGCGCCGCGGCGGACGGCAAAGGTTGCAGAAAACATGCTCATGGGCGAAGTAATTAAATACTATTCTTGCAGTCGCGACGTTTCAATGCGTAGCGTCACAAGAGTGGGAGCTTTCCGGCGAAGTTGGAGGCTCTTTACGTTGTCTGCCTACGGCAAGTCCACCTCCAGGACCCGTTTGCTCGAAGCGCGGATTAGCGCTAACCGCGGTTTTAAGTTAGCCGCAGTACCTAGGAGAGGGATTTTGGAATCACGTGACGGGGGCTCGGTAGGGATGCGGGGAGCCACGCATGGCCCCGTCGCTTCGTCTGACAGAATGACTGCGGCGTACGAGGTTTCCACGTTCGCGATCGCATTGATGTTTGTCGGCTCGTTTGCTCGAAGCCGGTTAACTTTAACCGCGGTTAAAACTTAACCGCCCTTTCCTACAGGATGCCTACAAGTACCTAGCCAAGCTTTACGAGGGCTGGGTGAGCGATAGCTCCTTGTTTTATTACAGGGTAATAGCTGGTGTCACCTACTGATTGTAGCGAATATAAGTGGCTTCGGTGGAAAAAGTTCCCAAAAAGGGGGGACCCAACAACGCGCGCCGCCGGGTACTCGCGATGCAGCGCGGAATTTATTTGAGCAGACAATTTTTTTGCTGCTCGCGGTACAGATATTAGGTAAGGTAAAACTAAATTTCCCCTTGCTCGGATAATTCCTAAATGCTTGGGTGTCTGAATTGAAGACAAGCCTCATCGAAATTTCCTTCCAAGTTCGAAAGAGGACGACGAAGTCCTGTCCTAGAAACGATAAGGAAGATGTGAGCAGTGAAAGGTGGGCGGTACACAGGCAGCGTGGTTGGCTAGCATGCTAGAGCTGTATATAACACCATCATAAATTTAAGAAAAAAGAAAACTGTAATTCGGCTCCAGTAAAAATCGACCTATTAGTAAATTACCCAATCATTGAGGAGAACGCTGGGAGTGTAATTATACGGTCCGCGCGCGCTGGCCTTTCTTTTATAAAAGATTCGAAGTAAATAATCATAACAGGGCTTTGACGAACGCGCCTGCATAAAGGCGAAATTCGTTTAAGACTTTTTGCTTTAGAAGAATTTCTACTGCCGACGCCAGCACGTGCAACGCGTGTAACTACACTCATAACATGCACGTCGGTGCTTGGGAAATTTAAGAAAAAGCCTATTGTGTCGCTGTCTGCTTTTGTATGCTCTCAATACCCGGCCGATTGAGTTAAGGCAATCCACTTTCTAAAGACGTTGCCATGCCGACAATTGTCGCGTTCATTTAGGCTTAGGGATGGCCAGAATCAAAAGACTATCTACAAAACGCGGCGAGGTCATTGTTCAGGCTTTGCGATTTAAGTGAGGTAAGGCAAAGCTAAAGCCTCCTGCACCATTCATTGCTGACTAATGCGCCCGATATTGCAGCTACAACGACATATTAGTTCCAAAGCGAGCGGCGCTCACTCGCCGGGGCACCGCCATGTTTCCCCGCATTCCTACCGAGCCCCCCAGTCACGTGATTTCAAAATCCCTCTCTTAGGTACTGCGGCTAAGTTTAGCCGCTGCTCGCGCTTAACCGCGCTTCGAGTAAACGGGCCCAGGGCTGGCCGCTCTTAGTTTTCCCAGAGAAAAAAGGGGGACGGGCTCTCACAATGGTACCTGCGTAGAGGAGATGGTGGGCGGTGGGGAAATGGCAAACGGAAACCGCGGAGGAGAGGCGCTCCCTGATATGGCCACTGGCGGAGGTATTCGTTTATCTGCCGAGGTCGCTCGCTGTTCCTTGGGCGTGGGTCGCTCGTCTAAAAACCACAGAGCCCAAGCTGGCGATAGTAGTAGCGACGATAAACCGGCGGGGCCAGCCTATCTACCATGGATCCATAACGGGTTCCGGACTGCCGTCCTCCACACGTCGGTCTTTCAAGGCCTACGTTGCTCGTGGTGGTGAGAGTACTGTGGCAAAGCGGCCTCTGGTCGTGTTGCCCTCAAGTACTGCTGGAGAAATGGTAGCTCCGGGTGACGAGCTATGGCGGCGTAGCTCAAGACCGGTGTTTAAGGAGCGGCATTGTAGAGAACGTCAGACTGCGGCGCTTGCTGAACTTCTACCCTAACAACCATGGCGATTTAGGGCGAAGCTGGGCTTGCGGCAGCAGGTGGGAGTTTTTTTAGTTTCTCTAGGACGACGTCCCGGATGATCTCGCAGATGTTCGTGGTGTTGCAGCAGGATGGCGAGAGGGCAGCGACGCCAGAATTTCGCTGGTAGTGGGAGTCACGTTCTTAAAGGGCACGCTCGATATTTCTCGCCTCATTTAGCAAACCTTTGATGCTGGTAGGCACAAAGCTTCCAAAGAGCTTTTGTTTTCTTTGGGAGTGCCCTGGTCGGCGCGGTTCGTGAGTCAAAGAACATTTCCGACGTAATTTATGACGCCCTCGTTTGGCCCTTGGCCTCTTGCTTGGAGAAGTTCTTCGGCCCGCTTACGCGTCGCCGCTGGCTCTTTAATGTGCGTCAAAGCTTGGTCTGGAAGCCTTCCCATCACGAAATCGACGGTTCGTCGATTTCGAACCATGGTTCATGGAACCATGGCTTGAAGACACTGAACGCAGGTGCGTTCAGTGTCTTCAAGAGCGAAGATGATATTCTGCAGGTTGATTAGACCCCATCCGTTGAACCGGGAGACGCGCTCGTACCGTCTCAACCAGTCGTCCACATTCTCCTAAAGGCCACCATGGCAAGTCGTCGGCGTCCTTGGCGGTGCCTGTACTTGGAATGTGGAAGTCGGTGGAGCTTTGTCTTGCTGCGGCGTGGGGTTCATCGTGGCCGCAGTTCGGTTTGGCTTAGCCGATAGAGGGTGGAATTCCGGGGCAGGCCTTGAGTACGGCGGCTGTCCGGGCTTCATGTTCGTCAACGCAGCTTAGTTTTGCGGGACTTCGAAAAAAGATTCAATCCGAGGAATATTCTCCGTAGTACATTTCATCCACAGGGAATGCAGTGCTCCTCACCTCCATCTACATGTCACTAGTGGGACTTGACGAGGAGGCGAAAGACTGAAAGAAACTAGACGTTTAATGGGGCGAATTTGTGCTAGAACAAATCAAGATTAAGCGGACAATAACAGGGGTCAATGGCGGCGTTACGGTAGGACCGAGCGCAGGCGAATGCCTTACTTGTGCGGCACGGAGCAACTTTTCTATGCCTTCATTGGCAGTCTACAGCATTCTGCCTCGATCCTGCTGGAACTATAGATTCTGAACAAGAACGAGCTGTACGGTTGGTTCTCCAACCTTCTCAAATGTTTCACTTCCAAAAAAAAGAAAAGGGAAAAGGACATGCAGCGCCGGGAATTGAACCCGAGGCACCTGCGTCTGGGCCCAGCGCGCTGCTACGTAAGCGCATTGTAATATTTAATAATTTACTTCCTAATGTTTGAAACTAAAATAGGTTTTCAATTAAGAACCTTCTAACGACAATAAATAGTAACTAAATGTACTAACTTTATAACGCACTCAGGCTGGTGCTAAATGTTACAGTGCTCTAAAAAATCGCTTATATTCTTAAAGTGGATAGATTTCGGTCTCCTATCGGAGCGCATCTTTGCCCCAGCATTGCGGGCTTCCGGTGTCCGAGCCTCGCAATGCACGTTCTCCGTACATCTTTATAGGAAATGACATCATGTAATTATGATGAAGCCTAGTCATAAAAGAAACTTAGAATGAATGTGCCCCTTGAATTAGCCGGGTGAATCGTAGGTACTAAAATCATCTGTCAGCCTGTAAGTTTTGCTCGGTTAGATACCCGGAGGACTGAACCTCGTGAAGACCGCAGACTTTGAGTCAATGAAAACGGTGAAACGCTAACGACAACACGGATAACCGCCTGACTCTGGAGCAAAAGTTCAGGCTTCGAACAATGCTGAAAAGGGGGGCGAGCCGGGTCAAGGATGATTTCATGAAGTGCCTCTTTGTAAATTATATTCGCGCTCAATAGGCTGTTAGTTTTCATGTACCAGTATTAAAGGACACATGCAAAGGAAAAACACATTTGTTTTAGGCAGCTTAGATGGAAAAAGGATGTCATAAAACGATTTTACAACGAAGAAACAAAATTTTTAGAGCTATATTTACGGCGCTATACGAATTTGTAGTTGGCGCTCGCGGGAGCCGCCGCTGGTCACGTGGTAGGCCCGCGCGCCGCCGCGCTGCGTCGCCGCCGCACGCTGAGCGTTGTGCGAACGCCGCTTCAACGCGTTTCTCCACGCCGCCGTCGCCGCCGCCGCACAAGTTCGCCTGCTTCGGGGCGCCGCCGCCGTCGTCTGACCGGCGCACAGGTCTATCACGTCTGCTTGCGCTTTTTCAGGAGTTTCCTTTGGGCTCTAAAAGTTACTTATTTGTCTTGGTTTTGTTATACTTCAAACAAAGATGAATAAGTTACTTTTAGAGGCCATAGGAAGCTTCCGAAAGAGCGCAAGCACCACGTGATAAATAAAGACCAGTCACGTGATAAATACAGACCACTTTTCCGCGGTGCCCGCGGGCGCCAACTACAAATTCGGTTTGCGCCGTAAATATTGCTCTAAAATTTTTTTTTCTTCGTTGTAAAATCGTTTTATGGCGTCCTTTTTCCATCTAAGCCGTTTAAAAAAAATGTTTTTTTACTTTGCATGTGTCCTTTAAGGCAGGGCGGAGCCGAGGGTTGCTATAATCGATCAAAGCAACCACCCTCTGATGTTTCCATTCAGTTGTAATTGCAAGCCTTTCACCAATGAAGGATTGCGTTCAAGCTTAATAATACGTTTGATCCCTAGTCTCAACCTCCATAGCTATCATGCATGCCGCACCAATAGAGAGGGCCGCTGATCTGAGGAAGATATCAGACTCCCTGAAAAATTCCGTTGTTGGTTCTGCCAAGTTGAAGCGGTTGAAGCACATAGAGTGGTTGTAATGTGACACGATCTTCTGGATACATCAGTTGTTTTTGGCGCGAGGAAAAAGGCAAGAATAAAGCCCTGCGTGGACGACAGTTTGATCATCCTCCTCCGATTCGCATTCGCAGACTTCGTATCCGCATCCGAACCGCATCCGCAGACTTTCTATCTGCATGCCAAACGCATCCGAAAATGTCGGAACCACATACCACCCTCAATCCTTTCATATATTTTACAGCATTAAATAAAGTATGAACAAAAATTTTAAAAACATCCAGACGGTATCTTTCAAGCTTTCACTTGCTTATATATCGCTGTAAAACGAGCTCTTTCTGTCAGAAGACGGATAAAGTGATTTTATCGGTCCTGTTCTTTCGTATTAAAAACACATAAGCAATAATCCTTCCAGAGACACTTGGCATTGCTGGATAGATGATAGCAGTTATAATATCGTCTTGGGGTTCGTGACACTGAAGCTCTCTCCACGAAATACGCTCCAAAAAAGGGCCATTTTGATACGTATTATCCTTTTTTTTTGTAAAGCCCACTTCACGCAGATGCCAATTTTATGAACATGGAAATGAACAAATGACAGGCTAATAACGTTGCATCATTTCATTTAAGCAAAACAATAAAAAAATTCGGGGATGAAAGGCGCTCACTCCCCACAGCAAAATACACGTGTATATGCGGTAAAGCGCGAGTACACCACTGGGAAAATATCAGAATATTCAATAATGCCAACACCTCCTATAGGCTTTAGTTTTAAACACCAACCATCAACATTTTGCTAGGAACCATACACTGTGGTAGGGTTCCCTTGCTGCATGCCCATCCGGAACAACAGCACGAAGCCAGGGTTTCCAAAACAAGCAACTACATTTATTAAAGCAACAGGAATGGGTTGTTAGTATTAGAGTATAACATTGCCGTGGCGTACGTCCTAAACGTCTCAGTGACCTCGCTCCGTCCTCGCCCCCCCCCTCCCCCCACGCACACTTTCTGTAACGCGTCCCCTCTGTTATAGGCTCTTGCGCCTATTCTTCGTGCACTGCTGAGCGCTTCGGTTAGTGCTTTTTGGGCGGTCAGTAGCGGCCCCTGGGCGTGGGGGCAGACCCTCACTCCCATATTGCTTAAAAACAACTCAGTGCCAACTGTCCAAAAAAAGAAAACGCACACACACGCAACATTGCACTTATCGAAGCTGCTGTCGAAAGAAGTACAATATTTTCGACATGGACGGATTAAGAGTGATTCATTTCTCTCATTCATACCGGATAATGACATCTCTCTCTCTCTTTGTTTATGCAATTGATGCTGGGATGGCATGCACGAAGTGCACTTTTAGTATGAGGTGCGGCAACTTGTACTGGCGTAAGTTCCACCACTCCAGAGTCTCGAACTCAGTTTTTTTCGGCCCAATCATAGGCAAAACAAGCAACCAGCAGGCTTCTTCTACTTTCTTGTGGCGTGTACGTTTTTGGGTTGTCTTTGTCCAAAAAAACTTTTCCGCTTTTTCCCTCTCAAACAAGAAAACGCTTTTGCGGGACTACAGATGCTCCTGCATTGTTTACTTTTTCTAAGGATATTATTTTGACCAAATAGAAAGTCCTAAAGCGATATTCGGCGATAATCGACATTTTTTTTACGAAAAAACAAATTTCTCCCCGATTGGCCCCTTTTATCTAAGAGACTAGTTTGATCCCGCATTACATAGCATAACTTACTTTCTCACTCAACACTGTGCGGACCAACAAGTTCATGCGCCGCCTCGGAAAAATTCAAGTCCGGACACGCGTATATCTTATCCCATTCGCATCCGCAACCCCTGACATCTGCATTCGATTCACAATCCACCAAATGTGATTCATTTTTATCCGCATCCGCCATTTTACTGTGGCTATCCGCGGATGATCCGTAGGTAATATTGGTATATGCCTGACTCTAGTTACGAGCCTTTGCTATCCATTTATTAAATATTACAAATGGCGTTTTAGTGAATACTGCAAATGGCTAAACAGATGTTTCAAAATTTTTCCATCGATTTAAAATGTAATTGTTATAAGTTTGAGCTACAGAATAAACAGCTCTTTGCTCACGTTATCGGACTGATTAAATGGGATGGGTGAACAATGTACCAGTTAGCGCATATGAACCGAATGTTGATACACTACACAGACATTAGAGCGGAAATACCAAATACGTTTGTTGCGTATGTATGCTCTGTCTACCTTCCACAGTGCAACACAAAACGAAGAGGATCATAATAAGCCTTGTCATATAGGCTTCCCGTCTATCTGCTTCTCGCGTGACTCCTCGGAGCCGAATATTCAAAAGTCACATTGGGCAACTCCTGGGGGTTTCTCCACACGACGCGAAAGGCTGGAAGGAGCGCGCTTTTTTGTCTTCTGAAGTTCTACGTCGCATGTCCTAGCTGCGGTCGTTAAGTAGACGACAATAAATTGAGAAGCAGACTTCATAAAGCTCTCATCGCCTCTCCGCGCATTCCGCCACTCTGCTGATTCTTTGTTCGCACGTAAAAATCACCAGAATGGCCTCGCTCCGATAATAATAGCGTTTGACAGAGTGGCAGGAGAGGAGGATGGATGATAGGTAGGTTCGGAAGAAATTTCCTTGCGGAAGCCAGGCTCACGACGTCAAGCCACACCCCTGCTTCTTTTTCTGCTCTGAGGCAGGCGAAGTAGCAGCTGCACGCCTCCGTGACTTGGGCGCAGGTCCGCTGCCTCAAATATTAACTTTCATAGAAAACCGAAATCTAGACATGCTCGAAAATTCGCCGATTTTTTTTTTCAGCTGCGGAAATTGTTGCCCATGCCTCATATATTGCCGCTTGCATGACCGGTAAAGAACGCGTCTCCGTATATCTAGAACATTCGTGTTTATTCTTACCCCGGATGTAAAAGATAAGGAGGCCAAACGAGCTTGCCTAGGCAGAGTCGCCATAGCTCACTTTCGAACATCCTTAGTCGAATCTTTGAGACGCCTAGTGTAATGGATAAGGAGCTGACCGTGGCTTTACCGAATCACTCACACTCTCCCTACAACGAGGTACACTCACTCTTGCGCAAGCCAGCCATCTCACCAACGCACCGGCGCTCACTGCTGCCGCCGTCAACGCTCGCTGCTGCTTTTCTACGTTTGTTCTTCCTTTTGTTTCCGTCACAGGTTTTTCTGCTAAACCTTCATTTACAGTTCATTATTCACCGTCTCCTCGCCTTTATCTCTGACAATGTTTCTAAAATGTGTTGCTTATGTGGTCTTAGTTAATGCTCATACAAATTTTAAATTCTACCCTATGGTTATTTTCAATAATTAAGAGTTTACTATTTAATTTTTTAGTAACATAGGCAATCAATATGTTTTTCGCAGTTACTTGTGTCCACCATTATTGGCAGTTTGTTCCTGGATATAGTTTCTTCTTTTCTAAATTGTCCTACTTTTAGCGATTTCTCAAAGTCTTTGTTGAAATACTTCAATATGGTATTGGAGAAGCAGCCATGGTTTATGACCTTGAAAAACCAAGTGGAGATGTAATATTCACGACACAAATAAATACACTTAAATCTACTTAATGAAGCAATAACGAATTCAGCAAATAATAACATATTTCGTAATAATTTTGGAGGCTCGGTAGCGCTCAATTTGACCCGGCCGTCTCAAACAGCACGCCTCATAATCACGGCGCAGATATTCGAACTTCATAATTGCGGAGCCAATATATTTAAACTTGGTAAAGAATGCCTTTGAGTTATTAATAAGCGCTGAAACTCGGGCTGATCTTTTTGATGCAGCGCTTACTTCGCGCTATACGAGCACCACTATGTTAAGGATATCGCGCTCATACAATGTTGCATCAGAGCTAAGCAGGGTGCAAGACAGTACTGAATCAATGCCGTTCTTTATCTTGACTTAGCGCTGCGATGTATGTGTGAACCGACATGGAAAGTAAACTCAGGGGGACCAAGCGATGGTGCTCACTTTTGACGAAATGTTTTTATTCGAGCTATCAAGTAAAACCGAAAAAATACATTTTGTTGCATGGTGTTTGAAAAAAAAAAGTATGTGCAATTGCAAGGCAATTGTGTTTCATAGGTGAAACGCTCTAACATCTAGGGATGCTCTAAGTACCCAGACGCCAGACGCCCGCGTTCCCGGCGCTTTTCATCTTAGAGTTTAACGCGTAAAATTTGAGAGTTTTTCTAAGAGTGGGCGATACTACCGCTAATCGGGCTGATAAACCTGGCGATCTTTCCAAACCTTCCATACTCTTGAGTTATCTCCGTCAGCGCGCACAGGTAATCGCGTACCTCCTCGAATACCCTTCTGGTCACATGACCTCCACGTTAACCGATCAGCGTCGACCAACTCACACCTCTCCCCACCCAGAAGCGAATCAGTGCTGATCCTCGAAACCGCGCTTTTATTCATGCTTCACGCTTGGGCTTCGCGAAATGCCGAACACTTAACCCAAGGACATTTTATCTTAAAAGGCTGATATCCCAATGAGGCGCAAACACCGAATATGTGTACGTCTAATGTAGGCTGCAAAGAAAACAACTCCGATGTCGTGATGATAGGGGCCATATCCATTCGGCACTAAAAATAATTTGCGCAAACGAGTGGTTAGCATACTAAAACAAGAACAACTCGTGTCTGCAGTGGAGTAAACTCAGCAGGAATGCAAGAGTGCCCGGTGCTTACCATCCTTGCCATATGGGTGAAACGGGCAGGCAGCAGCCGTTCCTAAAGCCCGCTTTCGAATAGCAGGTTTTCTACCAAAGGAGTTTGCCGGGTATGCATGACTGTGCGCATGGGGTTTCTTTTCGCTCGCTCGTTGAGGACCGCTATATGAGATATTTTCTTTTTTACCAATATTTGTGAATCTAAAAACACTAAGCTTGCACGCACGATAAATCGTAGTATCACTGTAAACCAAAAATTTATTTCTCAACAGTCATTCTCTGTTGGAGCATCCCGGAGAGATTGCGAGGTAGCAAAGGTCTTATTACACCCGCTCGAGGTGTATTCACGAACGCGCAGTGCTGATTATGGCGATTTCATTGTTCAGACCATCGATAACTTGTGCTAATTATTTTTATTGCCTGCTCTATGGCAATTGAATGCCGTGCTTGAGAACATAGCTCCAAAAAAAGCTTCGTACGCAAGGGGCAAGGCGTATCTTCCACGAAATTTTAAGTATTTACGCCGCCAAACGCAAGTTAGATAAGCACTGAAGGAGTGAGCGTTTCAAATGCGGACCATAATTTCCCCCACTTTTCACTCAAGCGCCTTTTCGCAGCCGATAGTCGCGCATACACGATAAGCGTCACTATCCTTTGTGCTTCGAGGCTGCAGTTGTAGCTTACGAAAGGAGTTACGGTTGACCTCGAAGCAAAAATTATTTTGTAGCCGTCGCGTGCGAGTAATAAAATTCCATTGCAACTCAAACTTCATACCGGGGGTAAATGTTGCGTTAATATTTTTTTATTCGCCGCTGCAGATGAAAAACATTTCTGAATAATTACATGCGCTAACGTGGGATCCTGAATGTTAATCACACTTGATAGGGTTCCAGTGCAAGTTCGTACAATTATCTACGGATGTTTATTGAAAACACTATAGTTTCCACATAATTTCGGCCGTATATCCTAGATGTCGAAGGAAAATATCTGCGGAATTTAACTTTCGGAGTTCCACGGTGTTATATTTTGTTTCAGTGTGAATTTTGTAGTGCACAGGGGCCACGGTCGGGGCACGCGGGCCACGGCATCCGAGCGCCAAGACTTTCGAGCGCAAAGAGAGTCTGCCGTCGCCGATTACGGGAAGAGAAAAAAGACTACGTCTTTGGAGGAAACGACCCTATGTACACAATAAAACAAATAACATAGAACTCAATACAAATACCAGTTGCGCCCTTTCCTTTTTCCACTTGTGTATTTCGAAAACACACACACACACACACACACACACACACTATCCAACATTCCATTCCCACGGTATTAGATTCGTGATTCATCTTCAGGCGTTTCATGCAAAAGCAGATCACAATCACTTGACAACAGTCAAAAGGACTTGTCGATCGTATTGTACGTGTTTTTGAAACTACTTGCTCTGAATTTTTGCCCTGCTACAATTCGGTATCATTTTTCCCGCATCCTCCAAGCCAGGAGCCAGCATTTGTGGAAAGTTTTCTATAATAGGTGCTTTTGACAAACCATGACTATTAGAAGAGAACGTGCCCACGACTTTCCAATAGTAGCGTCACAACATGCATGAAATAACGATAGCTCGGTTGGTGGTTCTATTGAGGACTATAAGAAAAAATGACATGCTGTGGAAGGCTTTTATTTTTTGTAATCTCCGAAAGATATAACTGCATAAAAGGTAGCCATGCTTTATGAAACTGTCTGCTTGTAGTAACAATCTCAAACACTGTAACAAATTTATAGTGACACATGTATAAAAAGTTTTTCTTTAGTTGATATTATACACTACTTGAAGTATCTTGTCAACTTAAGTAAGGCGATAAAAGGTTTTGTCACGTTTTAACTAGCCTCTGATTCCTCTTTTTTTCAGAACATTAAGAGCAGATTGTTTTTTGGTAAAATCACAAAACAGATATTCTCAAGCACCAAAAGAACTTCCTGGAATCACAATGAATCCGACAAAGTTATGCAAGAGGACGTATTCTAATTTTAAAACTGTCATTTCCCGCCCTGTGAGTACGGCATCCATGTTACAAAACAACCACCTCACGTGTACGCAGCCAGTAGCAAATGTGGTAAAAGAAAGTAAAAAAAACGAAAATAGGTGGCGGCTCAAATTACGTGTATATACCAGCGCAATAAACATCCTAATCACAAAGTATATGCACTATTATTACAGCTTAAATTTAGAACAGATATTTATTTCTTTAATATATGATTTCACTATGAATGTTCTACCCGGCCTGCATCATTCTTAAACGAATACCTAGAAGAATGCGGTATACATTTCTTCTAGAAAATTGATATTTCTTTGAACTCACTACATAAATTATATTTATTTTAATACTTACTTTCAATTATCCACATAAATTCAAGATAATGTCTCGTAAAACTAGAACGTATTTTATTATCAACGTTTGGCGACATCATCTACATACGTAAGAATAAACAAATAGGACTGAGCACAGAAGACAACTTTCAAATAGCAACGAACAAAAATGTATGAGAACCACTCCCGAAAGTGTCAAAGAAGCTTGGAGGGAGAAGAGAAATTGGTAAATGAAGATAAAATGTCAAAAGGGGAAAAAATATGAACATAAAACCTAAGCTACTTCCAAATCCTTGGAAAATTTTCCCACCTCCTCAAGGGATTGTTGACGCCTTTGGGGCGGCTTTTTGCATTCTTTATATATGCTAGTTGAATGATGTACGGTATGCTCCGCCCTCCAGATGTGTTTATTCATTCATGTGAAAATGAGCCCTTACCACCACGCTCCGTTTTTAATAATTCGGTCATTCCTTAATTTTGGAACAGAACCCAGCATTAAATGTTCGATGTCAAATCGAATGTTGTATTTATGACCTTGGATACTGCTATCGAAAAAACATGATCGATGGAATGTCCTGCGAAGGATCAAAGGTCAGTTACATACATTATTATTCTTGCTTGAGCTTGGCTACTTTGTGCATTTTTTAAACATCGAAGAATTTCTATGCCAGACCTTTGTGTGAACGAATAAGTTTTACAAACCTCTGAATTTAACGAGTGACATCCTGCAATAGTGGTTTCGTAATTGATAGCACTGGAAATGTGTATTAACCAATTTTAAAATGAATTTTGTTTCCTTTTGAGCTTCTTTTTAAAAACTTGATTAAAGCTGACTACAAAAAAGCGTGAAATATCAAACAATCTTCTGCAATGCTATTGCACCACTAAATATTGTGAACCTCAATTAGCTGCATTGTGCCTCATATGTCCAGGAACCAGCTGGGGCCGATTATTTAATGTTCAGAAATTGACAGCAACAGCAATTAACTGATAAATGTCTACCGCTTTGCGGCATCGTTACATATCCCCTCCGAACAAAATGTTTCAAATAATGTGTAACTCAATGACACTACGACACAAAGCAACATATTTCAAAATATTGGCGATTCCGCCCATGCCACCCCATTCTCAACGTGAGACTCCACAAATAGTGCAAGACGGGCTTGTGGCAATCTAGGTTAGTGTTTACCTCGGTGTTTGCACCTTTCAGTCAAAGCTGGTTCATACATTTTAGTTTGACTTCGCTCGAGTGCGATGGAATCACTCGTAGCCGCTTACGACTTGAGAACACCATCTGCCATGTACTCTTTGAGCTGCCTATAACAAGACAAAAGGTTTTGCACTATTGCTGCTATTAAAACTCCACGCAGTCCATGGGAACGGTCACTTATAAGTAACGCCAGAATTACATCAAACCCCGAGAGAATGAATGATACATTATATAATTTTTTAATTACCTTGGTCGGAAGTGGGTCACGACTACATGAATGTTGGCACCAATGGTATCAGTGTGGTCTTTTTCGTAACCATTTACATGGAAAAACAACGCGCACGAGAACAATCAAACAAATGTGGGAACCAGCTTTCATTCTGTTTGATACTTGGGGGAATTTAGGGGTCGCGTACAATTAACCTTTATTGTGAAAGCATGCCTAATAACACATGTGTAGAATACATCTGTATTGTTAAACAAATGATAAATGTTTAGAGCGTATAATTGGTTAAAAATTATTTGACAGAACTGTCGGCAGATATCTCTCCTAGACATCTCAAACCCAAGTCTTTTGGTAATTTTTGCACGAGCATAGTCTTGGCCGATTTTTAAATTTGCCACATCATCCACACTCATTTATCCGACAGAATCTGTTCACGTACACGTCCAATGCTTCATCAGTCGTGAACGTGGGCGGACCACCGCATCTTTCTTTAGAACTGACGCTTGTGCGTCCCTATTTCAATTCTCTTGTGATTCAAACATACATCATTGCTACAAACACCTTCTTTTTCTGTACGGAAAGTCTCTTATAAATATCTGCGACAGACACCCTAATACTACTAAATTAGAACCACTGCATCCTGATCTTCATTTGTGCAATTCGCAAGTGCACCAGCCTTCGTTTCTTGCACCGCATTCATATCTCAGGTGGCGTAACACGTTCAAACATCACAGCGGTAATTGGAAACAAAGCGACCTTAAGCAGTGCGACCATCATAAAATTTAAGATAATCAAATAGCGAAAACTATTTAATCACCCTCGCAGTTATCTTAATACGAATGGCGTATTTTGCATGAGGCATCAAGCACCTTGAGTTAAATGGGTCCTAGTTTATTGAATAATGAATGACGAAATCAGTTTCGTTATCTTTGGATAACACCTCGCATTCATCAATAACAAGAGATAGTGGCGCAATCATAAAATTTCCGCCTCTCATGCCTTGAAACGTTTGCTGTCGTGTTCCCCGTTTTAGAGCGCAGCTCTTAGGGGCCCGTTTCCAGCCTGAGCGGCGTCGCCGTTGGCGTCGGCGTCGCCGTCGCCGTCGGCGTCGCCGTCGCCGTCGGCGTCGGCGTCGGCGTAACCGCGCCCCTCCCTCTCCTCCTCCTCCCTCTCCTTCTCCCCCTCCTCCTCCCCTCCTCCTCCTCCCCCTTCTCCCCTCCCCTCCTCCTCCTCCCCCTCTTCCTCCTCCCCCTCCCCCCCTCCTTCTCCTCCTCCTCCCCTCATTGTCCGGCTTGAGCGGCAAGGAGGAAAGCAGTGCGAAGGTGGAGGAGGGGGGAGGAGAGACGAGGAGCCGGAGGCGAGGGGGGGAGGAGCTTGAAGGACGAGGAGGTGGTAAAGGAGAGGGAGTGGGAGCGGGAGGCGAGGAGGACTAGCAGGCATGATCACGAGGGAGGAGGAGGAATATACCCTCCACTCCTCCTCCTCAAGAGCTGCGCTCCAATTCGGCGTTACAGGAAGTTGTAAACGGCTTTCACTTTTTTAACTGCTTCCTCAGTTGTTTCTGGAAGTCAGACTTTTTCATCTAAGATCTTCTTCTGCTTAATTACATTTGTTTTATTCTTATACTAAAGAAGACCCACAAGTAACCGGAATAAATTTCTAGCACCAGCTTCTGCCGCTAGCAGCACTTAGCGGGACCCTATTTGAGCCAATCTGCCGACCGGCGTTGTCTGCTAAAGTTCCAGCAGTATATTGTTATTTTTTTCCCCAAGCGCTTTAAAAACATTCCTCGTTTTTTACAATGTTCGATTTGAAGGATCTTCCATGTGCATAACTTTTTTCTTTGGGCACACAGGAAAAGTTCCACGGGGTGTGGGACGGTGAATACCGGGAGTGGAAGAGCGGAGTCATGCCATTTTGGTTCAAAAATAGTTGCACTGACAGGGCGGTGTGTGCTGGGGCATTTTCCTGATGGAACCACTACTCCCCCTTTCCTCAGAAATCGGGCGTCTCTGCCTTACTGATTTTCGCAAGCATCGCAAATCTCCCAAAATAAAACACCTGATTAATTGTTTCCTCGGGAGGAACAAACTAGTAGCGATAAATCCCCACATTTTTTTAGGTTTTCATCACTTGAGGAGGTTGAGGGTTGTTCTGACCGAGGTTGTTCCTCAATCTATAGTTCACCAGCCTTGTAGCGAGAAAACAACTCGCAGACCTGCGAGTTCTTAATAGCATCTGTGTAAGGTGTCTGAAGCATTACAGTAGTTTCCGCCGTCGATTTAGCTAAAAGAAAACAGTATTAAACGGCCGCAGGCTTTTCCTTCAAATCATACATTGCGAAAAAGGAAAGAAAACGAGAAATGATTTTGAAGAGCCAGGGAAAAAGGTCACAACATGCCGTTAGAACTTTAGCAGACGACGCCGGGCGGCAAACTGACACGGAAGCGGTGGCGCAAAGCGCTGTTAGCGGTGGTCGCTGGTAGGTACTACCGAACAGCCCGCCCTCAAAAAATAATTCCGGATAATTTGGGTTCCCACTCGTTTGCGCCTTTCTTACCTCGCTTCTTTCGTGTAAGCTACACTACGTTCCATACGAATTTTGATCAGAGCAATGCTACGATCAAGTAGAGGCACTCAAGCAGAGTGACATGATTGGCTTTATTAAAGACGACAAGCGTCGTGAAGGTGCACTTTTGGCGCGGATTCATTGACTCAATTAAATCGTAGGATTGGCTGAGGTTGCAAAATTTTGAAGCTATATATGGCCAAATCACCGATTGGCTTTATACTGAGTGAGAAATTAGGAGAGTTCAGAAAAATCAACTTGAGCCAGGGACGCCTAGTATCACCCCCCCCCCCCCCAAACGATCATATATCAAATTTAAGAAACTTTGCTATGCACCACCGGTTGCGCTCCCTGAGTTCCGGGCAGTAAGAATCATATTCAAAACTACGACTGCTCTGCGAGACTAGAGTGAGCTGCTAATTATTCTAAAATAAACAATATAGGACGTAGGTTCCTCCGTAAAGTACACTTTATATTTGCGTCTTATGTGCCACCACTCGCACATCCTCCTACACTTGAGGTTACGTGACACCAGTGCATCACATTGCTATAGGTACCTAATCACGAAACATACGACGATATGATTATGTAATGTTTAATCCGAACGTAATCGCATAAACTATTGTGATTATACGATAACGTATCCTATAAAGATTTTGTGAACATACAAGATATTCTTCACTTTATCTGTAATGATTAGATTAATCACTTACCCCACGGTTATTAAAATCATACAATTTAATGGGCTTGCGTAATCACCTGGCACCTAACACCATTAGTACGATAATTGTTTTTGCGGCCCCACCAGAGCATAGCAACTAGGTCCATAATAAAATTTTAAAACAAACACTAATACATAATAATTGAAATTGCTCCACTAGCACATGGGGATGGTGTGTCGGATCACTGAGTGGTTTAGTGGTTCGATTCCCCCTGAGAAATAGTGGTTTGAAAAAAAAAAAAAGCTGACAACATCACGATATTTTTATTAAACTATTTCTTCACGCCTTAGAGATGGACATTATCTTAAAAACTGACATTTCTTAGCAGAGCTTGACTAATTTTGTGTGATATTTTGTACTGATCATTTTTTCCGACCGAAGTCAAATCAACTATTTTCGTTGCAGACATGCCTAAGACACAAGTGCGGATACCATGGCCATCAGAAACGTGACCCACAAGGAACTACTGCACTTCAAAATACGACAACGACACATACTAGGCCTACCCCGACGGCTATTACTCGGCCTAACCCAATGTTCACCACCAAAAAACCTGCTCCGGAGCCTCCTGCGTGGAATCCACGGCCCCCGTCCCCACCTTCATGGCCTCCACAGCCCTCATACCCTCGTGATCCCCCAGCACCACCGCATCGAGCGATTCCCCCCTTGAGGCCTCCACGTACCTCATTTAACCCTCATGTTCGTCCAGCTCCACCGCACCGTGTGTTTGCACGCGGAACTCCAAAAGTATTTAATCTTCCGGCTTCCCGTTCGAGACCTCCGCATAAAAGCTGGCCATCACCCCCTTTTCCTTATAAAGTGTGATAGGAATGTATATATTCCATCGCCAGATTTTTAAAAATCTATTGCCATTTGTATACATCGATGTTAAATAAGTTTAAATAATGCCCGAGATCTAGTTTCAGATTTTACGGGGTGTTAAAGATATGCTGAATAAAAATTCGGATACCTTGGAGAAACTGCATCTTTTCTAGTCACTTTTGATCGCGAAAATGTAAGGTCTTCGCGTAGTGGGTTAACCTTTTAGATTAGACAGCTAGCCCAAGACAATAACATGAAAGTATGGGACTTAAAAAAATAAACACCTTTTTTTTTCACTTGCAAGATAGAATTTTGCTTTGTCTTACGAATAGTATATGTCGATATGCAGCATTTGACGCATGTGCATCACGCAGAACTTATATAATAACAAAATGAGTTTCAGGATTGCGGATGAAATTATTGCATGAACCCCACACAAAAAACAAAACAAACGGAGATCATAAATTTACTGTTCGAGTCAAATTTTTTATATTTTCGTAACAACTACATAGGAATCCATGTTTTTGGGAAGAATATTCAGCTATGTGAGAACGCCGTAACTACTTATTTTTCCAGAGATACACTGTTCAGAAGCTCAAGGATTGAATATTACCAAGATCTCACTATGGTGATTTGCACAGCCTCCAATTAATATTTCGTTACATTAATTGTATTGCCGATTAGCAACATGCACTTCGAGTATTAAAAATTGGAATGATATATCTCTATCTAAGAAAACAAATTACGAAACACGTCAAAAGAACATGTTTTAGAGGCTATCTCGGTAGTTATCTACAAACAAACAACTTTAGAGAACTTTATGCAAAGAAAAACGGATTCCTTCTCCCTCATTTTGCAACGTTTTGCGAAGTCTATTTTCACTGATTGTTGAAAATTGCGAATTCTATTGTCTCTCCGCGTTACGACCCTGTCAGGTAGAGATGAGTCCCACAAAACACGTGATGAGGGTCGGCTAAGCAACAACACAAAATATTTAAGGTACATGCTCCGTTTATCGTCCAACACACTAACGTGCAGCTATTGTCTGTTATATGGGACAAACCTTTTGGTGTAACGTTACTTCCAGAACACTCGGCACCCTTGGAGTTGCTTGATTGTTTTGTAGGGCTATTTTCATGTCCGATTGTACAACTGCCAGGGTAATATATATTATTTTTTATAAGGAATTTACACGAAAGCCATGTTCGTTCATTTTAATTCATATCATTTATTACACTCACAGGGCCGGAAGGCATTACAGAGTGAGTGGAATTATACATCAATACAAATTGAACAGTAAAATCAAAACGCAAACAAAACACAAGGTACAGAATCGCTATGTAACACTATTCAGAACATCAGTGATGGCGGTTTTAGAAACGGCAGCGTCAGTAAGTGAGACTGCGGATGCGGGAAGGCGATTCCATTGACGGAGGTGAAGGGTAGGAAGGAGGCATAAAAGGTGGAGGTGATGCGGTAGGGGATTGCTACTTTTAGTGGATAATCTGCACGCGCCGATATGTATGATGGTTCTGAAAATAATGAGGTTCGACGTGCTGGGTTAGAGTGATAAATATTGTGAAATAAGCAGTGGCGAGATATTGTTCTGCGAAAGGAGAGCTGGGGGAAATGTTAGAGACGCTTTCATGGAGGTGACGCTGGCTGCACGGTGATAAAAAGTATAAAACGCACGGAGCAATTTTGAATGGATTCAAAACATGATGCTAGGGTGACGACAGGGTTTAAAATAGAGAAGAGCCTGCATATTCACGTTTAGTGGGAAATAAAGTTTTATATAAGAAAAGCTTTAGCGAAACATGCGCAAGTGAAAAATTCCCTCTGAGGTAGCCTAATAAGCGATTAGCGTTGTTAGTGATATATTCGACGTGGATGATCCAGGAGAGATAGTTTTATGAATACCGAGTTATTTATAGGTTGACGCAGAAAGCAAGGTGCAGTTAATTATGCAGTAGGAGGGACAAATGTTATTTTGATGGAACACTCTGATGGATCTACATCGATAGGTGTTAAGTTCCATAAGCCAATTATCGCACCAACGGTTGACGTTGTCAATATCGGTCTGAAGAGCAGATATATCTGAGTCGTTAATGATTTCCTTATAAATTACACAGTCACCAGCGAATAGGCTAATAGAAGAGGATACATGCGTGGGAAAATCGGTAATATATGATAAATAAAAGTGGACCTAGTACGAAAGTTTGTGGAACACCGGAGTTGACACGTGAGGTTCAAGAATTAGTTCAGTTAGCATGAAAACTTGGTAACGGTCTGATAGAAAGGATTATATCCAAGCATCTATATACAGATCTATGTTAAACATACGGTGTTTATGAAGAAGCAGCGTGGGCGGCGTGAGGAACCTTGTCGAAAGCTTTCGATAAAATAAAAATTATGTAGTCAGTCCTGAAACCCCGGTCAAGTGTTACATGAAGGTCACGAGTAAAGGTTAGGAGTTGAGATTCACATGAATAAAACCTTCAAACTCCACGTTGCGCTCAGTTAAAAAAGAAGTTGGAGCCTAAAAAATAAAAAGATTAGTATAAATGATGTGCTCGAGGATTTTACAAGGAATGCTTGTTAAATAAATGGGATTAAAGTTTAAAGCGTTATGCTTATCGCCCCCTTTGTGGAGAGGATCACCTACCCCACTTTCTAATTCTTTGGTAATTCTCGTTGTTCAAGTGATTGCGAAAATAATTTAGATAAGATAACGCATGAGTACATATCAGTGTTTTTCAAAAACTTTAGCCTTAATATTATTAATGCGTGCTGTCGAAGAAATTTCAAGGGTTTCTGTAATGGTGGAAATATTTTCACAGTCTATAATAACCGGAAACATAAACAAAGAATCGTAAGTTCTAAATACCAGACAATCTGAGTTTAACGTGAAAGAAACATGTTCAATAAACACATCATTTAACACAAAAGGACGCCGTTTACTGGGCACCTCTTCTCTATTCGTATCCCCAAGTACTATGTCAGGACTAGGGGAAAGGTTAATTACTTTCCAAAGTTGATGGCAATTGTTAGGTAACATTGGCGGCAGCGTACTGTTAAAGAATGTGATTTTGCCTCTTCGACTGCTTTCTTATATACGTTAGCTGCAAAATGGTAGGCTTCCCAACGTTGTAGATCGTCCGATAGCTTTGCAGCGCGAAATAATCATTTCTTTTTTATTTGAAAGCTTTTCAGTGTCACGCTGTGCCATGGAGATTCTGATGAAGAAGATCCCACGCGATGGGAAACTTGTGCGTTCATGAGTGCCATAACGATTTCTTTAAATAAACACCAGTTATTCTCAACTGAGTGCTCAGCAAAACAACCTATATTGTCATTTCGAAAAAAACAAAGTTCATTTTGATTGGACCAAAATCAGCCCTAGCATTGGCAAAAAAACTTTTTCGTGCGATTGGGCCTCTTCCGTCCCGGAATGTTTAACACAAAATAAAAAAAGGAATGATCACTAAGGCCAGGCATGTAAGTTAATGAGGACATGAGCTGTGGCGATGTTGTCAATATGAGGTCAAGGAAAGCAGCAGTTTTTGAAGTTGTTCGCGTCGGTTGCGTAACAGTTTAGGGGAACCAACCTCTGCTGCGCCGTCATCACGCGACGCAGCAGAGGCTCGTTGCACTATCTCTCCACGGGGCGCGGTGCCGCCGGGGCTGAGATGCGCTCTGATAGCAAACCGAAACTTAAAAACCCGTCGATTTTGTGCGGTTTTTCAGAAAGCCGTAAAATGCTTCGCGTGCCTTCTATCGTTCTGCAATTTGTTGATTCAGTGTTTTTCGATGACGCTGAGCAATTTTCTAATTTAAACCTTGCCCTTAAACACTATATTAAAAAAGTTAATTACGCAAAAATAGTTAACAAATTAATTATCCCGGACTTTATTAATTTTCCTAAATGGGCCCCTGGCCCAGGACCAAAATGCCACAAGCCTTTTTTCGTTGCGATACGTAGTTTTCGCAGGAGAGATTTGCCCTGCGTTTTCCGAAACACCCTGTATATATATATATATATATATATATATATAGAAGCGAAAAAGAATAGCGCGACAAGAGAAGTGGTGTACCTGAAGGCACTGGTAGGGGTCAGATTTTATAAAAGACGCGCGCGATCGTCGTTCTTCTTTCTGGTCTCCAGGCTTGTCGTCTTCGCTACATTTGTCCCACGCTTAGGGGGCTGCCATCCTGGCAGCAGTAGTTGTAGATGGGGTGGTCGGGTCGGGCGGTACATACGGTTTCATTCGTGACACATGAACGGTCTCTTGATGATGACGGCGGCGATCGGTTGGGAGGGGAACGGGTTCGACGCGGTAGTTGACCGGCAAGGTAGCTGTAAGCGCTTTGTATGGGCCATGATATCTTCGAAGAAGCTTTGAAGATAGTTCAGGCTGCTTGGTGAGCATCCAAATCCACACTAAATTACCATCATTGTAGGTGACAGAGCGGTGACGGGCGTCGTAACGACTCTTTTCGACGTTCTGGTGCTCAGATGTGCGACAACGTTTTTAACTGGCGACATTCTTCAGCTCGGCTGATTGCTTCATCAAAGGTTATGTGCTCCGTGATATCTGGCCGATAAGGTAAGATAGTATCGAGTGTACATGATACTTCGCGGTTATACGTGAGCATGAAAGGCGAGAAGCCTGTCGTTGCTTGAGTAGCGGTGTTATAAGCGAAAGTAATGCATGGGAAAATTTGATCCCAGTTATCTTGATCCTGAGAGACATACATCGAAAGCATGTCAGAAAGGGTATACGATTAAGACGCTCCGTAAGTACATTTCGTTGGAAATGATAAGAAGATGTGCAAAGATGAATAACATTGCATTCTCTCGAAATCTCTTCGACGAGTTCTGATAAAAAAATTGTTCCTCGATCACTGAGTAGTTCTTGAGGCGAGCCGTTACGCAGTATAATATTGTTTAAGAGAAAGCTTGCAACTTCATGAGCACCTGCGGTGGGCAGGGCAGCAGTCTCGGCGTATCGCGTCAGATGATCAATTGCGACGACAACCCAACGGTTTCCCTCAGATGATTTTGGTAGAGTGCCATACAGAACGATTCCGACTCGTTCGAATGGCTTGTCGGGAGAAGGTATGGGTTGGAGCAAACCCGGCGGACTCTGAGGTGCTTTTTTTCGTTGTTGTCACAATAAGCTGGAGCTGACATATTTTTGCACAAAGCGACACATACCGGGCCAGTAATATCGGCCGCGTAAACGACTATAAGTCTTCAAGACCCCGAGTTGTCCCGACGTTGGGTCGTTATCAAGGCACCGTAGCAGCTCGGAGGGAAGCTGCCGCGGCACTACTAACAACCATCGCTGACCGTCTGCTGAATAGTTGCGATGAAACAAGAGTCCATCTTGGACAGAAAATGCCGTGCTCGTTTGCAGAACTTGCGGTTGTTGGAGATAGCAAAGCTTGTAGTATGTTGCACCAGGGTCTGGGTGTAGAGGTTTTGGAGCTGGTTTTGTGACACAGCATCCAGAGAGAGAGCAGCGAGTGTAATCGGATCTTCGTCCCCATCAGGAGCAATCGCTGGAAAAGGGCAACGTGAGAGGCTGTCAGCGTCTTGATGCTTGCGTCCGGACCTATAGGTGACGGAGAAGTTGTACTCCTGGAGGCGAAGAGCCCAACGTCCCAAACGTCCCGAGACGTATTTCAACGACGTTAACCAACAGAAAGCGTGGCAATCTGTGATGACACTAAAATGGCGTCCGTACATGTATGGTCGAAACTTAGAAATAGCCCAGATAATAGCCAAGCGTTCTTTTTTGGTTGTAGAGTAATTACGTTCACACTTTGGCAGTGTGCGACTGGCGTATGCCGCAAATCTTGGGTTGGGGTGGTTCGCGTTGTATTAGGACTGCGCCTAGTCTATACCCGCTGGCGTCTGTATGGATCTCTGTAGGAAGTGAGGGGTCAAAGTGGGCATAAAATCGGATCGCTCGTCAGGAGAGTAGTTAGCTGATTGAAGGCAGACTGGCATTCTGGAGACCAATTAAAAGGCTTGGTTTTATCATGTAAGGCGTGTAAGGGGGCGGCGATCGTTGCGAATCCTTGGACAAATCGGCGAAAATAGGAGCAAAGACCCAACAAGCTGCGAAGTTGTTTAGCTGTAGTTGGGATAGGAAATTCTGCGACTGCTCAAATTTTGTCAGGATCGGGTCGAACACCTTCCTTCGATACTACATGTCCGAGAACTCAATTTCTTTCGTCGCAAAATGGCATTTCTTGGTGTTCAGTTTCAAATTGGCGTTTGCAATGCACGATAGAACAGTAGCCACACGTTTGAGATGCTTTTCAAACGTCGCTGCAAAAATGATAATCTCGTCTAGATACCAGAGGCAGATTTGCCACTTCAGACCTCGGAGAACAGTATCCATCAGCCTTTCAAACGTGGCCGGAGCATTACAAAGTCCAAATGGCATCACGTTAAATTCATAGAGAGCGTCTGGTGTGATAAAGGCCGTTTTAGGTTTATCGGTTTCTTTCATTGGGACTCGCCAATATCCAGATTGTAGATCCAGGGAGGTAAAAAATTCTGCGCCTTGAAGGCAGTCGAGGGCATCGTCAATGCGTGGCAACGGATCTTTGGTGGTTATCTTGTTGTGTCGTCGGTAATCTACACAAAAGCGAATGCCGCCGTCTTTTTTCTTTACTAGGACAACAGGAGAGGAGCAAGGACTTAAAGACTCTCTGATTACTCCTCGTTGTAGCATCTCTGCGGCTTGTTGTTCTATGAGTTGCCTTTCTTTCATTGAAACCCTGTAGGGTCGTTGACGGATAGGAGCCTGGCCTTGCGTGTCGATGGAATGTTGACCGGTTGAAGCGGCGCCCGAAGGTGTTTCTTGTAAGTCAAGAACGTTTTTGTACAAGTCTAGGAGAGTCATCATTTTTTGCCTTTGAAGATCGGTAAGATTCCTATCGATAGTGGAGGAAAGCCTTCCAGTTTCATCGTTTTTTTTTGTGTAGTCTGTTGAGAGTGCGTTGGTCTGAATGTTGAACGGGTCGTCGAGGGAAACTGTATTAATGTCAGTCGCTAATGTGACGGTGGCCAGAACGGTCTGCTGCGGGATCAGTACAGCCTCTGACGTAACGTTGATTACCAATATAAACGGTGGCAAGAGGCCATTATCGGCGAGGTCATGGGGAACCAGCAAACCTTTCTTTGTCAATAAGTTAACTGTGGGCACGATAGAATAGTTTCCTGGTGGCAGTGAAGAGCACGTAGTGGGAACTAACGTTGAACTATGAGGAGTAATTATAATTTCTTGTACTGAGCGGAGTTTGTTATCTTTTTAAGAGGGGTCTTCCACGGGTCCAGGCAGTTCGTGAAGAGAAAGCTGTGCGCTCCCGCAAAAAAATAATTGCATCAGTAGTAGAAAGAAAATCCCAGCCGAGAATAATGTCATGCGTGCGTGATGAGAGTACGACAAACTGAACTAAGTACAACACACCCTGTAAAAAAATACGAGTGGTGAAAACCGGAACGGCTTTGAGTAGGTGGGATCCTGCAGTTTTGAGGTTACCTTGATACGGTGCGACGACTTTCTTGAGACGACGACAAATATCCAAATGCATGACTGAAATTGCAGCCCCCGTATCAACTAAAGCTTGAATACTTTGACCTTGAATTTGAACTATGACGATGTTCGATGGGGATGTATGAGGACTTGAACGGTGTGATGATGTCGCAGCTGGTGCCTCAGAAGCTGCGGTTACAAGTTTCCCCCTTGTGCTTAAGGAGAGGGCTCTGCTCGTAGCATAGGCGATGTCGATCGCGGGCGCTGTGGTGAAGGCGATTGTCGTCGTGGTAGGCTTGCTGAACTCCCAGGGAACCTTGACGCTGGGGATGACGATCGGCCGTACTCAGAAGCCTGGTAGTGAAGGGAAGAGCTCCCAGCAGCAGTTTGTCTGAACCTTGCAGACGACTCGTCAGCTTGGCAACGACGGCTCACGCGGCAGACATGACCCGGTATTCCACAATAATAGCATACAGGGTGGCTGTTGATCAGTTGGTGAGCAGACTGCATGCGTGGCTGGGAGTAGCAAAACGGTTGAACATATGGCATACCGCCTGCAGGGTAGTTGGGTTTAAATCTTGGTACACCTATTTCTTCGTAGGTCGGTCGCATGGTTTGCAGCGGCAATGGAACCTGCGACGGAATAGAAGTCAGCTCGGTTTGGACTGGTGACCGCAATGCAGACTCTGTTGATGTAGGTGATGTTAGTGTTGGGCGGAGAGCTCGAGACACCTCCTCTCGAATAATGTGCTGAATCAATTCGCGCAAGCTGGTGCTATTGATGTCAGGGCATACTGGTGGGGCGGGTATGCTGCTCACCTCAGGGAGACGTTGGACTGTGGCAGCAACAGACAAGCGCTGTGTTTTGAGTTTGTGAGCTGGTGGCATATTTCTACAATCTTCTTCACGGTTGTCGGATTATGCACGAGTATGACTTGAAGAACGTCCTCGGCGATTCCTTTAAAGAGGTGACGCACCTTTTCGCGTTCCGCCATGTTTATGTATACTCGACGGCAAAGATCCAGCACGTCCTCAATGTAGGATGTAAATGATTCAGTTGGCTGTTGAGCGCGCAAAGCAAGCTTTCGGTCTGCTGTAATATGTCGCATCGCAGGCCTTCCAAACAATCCCCTAAGGCGGTTGGCAAACATTTGCCAGCTTTGAAAGTCTTGTTCATGGTTATAGAAGCAGAGTTTTGCGACGTCGGGCAGGTAGAAAATGGCGGTAGTCAATTTAGTAGCATCGTTTCAGTGATTGTAACGACTGGCGCGATCGTAGGCGTCAATCCAGTCGTCGACGTCAGCGTCACCAATACCGGAGAAAATATGAGGCTCACGTTGGCGAGTGGTGAGTACCGACTGGTATCCGAAGTCTGCATGGGTTGCCGTTGAGGTCATTGCGAAACTCGTAATGGCAGTAGGGGGTGTCATCGCTGCTTTTAATGTGAAAATACGGCTTCACAGCTCCAGCCTTGAGACCGCGGTGATGGAGAAAGGCCCGCACCTTCACCAAGTGAAACTAAAAAGAATAGTGAGACAAGAAAAGTGGTGTAACTGAAGGCACTGATAGGCTTCAGATTTTATAAAAGACGCGCGCGATCGTCGTTCTTCTTTCTGGTCTCCAGGCTTGTCGTCTTCTTCGCTACATATATATATATATATATATATGTATATATATATATATGTGTGTGTGTATATATACATGTATATATACATATACAGTGCAGCCGTGGTAATATTGTGAACGAAGAGGGGAAAAGATGATGATTGAATTTACTGCATTAAAGTTAGGGAAGGGGAAAGAGAGCGGGCGAAATACTGGGCCAGGAGCGGGGATTGAACCCACAACCTTCGCCTGTCCGGGGCGACGCCTTAACCGATTAGACCATCCCGGCCACTGATTTCGGCGGACTCAATTTCTGACCCGCTCTCTGTGTACTGTTTAGTTTCGAATTCGCTTAACTTGGTAGACGACAACCGTTGCTGATTGAAGGCCCGCGCTATTTCCGACATGCGGCAGTGACGTGGCACGTCATCTCAGCTTGCAAATGTCGGAAAGGGCCTGTCTTCAAAGAAATCTAGGGAACCACTCCTCCCCATAGCGACAGGCTGCACGGTGCAGCCTGTCTTTATGGGCATATATATATATATATATATACCTGGAGACCAACATATAGTAGCTTGAGTTCTGAAGCAGCTAGTATTGATTTGAAACAATGGTACATTTTCTGCTACCGCAACCAACACCCCGCCACCCTTTCTTTCTTCACTCTTATGACGATAGAATTGAAACCATTTCTGATAGCGCAAAATTTCACAGTTGCGTATATTACTGGACAACCATGTCTCGCTTAACATAACAATATCCGCGCTAGAAGAATCCACAACAGAAGACACATCATCCCGTTTTTTTTTTAATGCTTCTAATGTTGCTAAAAAAACGAATAATAGTATTAGGCAATGTATTGGTTGTAGCACCCTCACCGCTCCTAGAACGTCATGATAAAGCTGATTAGCATTTACGACGTCACTTTCAGATGAGGCAAGATCTGGCTGACGAGCGGAAGCTCGGCTAATAATTTCGGTGTTACGTCAAGGTAAATTCGGTTCTGGCTCCCGGGAGTTCAATTCACTTACACAATCTTTTTGAGCCATATAAATATAGCATTTATTTCCAATGAGAAGTTTGTCGAAGCGCAGCTTGAAAGGTAGGCCCCGAGGTTTTGCAAATTCTAGCAGCCTTCGCCGCGCAAGGCTTAACGACGGTACGAAATCCTCACTCACGGAAAAGGGTGTTCCTTTGACTTTGTAGTCTCAGAAGGGACGGTCTTTTGTTCTTTGTATGAAAACTTTTGTACAATTATTGGGCGAAATGTTTGCTGAGTATACATACCGAGACAATGCGCCCTTTCGATACACGACGGTGCAAGTACAATTCCATATTTCTCGAGACACTCGTCTACAACAGTCTTTTCGGACTGCGCCCATGTTTTCTTATCCTTACTAGAGAGCCAAAAAAAATTACCGCATCTCCACGTGGTGAATGATGTTGATTTGGGGCGAAGCTCTGGTGGTGCTGGTGGTGCTGATTTTATTGTTCATAGGTAGTGCTGATGGTGCTGATTTTTTTTATTGGTCATAGGTACTGCTGAAATCCGGGTTGCGTTTCGACTTCGTTATTACTGCTTTATGGTCGGTGAAATGCAGAGCCAGTAGTTCTTCTAGCGGATCAGCTTGTATCCGCTAGAAGCCGTGGGAACGCATCTCCACCGCTTAAGTCAACGGACCATGTCAGAAAGAGAATGTGTGGTATGGAACGTGGTTATAGACGCATTTGAGCATTTGACCGCAGCGCCCTCTCGTCTATAAACGTTGAGCCAATGCATGCAAAGTTTAACGCGATTATATACGCATTTGACCGCAGCGCCCTCTCCTGTATAGACGTTGAGCGGTTACATGCAACGTTTCATCCATGACAGAAACCCCCAGCTCTTGAGTTACTACCACATCTCAGAGGCCCCTACTCGTCCCGCAGTCGTGGCCGAGTGGTTAAGGCGATGGACTAGAAATCCATTGGGGTCTTCCCGCACAGGTTTGTATCCTGTAGACTGCGCAAATATTTTTTTTTATGTGAGCGCGGACGGACGAATGGACGGACGGACGGACAAGGCTAGACCCTAAGGAGCTTCGCCCCTAAAAAGATTTGATCTGCGCCCTCGGCTCTCTGCGTCACCGCAGCGTGCCCTGAGCTCCGACATCTCGATAGCAGCCGCGGCTATATTTGGGGCAGGGCCGACGTCGCTGGCAACGCTGACTGATTTCACCGTACAAATGTCACTTTCTAACTGGTTGACGCGTGCAGTGAGATTATACTGAGTGATTCCTGCGTGGAAAGCTGTTAAGCCTTTAAGTCTTTTAGTTCCTGGAAGTGTCAGTTTGCCCGGTCTGAAGCGCCGCAACAATTTTGTAAACTTTGTTTAGTAACTCTTCTGGTGCTTTGGACATGGGTCTAGGGTTGGGTTCAATATCCCCACCAAGTAATAGAAGCAGCCGATATCTTACACTTTCGTCACATGTAGTAACAACGCTAAACTGTTCTGAACATTTAAATTATTTTCAAATTATTTACCAACCAAAAATTGTACGCAGACATAGCAAGATATATTAAAATGTGAATGTTGAAAGGCAACTTACAAATACAGGGAAATATATTGGCTGAGCAATAATTGTAGTTATGTTATAAAAGAATCGTAAGTCAGTTTCCTAAAAATAGCTAAATGGACCGGTAATATTAACGAAAAAATGTAAAGTTTTTTTAACTCTTTTTAGCTATCTGCACTAACTTTAACTCACTTTTGATGGCAATTAACTAAAATTGAGCTAGCTTGTTTCGCATATCAATTTATGCAGTATTGAGCACAAGCACTTATAAATTCGTCGACATTTACTAAAGACACATTGTTAGCTGGAAGTTTGTTCCAGTTGGAAATTGCCAATTGTAAGGGTGATGTCTGGAAAAGTTTTGTACGTGATATTTGTAATAGTATCTTGTGCTAATGATCAAATCGAGGAAGAATACGGCGTGGCGGCTTTAAAAGCTCGAGCTTGAGGAGTTGGTTATTATAATGCATGCTATGGATGAAGGTTAGCCTAGAAGGTTTTCTTCTGGTAGAGAGGAGTGACAAGTCTGCCTTTTCTTTCAGCTGAGTTACGCTTGTGTGTCGACAATAAGCTTTGTAAATAAATCTGCTTGCCCTGTATTGAGTTGCCTATTTTTTAATTAGGTAGTCTTGAGAAGGATTACATAATAGAAGAATACTCTGATTGAGACCGACCATATGATTTGTAAGCGAGTAAGCGAACGACCGGTGGTGCCGGATATAAATTTCGTCTTAGAAAACCTAGACTTACTAGCCTTGCTGGCCACATAATTTACGTGATTTTGCCAGTGTAGGTTCTCGCTCAAAATAGCTCTTAGATGCTTGTAATTATTTACTTACTCGATCGATAAATGACTTATTCAGTAGTTAAAACTTACAATGGACTTTTTTTGTGGAGAAGCTTATGAATTTTGAGCTTGAGTTATTGATGTTCATTTGCCAGCAATCACACCACAAAGAGAGGGCGTCTTAGTCATGCTGTAGTGAGAGACAGTCAGTCTGGTCTTTGACAGTTCTATAAATTCCGAATCGGTGTGAGCACTTCGCGTACGAGAGGACTCATGCGCGGCGCTCTGTTCACATTATCGCTCACCCACACGCCGCCGGGAAAGAGGACTGCTGCCGCCGCGCTGGGAGGCCGGATTTGCTGTCTCCACTCTCTCGGGGGTGTCCACGACGATATGTGGTGGCCGCATTTGGCAGCATTTGGTCCTCTGAACTCCCATTGACTCCCCCAAGAGACCATAGGGTTTGAGCTACCCTACTGAAAAAAACCATATGAATTTTCCATACGGGTCTTCATATAGCATTATGGGATACGGGTCATACGGTTGGTACGGGTCATATGGTTGGTACGGGTCATATGGTTCGTATGGGTCATATGGTTCATACGGTTGGTACGGGTCATATGGTTCATACGGTTGGTACGGGTCATATGGTTGATACGGGTTGGTACGGTTTGTATGGTCCATATGGTTTGTATGGCCTATGGTTGTTATGGATGATATTGTTCATGCAGTTTAAATCGTTGATATGATCTATAGGCCAACGCACTATTTACCAACAAGCTTTCACGAGGTGTGAACAAATTCAGTTTCTACACGAGGTGCAAGCACTGCGTGTGCACAAGAACGACATTCACGTGACGTAAAGCGTCTGCACATGCGCCCTAACAGTAGCAGCGCCACCGTAGCAACGTGACGTCAGAGCCGCGTATTGGTGTATATCGATCGTATTAACCACATGGTTCACTCATCAGTGAAACATGAAGTTTAGCAGGGAAACACTTTCCTTTTAGAGCCTATGCAAGATAGCAGAAAGTGCATGCACAGAGAAATGCTCGAACTTCGAGAAATTGTGAACATGCATTCCACCCGCAGGCTCGTTTATTTGTCCTCCAGTCTCAGGCTTTGAAGTAGCTCGTGCATGCTAATGAGGCAATTCTTTGAGGCGAGCTGTATCTGCTTTCCCAGTTGGTCACAGGCTGACGCACCTCCGACGGGCATCTGAAAGTAATGTAAACAAAACCGACAGTCACATTACATGTTCTCGTAAAATAGTTTGTACAATATCTATCTAGTCACTAAACCCTTTTCAAAAGTCTATCAAGCAACAATGGCTGTCAGTACTGCTTGCTCACGAAGTGCGTGACTGGATCTGAGTTCTCGCTGAACGCTGACGCAGGGCTCGCTTTCAGTATATGCTCAGAGTATGAGAGCAAGCAATGGCGGACAGGCGTTCGCACTGACGTTGGAAAAGGGTCTATTGACTTAAATTTTATGACTGACCTAATATTTAAAATCATCTACCTTCTGCAACTTTCACATTTTGAAAACAATCACAAACATTTATCAAGGCAATACATCATCGCATGACGGAAAATACATAACATACAACTTTCGTCAACTTACATAGCATACAACTTTCGTCACCACGGGACGTCTCTGCAGTCTCCCGGGACGCAGACCTCCCACGTGGTCACACCCCGGTCCAAGCATCCCTCTCGTTCCGTTTCCCAGAAGAACGCAGGAACAGGCAGCTGTCCCGATCGTACGCCGAGACCCAAACGTCTCCACTTTTCTCCATTGTTCGTTAGCACCCGGTCCGAAGGCTGAGGAAGCGGGCCTCTGTTTCTCAGCGGGGTGTCAGGGGGGTCAGCTCCCGCTGTGCCCGGTGGCCCGCTCGGCGTCGCTCAGAAGCTGCACCCCACCCACGCCGCGTCGGTCAGCATGTTCGGCGGCGCCAGAATGCCGAGCCCGAGACTGGTCAGTCGATGGGAGGTCGATGGCGCTGCCAGGAAGCCGAACCTGCTCTCTGGGTGGCCTATCATAACAGAATGCATCCACCAGGTGCACATTGAAAGTCGTTTATTTAGCTTTAAAATTAGTTTTCTTGTGCTTTTCAACGGAAGACTGGTGATTTTGAGGTTAGGGTGCAACATGCAACACATTAAAGCTAGAAAATGAGCGGTGAAATTTCGTTTCCCTACACCTTTAATGGAAGTGTAGCCAAATAATCTTAGTATAGTATAATTAATAAATTATTCTATGCATGGACAGGAACGTTTAGTTAAGTAAGTCATCCCTGCAGTCCATTAAGCACAAAATTTTAGTTTAGACTAGACAAATGTAAGCCGGAAACACTCAAATCCTGGAATTCATAAGGAAATAACTTTATTTGCGCTTACTGCAGACTTATTTTTCGCGGGCTCCATATTTCGCAATTAAGGTCGAAGCTGAAGTTTTGAAATAATTCGCGGGTTCTAATTTTCGCGATGCAGTGGGATCTCCATATAGATTCCAATGTGTTTACACTTTACCGGAATTGTTTACGGGACCTACTTTTTCAGCAATTGTAGCCGATTCGTAAAAACGATTCGACAGCAATCTCAACCAAGCGATTCAACAGCGACCTCAACCATGGGGTTGCTGTCACGTGCCTTGCTTCGACGCTCTTACTGGGTCAGGAAGGCCGCAGCCTCCACAGCTCGTCAAGTTATCGTGAAACACAGAGTATAGTTTCTGCACTCGGAGTAAGGGTAAAGGATCGCAAACTCAACATGCCCAGCACCTGGAAGAAGGCATAGGACATACACCTCGAGGTTAAAGGGATACTGAACTGAAATTTTGAACTCGCAAAACAAGGCTGGACAGATAAGCGGGACGTTGCAAAACCCAAGAACATCACTCATACAGCGATATCTCTAACGGATCGCCATATTTTTAGAAAAGAAGTGCCCGGCCGAGGAGGCCGACGAGACAAGGCACGTCACGATTCTCATTCCGTCTCCTCCTCCCTACGTCCCGTGTCAAGCTGGTGAACCGAAGCGAGGAGGAGAGAAGCGAGGCCGCTTCCCCTCATTCTCAAATTCTCCCGGAGGACAGTGATGTCAAAGACCTCGCTTGATCGTGCCCTTCTTTTCCAAAAGTGCAGCGATCTGTTTGAGACATCGATGTACGAGTAATGTTTTGGAGTTCGTAAAGTCCTGTTCAACGCCTCTAGAGCCTTATTTCGCGAAATTCAAATTTCGGTTCAGTATCCCTTTAACAAGCCACACGCCAGATAAGGTGCTCCATCTGTGTTTAATGGTTCCAGAAATCTATCGATGCCCTTGCACCAGCGGAGTTGAATCGTTCATTATGAAAAGCAAACCAACAAAACTGCATGATGTTTGGCAAAAATAGGTTACAGCCTGTGCTTTTGATTTGGAACTTCAGAAAGATGAGCTCAATTCTCTGGAAATTAGAAACTATGTATATTCTGAAAGAATTACTGTTCTGCATATCAAGGTTGTCTCGCTAAAATAAAAAAATAAATACCAGAAAAAAGTACTAACCTGATACGCACCTATGAAGTCTTGTTTTGGCTAGCAGTGACCGGCCCTGGTTAGCAATGACTCCATGTCCCCAGGATTGAAATGATGGTTAAGTAACGTGCACCCCTTATGCACTTTTTGGTACAACTGGAAGAGACAAAGCATCTTGTTAAAAATTACCAATCCTTTTCACGAGCGAATTTTGCAGTTCATGATTCCTGAAAGTCATTTCCCACAATAGTGTTAAATTAGAACAATGAGAGCAAAGTTGTTTCAGTAAAGGGCCCCTGAAAAGAAAAACAAATGTTTTTTTTAAACAGACTTGTTGGGACACACGTGTCAAATAATTAATTTTACGTGAAAAAAAAATTGGTCAGAGCAATATTGACGGCGCGAGACGCAATTTAGTCGGTAGTCACCTCCTTTCCACCTGTTTCCTCTGGGCACTTCGAGCGAGTAGAGGAGAGGGAGATCAGCTTCGCCTTCGTGTTGAGGTGGCGAGAGCGAATGACCATTCCGGGACGTCATGGACTTTGCGCGCAGAATTTAAAATAAATCTCTTGCCGTCAATATTGCTCTAAAAATTAATTATTTTCGCATAAAATTTATTTTTTGGCACGAGTGTCCTTATCAGACTGTTCAAAAAACTTTTTTTTTTTCCAGGGGGCCTTTAAGAGGTGTTTGCCTGATATGCATCAGTGGAATCAGGTATTGACTAGCAATGACTTATTGCCCCCGTGACTGAAGTGCTGTTTCAGTAAAGTGCCGTTCACACACTTGTGACCGAGTAAGACCGAGAGAGACCAGACCGGTTTTTAAGCCTTTTGCGAGTTCTTAGGACGGGATGCGCCAGAACGCAGCTGGTCCTAAGAGATTGCAAGTGGCTTGAAAACCGGTCTCGTCTCTCATGGTCGTACTCGGTTGCAAGAGTGTGAACGGGCCTTAATGCTTCCTGCACAAAAAATTCAAATGTAAGAACACAAGCCCCAAAATGTTTGTGCCATTCTCCTCCCCCTACTCTTCTGTGCATTTTTTTTTTATCCCTTGGCAAATCCTAAAGAATTCAAAATGCTTATCCTACATCCTTCCGTTAGACTGAGTGGGTAACCCGGAGAATTCATTGTTTGTGAGAACACTTTTCCATTCACCCCATGCTGTTCTTGAAAGCAGAAACTCCTCTCTCTTAACCACAGTCATTAAGCACTTTTCATAGACCATGCACACAAGGTTGGCAATGCCAGCACAAGCTCATGTCTTCACTTTGAGCATGGATTAAGCATATATAACTAAATCTGAGACACCGGAAGAAGGAAAAAGGAGGACACAAAAAAGAGGACGACACACATAATGTCTCGAACACAGCTGCAGGTTAATTCTAAAACCACACCATTTTATAGGGGTAAACCGCAGTCAATGCCAAGAACCCTCACACTAAGTCACACCCCCAGATTGTCAGCAAGGGGGAAAAAAGAACTGCCCTCAACGTTCCCACACTGGCCAAAGTCAACCCACCGACTAAGAAGTAAAAAAAAAATGCAGCTGTGGTTGAGACGTGTTGTGTTTGATGTTCTCTTTTTCACGTCCTTCTTCCGGTGTCTCAGGTTTAGTTATGTATGCAATTCACCACCCTTGCCTGTACTTTTACTCTTCTCTCAATTAAGCATATGCCTGCAATTCGTAATATCTGAACTATGGAAAGTCTCTGATCCACCAAGCCTTTTCCATTATGAGCAGGCATTATTTATAAAAACCTCCTTTCATTACATTGTTTCAGAGAACAATTGTTCTTTCTTAATTAGGATCAACTGATCATATTAGGATAATTGCCAAATAATGGCAAATTCACATGATACATCGAATTGCAATTTTCATCCGTGCACCATTTGTCAAGTTACCATCATGTAGGCTATTCCTGAGATTTGTCCCTCGTCCGCGGACACTCATACTGAAAGGGCAGAGTGCCTTCTTAATCGCAGATATTTGGCAAGTGAGTTACTCGAAAAGCGTTTTTATGGTAGAGTAGCAACAGCTCACGAATATTTTTGTTTTCAAATCAGTCAAACAAAGAGAGTGGATCATTGCTTTGTCGCGCCACTCTTAAATCTCCACGCGTGAAAGAAGCTGCAAGAACTTTGCCCAGCTGACACGCCACAGGTCCTGGTACTCCTCCGGGTTGGTGTCAAAAAGCTTGTCAAAACTCGCCTAGCATGCTGCAATCTTTCCTGCAGATCCACCAGTTTTCCATCCAGCAAGACCTTTCTTATGGCTTGTGCTGAAGAGTGGTGCACAAGCGAGCAGTGTGTAAAGGTATTTCCAAATGCCTCTCCGCGACCCCAGGACTTCATCGCTATGATGCTGAAGCCTCCTGAAGCAGGATCATACTTGTGTCATGTCGTTAGTAAAGTAAGTGACACTTCGCTCTAAGCCTGCCACTATGTTTTAGCCCACTTGGTATGTAACAGCGGCACACAACGATTCCTTTTCATGATAGCACCGTGATCCTAGTCGCAAACATCACTTCTGCTCTTGGAAAACAGTGCCACACTGCGATGTAGGCGTTTTGCAAAATTGCAAGGCTGCGAATAGGTATAGTATGTCCTCGCTCTCGCCTGCTCGTCTCCTTAGTGTGGATGCGCTTGGGGGACTAACGTTCCATGGACGTCTTGTCACTTGATAAACCCATCCGCGGATTAGCACGTCGTGTAAATCAGCCATAGATGGACTGCGGAGTCTGCAATCACTTAACATTTTTCTTGACGTTGCCTGCACGTCATGAAAATGTGTTTCGTATTCAATTAGATATTCTCGAAGAAACAAGGAAACTGCATAATGATGTCGCACAATATTCACCTTAACCACTTAACCGGTTTTTGTTTTACAATTTTTCATCCTAAATTGTTTTTTTTTTTTCCCCTTTTCTAAAGCTTGTGCGGCTTGGGCCGCACGTGACTCCACAATCGGTCGCCATCCTTAAAAACGTGTACAATAAAAATAGGCGTGCTGCCATCTCTCAGCAGCACCGCAAAATAAGCTCGGAGCGGGCCTGGGACGTCCAAAACAGCCAAGGGGCAAGGTAGAATGCGTGGACGTGCTACATTCCTCCTAAATGCCTAGGGAACGGCTCTAGGTGGAAGAGCTAGGCTTGCTTAAAACAGTTAAAGGACACATGCAAAGAAAGCAAACTTTTTTTTTAAACAGCCGGATTAGGAAAAGGAAGTCATAAAACAAATTTACAACGAAAAAGAAAACTTTTTAGAGCTATATTTACGGCGCTAAACGAATTTGTAGTTGGCGCCCGCGGGCACCGCGGAGAAGTGGCCCTTATTTAACACGTGATTGGCCGCTATTTGTCACATGGTACCGTAAAATACCGAGCAAGCACCCACTCAAACTTTAGAGATAATCGTGAAAAAATCGGGGATGGGCCCTTCTTCGCTCATCAATTTTACATATAAATGTACTTTGTGTATTTTCTCAGATCCTACAAATTTGGGAATGGGCGCTTAGTGTGGTGTGGGCGGATGCACAGTATTCTACGGTACTTGCACTCTTTCGGATGCTTCGTATGGTCTCGAAAAGTTACTTATTCATCTTCGTTTGAAGTGCAACAAAAAACAAAGATTAATAAGTTACTTTTAGAGCCCAAAGGAAGCTCCTGAAAAAGCGCAAGCAGACGTGATAAACCTTTGAATTAAAACGAAAGAAACACACAAGAGGACGAAACAGACGACACAGCTTTCGACTTGCGACTACAGATTTACTGGGGCGGCTCGCCGCTCAGAGCTCGACTTGGGGAGGCGATGGGGAAAGGGGGGAGGGGGATGAGGGGAGGTGTAAGAAACACAGGGAGACCGTTGCGGGGGCGAACACAGCGGGCGGTCGGGAGTCTGGTCCACGGCGTGGTCTGGTCCGTGTCGCCTCTCTCGTAGATGACACCTCGCGTCGCTTCGTGCCGTCGGGGGCGCGGCGGAGAGCGGGCGGAGGGGGGGGGGGAGGGTGGGGGTCATCGGAATTCCCCGGGGAAGGCGCAAGACGGACCGGAGCACAAGAGGGTCAGGCGAAAACAGAAGGCGAGAAGAAGTAAGAACAGAGGGTGGCTTTCCGGGGTTGTTTTTGTCTGCCACTGTTTTCCCAAACATTTAAGTTCTAGTGTCGCGTGTGCTGGGGGGCTCCCCTCCCTCGCAGGAAGCTAATCTCTCTCTCCGAGAGGGAAAGGGAAGGGCTGGAAAGGTTTGTTGTCGCTGACTTGATACTTACGGATTCTATTATTTCTCTTCCGAATCGAGATCGGTGTCCACCTATGATTTTTGTTTGGGTGAAATGGGGCGTGCAAGAGGAACATTTTTTTGCGTGGACAACAACCGGATGCACGGAATCTTCGGGCGGGCTCGTGATCTCCCTCGCGTGTTCACGGAGACGGTCGTTGATACATCAGCCCGTTTGACCGATGTACTCCGCTCCGCACGAAAGAGGGATCGTGTACACTTTCTTTCGCGCGCAGGGGCGGAAGCACTGGGCGTGTTTTTTAGTGCAGGAGGGCGGAGGTTCGGGATTGTTGACGCGCTTGCACATTCCACCCAATTTGAATTTGCAGGTGAAAAGGACCCTGGTGTCGAATTTGCGTGCAAGCGCACTCAAACGATGGGATGTGTTGTGCACGTAGGGAATGCAAGCAGGGCGGGAGGAGAAGGATCTGGGTGGGGAATTGCGGGAGCGGCTCCCGGACTGCACGATCAACTTTTTGATGTTGTTTTCAATCAGATCCGCGGGGTATCCTGCCCCCTGAAGCCTAGCCGTTTGGCGCGACAGACTCTCCTTGATAAGGTGGGGACAGGACTTTTTACAAGAGGAGGAGAGAAGAGATTTGACGATGCCGGATTTTACTGTCTTCGAATGATGGCTAGCGAAAGGAAGGACAGGTTTTTGAGAGCGCTGTTGGAAGGACCAGCGTAGGCCGTGGGAGGAAGGGGTGAGGCGGAGATCCAGAAATTGGAGCCCCTCCTGGCTAGCATCCTCTTTTGTGAAGGAAAGACCCCCAGCGTTGGCAGCGAAGGCATGCAGGACAGAGACGTCCGAGGTAGATGATGGGTGAACGACGAGGTAATCATCCACGAACCTGAATATCCTGCATCCAGAACCGGAGCGAGCAAGATCCTCCTGCACCGCACGATCCACGAAGAAGAGAAAGATCTCACTTAAGATCGGTGCGAGGCAGGAGCCAATGCACACTCCAGACCTCTGGATGAAGATCTCCCCCTCGTACTCGACGAGGGAGGATCTCAGGTAGAGCCGGAGGAGGTCGAGAAAGCCTCCGGTGGGTATTCCGGACGCGTTCTGAAAGCTCGTCACCCCATGCATCTCAATCGCTTCGGACACAGAGTTTAGAAGAATTTTGAGGTCGAGGTTGTAGTACATGTCCTCAATGTCCAGAGAGAACAGGTTGAGGTCATGATCGGCATGCTTCGTTGTAAGGTAATCAATTACCTCAAGAGAGTCTCTCACGCGGTAGGGGTGAGGAAGATCAATAGAGGAGAGATGCCTTTGAAGGTAGAGGGCGAGCGGCTTCTGCCAGCATCCCCTCTCGGAGACGATGCTGCGAAGGGGAATGTCTGGCTTGTGCGTCTTCGCCGAGAAGAAGATAGTCAGATACTGTTTGGAGGGAGAAGAGATCAAATTTTTTAGGGAGGGGAGGTTTAAAGAGGAGCAGAGAGACTTTGCCTCAGAGCGGAGGGCCCCCGACGGACGCTTCTTGAGGGGGACAAAGTTCTTTTTCAGGGCCAAGTCCGCTTTCTTGGAGAAGTCGCCCCGATCAATTACCACGAATCGACCCTCCTTGTCTGCCTCGAGCAGCACAAGGTCTGACTGGCGGAGCTCGCTTACCACGCGTGACACCCCCGAGCCAGCCGGTGTCGTCACGGCACCGTGGTGGCAGATGACTCCCGTCGCCGCCGCAACAAAGTCCTGTCGGTCGGGCTCCGTGATCCTTGCCGCAATCTCGTACACAGACGCCAGTTGGTCGACCCTCGACGACGGGGTGGGGGGCGCTAGCCATCATTCGAAGACAGTAAAATCCGGCATCGTCAAATCTCTTCTCTCCTCCTCTTGTAAAAAGTCCTGTCCCCACCTTATCAAGGAGAGTCTCTCGCGCCAAACGGCTAGGCTTCAGGGGGCAGGATACCCCGCGGATCTGATTGAAAACAACATCAAAAAGTTGATCGTGCAGTCCGGGAGCCGCTCCCGCAATTCCCCACCCAGATCCTTCTCCTCCCGCCCTGCTTGCATTCCCTACGTGCACAACACATCCCATCGTTTGAGTGCGCTTGCACGCAAATTCGACACCAGGGTCCTTTTCACCTGCAAATTCAAATTGGGTGGAATGTGCAAGCGCGTCAACAATCCCGAACCTCCGCCCTCCTGCACTAAAAAACACGCCCAGTGCTTCCGCCCCTGCGCGCGAAAGAAAGTGTACACGATCCCTCTTTCGTGCGGAGCGGAGTACATCGGTCAAACGGGCCGATGTATCAACGACCGTCTCCGTGAACACGCGAGGGAGATCACGAGCCCGCCCGAAGATTCCGTGCATCCGGTTGTTGTCCACGCAAAAAAATGTTCCTCTTGCACGCCCCATTTCACCCAAACAAAAATCATAGGTGGACACCGATCTCGATTCGGAAGAGAAATAATAGAATCCGTAAGTATCAAGTCAGCGACAACAAACCTTTCCAGCCCTTCCCTTTCCCTCTCGGAGAGAGAGATTAGCTTCCTGCGAGGGAGGGGAGCCCCCCAGCACACGCGACACTAGAACTTAAATGTTTGGGAAAACAGTGGCAGACAAAAACAACCCCGGAAAGCCACCCTCTGTTCTTACTTCTTCTCGCCTTCTGTTTTCGCCTGACCCTCTGGTGCTCCAGTCCGTCTTGCGCCTTCCCCGGGGAATTCCGATGACCCCCACCCCCCCCCCCCCCCCCTCCGCCCGCTCTCCGCCGCGCCCCCGACGGCACTAAGCGACGCGAGGTGTCATCTACGAGAGAGGCGACACGGACCAGACCACGCCGTGGACCAGACTCCCGACCGCCCGCTGTGTTCGCCCCCGCAACGGTCTCCCTGTGTTTCTTACACCTCCCCTCATCCCCCTCCCCCCTTTCCCCATCGCCTCCCCAAGTCGAGCTCTGAGCGGCGAGCCGCCCCAGTAAATCTGTAGTTGCAAGTTGAAAGCTGTGTCGTCTGTTTCGTCCTCTTGTGTGTTTCTTTCGTTTTAATTCAATGTACATTACCAACACGCTCAAGTCTATAAGTGATAAACCTGTGCACCGGTAAGATGACGGCGGCGGCACCCCAGAGCACACAAACTTGCACGACGACGGCGGCGCCGCCGTGGAGAAATGCATTGGAGCGGCAGCGCACAGTGCTCAGCATGCGGCGGCAGCGGGTCTCCGCGGCTTCGGCGACACAGCGCGGCGGTGCACAGGTCTAACACGTGACCAGCGACGGCTCTCACGGGCGCCAACTACAAATTCGTTTTGCGCCATAAATATAGCTCTAAAAATTGTATTTTTTCGTTGTAAATTTGTTCTAAAGCAATCTTTTTCCATCAAGGCTGTTTTAAAAAAAAACAATGTTTTTTTTCCTTTGCATGTGTTTTTTAAGGGTTTAAGGAGCTGCAGTACCTTCCATGTCATTGAATCTTATGTAGTAGTATATGATTCTAAGTCACAAGACTAGGTTACAGAAAGTAACAAGAAAAAGGAAGACAGGACATCATATTGTTTCATATTCTAATTTTTTCATCAGTCCCGTATTAAAAGGTTTTCATAATAAAACTTGCACTTGTATTTTATCTACACTTCTCTTTCTCACAACGTCCTGTCTACCAAATGGACCAGCGAAGTAAACTCCCCCCCCCACACATACACACAATGCACAATTGAAATTTTTGAACACATTATACCATGAATGTATTGGGCATCTGAACCAAGCTAAAGAAAAATTTTTGGTCTGAGGAAATAAAGGGTTACAAAACTGAAAAACATAGCAGTAGCATACTTCTCACTTTAGCATGTGTAAAAGAACCATTCATTTCTATTAGAAAGGTAGAAAAGCCAAAGGCTCAGGTTACTCACCGACAGCAACTACCAGGAAAGCAGGGGGGCATGATTGTGGAGGCAGCTGGTCTCCAATGCTTGTGCCTTTCTGAAAATTGGAAGTAAGACTTTTAAAGCAAAATGACCCCAACTATTGCCACAAAACATTCTTTCATTCCATTTCTCGTATCAAAAAAGTTGGTATGAGGAACTTTGCCGGGCTGACACGGTGCAGATTCTGGTATTCATCTGCGTCGAAAAGCTCCTGTCAAATCGTGTCTAGAACGACGGAAGCGCTTTGCATCTCCAATGAACCGTTCAGCCAGCAAGACCTTTCTTGTAGGGGTGTCACAAACCAGCCGACGTTCGAGTTTGACCAGGTTCGACTTTTTCCAACTTCTTGCGAAAAGTTAGAAAAATGTTCGACTGCTGTTCGCACGCGCGACATGCTGGCCAGTTGGCTTCGGATTGGATGGTGATGGCTAAGGGATGAATTAAGGGCGGCACCTATTGGTTATTCCAGTTAATACAGTACAAAAAAGTAAGTTATTAACTTGTTCAGTAGTTAGAGTTAGTTTCTTTTATTTGCAAGTGTTTATAAAATTAAAATAACCTTTTGAGTGAAACACAATTTTTGTAGACCTAGACATGCTTGTATCATGGTCTTGCCACGCTGTCCACAAAGTCGAACAAGTCAAATCTGGTTAAAAGTTTCGAAGGTTTGTCGAAACGGTTTGACACAGTCGAACCCCAAATGCTCGACCTAAAAATCCGGTTTGCCAAAAGTTCGCGGCACCCCTACTTTCTTGTGGCTGTGGTGTACTGAAGGCGCAAGCACGGAGTGAGTGAAGGCGTCTCCAAATGCCCCGTGGCGAGCCCAGGACTTCGTCGCTTCTACGCCAAAGTCTCCTCGAGTAGGACTACGCTTGTGTTTTTATCATGACTTTGTTTAGTAAAGCTAATGGTGCTTCGCACTAAGCCTATCATTGTGTTAAGTCTCCCTCTGCACGTAACAGTGGCGCAGAGTTCTTTTTTTAAAGTAGAAAATGTTGATTTCGATTTGTGACAACTGTGTCACAGTGTGATCGCACAATGTTAGAGTTTCTCAGCAGTGTGGGGCCGCGAACATGTTTGGTACGTCCTGCCTGTCGTTTGTGAGTGTGCTCCTTTGTGTGGATCAGTTCGTCGTATGAATCAGCCATCAATGAAGAGTGCTGTTCATTTTGAACTTGATATAAATTAACTGAGCAGCACCATTTTGTAGGATGGCTAACCCGCCTAAAACCCCCTGATGTGTTTGTGTTAGTTTTGGAACTGGCGTGTAAGTGCCAGTGCACGAGGCCCATGCAGCACTTGTAAGCAAATGGCAATATAGCCCTGAAAGGAGAGGTACTTAGAAGTGAATTCTTTGCAGCTCGGCATAAAGCTATCTCGCCTCTGCCTCCTTCATAAAGTCGACTATCATTGCCCCGACCTCAAGAACTCTTTGTTATCACCTCCGGAATGAACATCATCTTGTATTTCCAGTTCCACAAACGCATTCAATCAGTCTTTCCTTTCTCAAGCCATCTGCGACTGGAACAGCCTACCATCCACCATCGTAATCCCAGAAGTATTTCTAGCAAGCTTACGGATTCATTTTTCTTGTTAAAAGTATTTTATTGCCACTGTGTATGATTAATGAGCTTCCTTTTCTTGTTTGTCTTTATTTGTATAACAATGGCACGTAAGTGCCAGTGCACGAGTTGCACACTGCACGAATCCTGACCATGCCCTTAAGGTGAAAATAAATTAAATGAAATGATTGGCAACACAGCACTCACTCGTGGCAAGTCTCTCTCGCATTCGCACAATAAAGGCTGAAACGCATGTAAGCGGTTTAGCAAGCAACGAGACGAGCAACTGAGACTTGTCACTGTAGCTCGGTTTTTGGATTTCTAGAAAATGTCGCTCAATTGCTTGACTGCTTGCTCCTGTCACTTTCAAGCGATTACCTTGTCGCGAGACTGACTGAGTGATAGCAAAATGGTTGCCATTGCTTGTCTCTTCGCTCGCTCAATCGCTTACACGTAATTTATACTTTTTGGCTGTTGGTGCTTGCAAAAATGTAAAGCGTGAATTTTATCAAAGGCTTTGTTCTCGCCGACTCTCAGACTGCTGCGAAAACTTTGGGTTCCAGTGAAATAAGATCACGTGATTTCTTACTTTGCTTATGAACCGAGGAGGAAAGCTGAGGAGGCAGTAGCTTGAAAATCAGCTCATGGTCTCCTCAAGTTGTTTGGAACACCTTTTTTTCTGTTTTCTTTGGCACTACTCAATGCGCGTTTTTTTTCTCCCGACCTTCACAATAAAGTATTGCCAGAGGGTTAGTAAATGAGCGCTACATATACAGCACTTTGTATAAAAAGTCCGTGCCACAGTCGATAAATAACTCCTTATACTCTTCTCAAGCAACGTCACCAATACAGACGGTACTTCCAAAGGCGCAGGTCACGCAATATTTCGAGTAGTTTCCCAGGACGAAAATCGAACTTGGATCCGACCTCCCACAGTGGAAACAAACGGGGTGCAAATACGAGCGCTAGGACGCAAACTGGTACCTTCAGCAGTCATGGGTTCCGCAAAACACACCGCCTAGCTAGGTGGTACCAAGCCGCCACCCGATTTGCAGGACTCAAGCTTTGAACACCGATCTAAGAGATAAAGCTCCCCGATCACTCACCAAGCGCCTCGCTCGGCGCCCCACGCCCCCGTGGGAACTTGCCTCTGGGTCCGTTCCCGCCATTTGACTGCTCGCTCAGTGACAGGTCGGTTCCGGTACTTCCTTGGAAAAAGCTTGAGGGTCATCCAATGCGCAAAGAATGTGTGCGACAAGGAACCGCACACGTCCGCTTTCACGCTGCCTGCACACACAAGAACACGCCATACACGCTCCGAAAAGAAAGGGCTGGAAAAGTACTCACCAAGTAGACTGAAACCCACAGCTGGCCCTATGGGCACGCCGGCACCTGGGACACTTTGTTTCTTCAAGAACGTTCTTCGATGTTTTTCCGTAAGCCTAAAGGCCTGAAACCGCCCGAAATACGGTGGCCCGAGAGTTAGCAGCTTGGTTTGTTTTTGATTGTGGTGACGATGGCGATGGCGATGCGGCGACGTTCGCTGGTTTGACGACAGGTGTTACGACGAAACTCATTTGACGCAACGTAAATGTTCCTGTTTTAATCGACTTACATTACAAATTTTAAACATAAATAAAAACTGTTTCAACATTTATATATTTATTTGTAATAAAGTATGCGTGTACTAAACTAAAGTTTGGCCTGGCTCAGCCTCGTTTTATTTTAACATGGCGGCGACAATCGTCTCTGTCTGTGCTCTGTGCCGTGCTGGACCTATTGGCTGTTCACTGATCGTCCTGTTATCCACCTCTTGCGATCCGCATCAGCCGCAGGCGTGCTGTCTAAGTATTGTGTGCCCGCCGGAAAGAATATCCAGTCTTCTCGGAGGCAAGGCTGCAACTAGGGCTTCTCGGATCGTGGCTCGGACTCCGCGAGCCTCACGTCGTCTGCTTGGTTCCTGCACGTTTCCGGCGTCGGATTCCCCAGCCTTGGCCTCAGCCCTACATGACCTAGCTGGTGAAAGACAATCTACGGCAACCCGGCGTCTTAGGAATGCGATTACTACGATTAGTGGCTCTTAAAAACTCGGTAACCCCCCTTCAGTGGTGAGCTCTTCGATGTGAATGGTGTTACCTTCACAGTGTCCCGACGCTCCGAACGGTCATTCTACAGGTGACGCTGCGAGACGCGAGCCTTCTGTGTTGCTTCAACTCTCAGTGTAATTCTCAAAATGGGCACTTGGTCCCGAATAAGCTGATGCACCTTTACTCACTCTCGAGACTCATCCCACGACGGTTCTAGCGGTACGTAAAACGTGGATGCACGATTCGGTTTATGGCGGTCACCTTGTCGATTGATACAGTGGAGAACACTGCTTACAGAAAGGATCGTTCTAAGAAGTGTAGAGCTGTGCTGGTCCTGGTACCTTTCCGATTACCCTTTTGGCGACGCCGTAACCTGGAGTATGAACCTCCCACAAGCATGGCAAGGTGCTGTTATGCTGCGAGTTCTGCCCCGCCTTTCGTGAAAGCTGAGTCCTACGGCTTGCCCAGCGAGCCACTGGTGCTCATTAACGCGAATTAAATGTGTGCATACTAGAACTCTTGAAGTTGAGTCGCTCAGAGTGCAGTACATACCATGGAACCATTTCCAGTGGCCCAAGTGCTGGACAGTTCCGTGAGACAGTGTGCCCAGTCCAATTGTTCTCAACATATTTATTAATCATAATAATGCCTCTCTGCAATCGACTCCACTGCTGTTACGGACAACCGGATGTTGGTGCCGCTTATCAGGTGACCCCAGAAACCACGAGGGTTTGCAGAACAACATTGAGAAGGTCTGCAATAAACATTCAGCTACATTTCTTCTCACAGCATGTCAACAATTTTGTCCAAAACGTGTGGAACGCTGAATTTTGTACTTCGCATGCCTAGTAGAACAGGCCATAACACACTTAGGTGCCTTTCACAGCCTTGGTCCTGCAACACCTAGAGTACTGCAGCTTCATACAAAACTCCAATAAGGTTTATCTTGTAAGATCAGTTGAAAGTGTTCACCAAAGGGCAACCCAGTACCAAAGGGTACTGGGTTAAGTGCCTCCTTGCACTTAACCCAGTACCGCCCCGAGTCCTCCACTACTAGCTTCTGTGTGAATCTTGGTTTCTGCGTCTTATTCAAAGGGTCTAAGAACAGGAGAAGTCTAGAGTATTCGCTTCAGCCTGCGAATGCCTGCTGTTGCTCCTCGGCCCATTCAAACATCTCGGCATCTTTCGTAAGGTTTGTGAGCGGTGCAGAAATCCTTGCGAAATCCCAAACAAACGTCGAAAGTAGGCACAAAGTCCAAAGAATCTTTGCATGGCCTTTTTGTCTGTCTGCGCTGGAAATCCCGCGGCTGCACGAGTTTTCTTGGGGCCTGGGCAGACGCCAATGTTACTAACCATGTGGCCTAGGAACATCAACTCGTCAGAGGCGAAAGAACAGTCTGACGGCTTGAGTGCGAGTCCGGCGGACTGCATGGCTTGGAGAACAGCTCGGAGTCGTCGCAAGTGCACGTCGAAGTAACTTGAAAACGCTATGACGTCGTCGAGGCACAGGTCTGCCACTTCAGTCTCGCCAGTACGGTGTCCATGACACGCTGGAAAGTTGCTGGCGCCGTACATAGTCCGAAGGGCATTACCTTGAACTCCTACAGTTCATCCGGCGTGACGAATGCTATCTTCTCTCGGTCCTGTTTGTCAACTTCGATCTGCTAGTAGCTGCTCTTCAAGTCCATCGATGAAAAATACCGAGAGTGACACAGCCGGTCTAGCATTTGGTCGATGCAAGGAAGTAGATAGATATCTCTTCGTCACTGTGTTCAGCTGCCGATAGTCCCCACAAAACCAAAGCGTTCCGTCTTAACCAGTACTACTGATGAGGCCCACGGATTGCTTGAAGGCTGGATTATATCGTTGTTCCGCATTTTCATGTACTTGCTCCTGAATGACCCCCTTTTCGTTTATGGAGACTTGGTATTGTGACCGATGCACAGGGAGCACGTCATCCTCGGTAATGATGCAGTGCTTCTCAACGGTGGTGGTTTTGCTCACCTTCGACGACGTCGCAAAGCAATCCCGGTATTCGGCGAGGAGGTTAATCAAACGCCGTCGTTTCGGGTCTGGAAGCTCGGGTCAATGTCGAGCTGTGCGGGAGACATACTGTCTTGCTGAGGTGACGAGGACTCTTCAGTTCTTGCGGTGATTTCGGCTTAGTTCCGGAGTTCCTCGACATGGCCCATAGTGATATCTTTCAAGGGGTGTTGCGTTTCTTGTTGGAAGTTCGTCATGAGGACCGCAGTGCGCCCATCCTGAAGTTCAGTTATTTCTCCTGTGATGCCTATTCGTTTTCCCAGGAGCAATTGAATGTTGCCTTCCAGAACAACTTCTCCGCAGGTAGCTGAATCTGCTACGACGGGTACAACAACATGATTGTGGCGACAGGTTTTCGTGGTCGGCAGATACTCGGACGGTGGCTGACGCTGTTTGGGGTTTTTCTGAAGGCGGAACAGGTGTCTGCAACGTCAATCTGTTCTCTCCAAGGTCGATGACGGCGCCGTATTCACACAAAGTCCATGCCGAGAATGACGTCTCTGGCACAGTCTTGTAGAACGACGAATTTTACAAGACACGTCTCGCTGTGAATTTTGACGCAAGCAGTGCATCTTTTGTCAGGCGTGATGTGTCCTCGAGCGGTTCGTATCTGTGACCCATCCCACAGCATCGTCACTTTTTGAAGGCGGTGAGAGAGTCTCCCACTCAAAACTGTGTAGTCTGCTCCGGTGTCCACAAGTGCTGATGCGTCGTGGCCCTCAGTAACGTTTAGGTTGTTGCGCACTGTTGCAGGAGCGTCATTGCGACACGTGGCTTCGGAAGAGTGGATGTGCTCCTGCGTTCTTGGAGGCTCTTGACTTCAATCGTCTTCGGCAACACCACCTCCAGGCGTTGCCGCAGCTAGTTTTCCTGGCTCCGGAAGTAGATTTTGAGTGGGGGGGCTGAAGTCAAGCATTTTGTTTTTGCATATTTTATTATAGGAGACAAGGGCTGCAGCCAAATTTCTGTAATTTTATTTTTACTTACTGTTTATTAAAATATCAAATATTATTTGCATGAAGTTCCTTACTTAGCATGTGCAATCACTTTTCCTTCCTGCTTTATAACAACAGTAGGGAGTTTTAATGGCTCGTACGCAACACAGTTGTGGGTCAGAAATGCACACGCGTAGAATGCAATACAGTTGAACCTCGATTTAGCGAAGTCGCCGGGACCCCCTAATTATTTCGTTAAATCGGGAACTTCGTAAAGTCGAGAAAGACATTCTTCGGGATAGGCTGCGCGGGGAATCCGAATTTGCTCGTTAAATCGGGTTTTGTTAAATTGAGGTTCAACTGTACTGCTTTTTTGCGCATGCACATTCTGACCCTCAAAGCTTTTAGGTACGATCTACCAAAACTCACTAATATGGCAAAAACACTTACGCACAGTGCTTCAGACAATTTAAAAATTCCTACGGGGATACACAGCATTGCAAAACCGAGTTTGCAGAGGATCACGTTTATTATTCTTGAAATGCTCATTCAAAAAGACATCCACACTATGAAATGAACAAGTAAACCAAGATAATTACATATATACAATGACATCTTAATGCATATTTTGAGAATGTGCACAAAAGCGTGCTGAAGGAAACAGATCCACATGTAGGCCCCAAAGCCACGTGCGTTGATCGTCTCGAGGAAGACTAAAGGTCGCCCATCGCTCGGCGGTCCTGGAGACAAATTTTTTGATGATGTCGTCCAGGTTGAGCTCGACACTCTTCCTTTTTGAATGCGCAAAATGAGGAGGCATGTTAGCCTCCCTTGAATCATGCGGCTGCATAGATGCATTTTAATGCGGCATAAGGCACTAAACGAGCGCTCCCCCGAAGCGACAGATGCAGGCTCAGAATGAAGAAGTTTCATATATTTTACGACTTGGTCCAGGAGGTCACGAATTTCGTCGGATTTTGCCTGTAGTGTCCTCAATATGAAGTCAATTGTGAGGGAATCAAGGTTGCTTAAAAGAGTCGGCAAAAGTAAAAACTGCGCAGAGTCGGGCCAGGTCAAAATCACATGCATGCAGCTCCTAGGGCCTTTTTCTGGTCATCTGTAGTGAACTGTCTTCCCCCATCAGCGTTAAGATGCTCTCTAGTTTTACTAGCCTGCTTCATACCAGGCTATTCAAACCGCCGTTGAGTTTCACTCGGAATGCAGTCTATAGCCTCCAAGTACTCCTTCCGTAACGCTGCCTTGCAATCGAGTACAACTGGTAAAGAAGGTTTGTTGCTCATTTTGAGCCTTTTTGGCGGTTTTGTTGGCTTTGCGCTGCGCAGGTCCTTCAAACTAGCCGCATTGCAGTTGAGCTCGCGCAGTCCCACAACTCTTCAAACGCGACATCAGACCGCAGATGGGACATTGCCTCTGATACCTGCGGCGCAAAACGTTGAACGTTGCAGTACCCTCGCAGGCTCTTCGCATGGACCGAACATAGCTATAGAAATGTTTATTCCTAGCAGTGTTTCAAACATTTTCAGAAGCCTCCCATAACCGTTCAAAATGGCCCTGCTGTTGTCTGCAATCGAATATTCTGTTTGTAGCAGCTCGTTCAGTGTCTCCTGAACTAGGTTTTCAGCGAACCTTTTCATTGACTTCATTCTGACAGTCCACCTTGTTGGGCAAAGCGGAAGAAGGTTATTTGGCGTTGATCCGGCCTCTTCTGCCGCCTCGCTGACTGGAGTAATTACAATAGATGAATAAACAGCTTTGCGTTTCTTCGAAGTCGGAGGGGGGGCCTCAGCCCCGTCTTGAGAAATCTTGGGGGGAATCTGGACCCCCCTGCCCCGGAGTCCCTGGGATACAGGCTCTGTCGTCGGGGTCGTGGCACTGGACACGCTGAACGTCTTGGTGATGGTGAGCGGGATTCACAACAGAGAGGCGGTGGATTCACAACAGAGAGAGGTGAGGATGGCTAACATCGGAGGTACTCTTCGATGTTGAGAGGGTGTTCGCCGTACCTCGGGCGTGGTCGTCCAGGTCGAACCCACGCAGCCCAAGTCGGCAGTAGGAGCATCCACGATAGATGTGGTTGGCTTCCTTGCAGATGTAGCAGAGCGGGCGTCGGTCGGCTGTTCGCCACAGGTCAGTCTTTCTTGACAAAGCTTGTTCTCGGCGGACGTGCGCCCAATCTTCCTGGTGTCGGGGATACTGCGTGGCGAGGGAGCTTCATGTCGGGGGGCTGCCTTGTACGGACGCAGAGGTGGTGGTGTTCGGCGGACCACTGCGGCGTAACTAACTGATCCGTGATCTCCTCCGGTGCTGATACGGTGACAGGAGCCTAAGGCTGGAAGGCTTGGTGAACCTCCTTTCGCACGACTTCGGTGAGTGAGAGAGAGGACGGGCAATCAGCAGCGGTCTTCCCGGACGATGTCGCAGACAATTTCCCGAAGTCTGTCGGCACCGGCACTGGTTAGGTCCAGTCGGAAAGATGTTACGATTGGAGGAGCAGTCACGCCAGCAAGTCGATGGTAATGGCTTGCACAAGACGACGGCGCGCGCTCGATGTTGCTGGCTGCAGTCACAAGACCGTCGACGGCTGTCGGGATTGCGAACGAGGACTTTGAAAATTTCACCCTTCACGCCATCCTTAAGGACGCAAAGTTTCTTTCCCTCAGCTGCCTCTGGATCGGCTCGGGTACTGAGGCCCATGACATCTTCAAGAAAGCTGGTCATGGTATCGTTGTGGCCCTGCACCCTTCTATTTGGAGAAAGTCCTCCGTTCACTGTCGATGGTGGTGGTTGATGAACGTTTGCTTCAATTCGGTGGGCAGGACTTCCATGTAGTGAAAGAGGCTTCGTGGTTATCAAACCAGTGCCTCGCAGTGCCTTCAAGCGAGAGGTAGAGGTTGTGGAGGCACTGCTCAGTTGTCCATTCGTTGTGGCGGGCTACGCTTTCATAGTGTTGCAGCCAATCCTTGATGTCCTCTTGGACCTCACCGAAGAAAGGCGTTGGAGTCTGGGGTGCGATAGGCACGTATACGACGGCGGGGCAACCGGGGTCTGCAACAACTGGTTGTCCATCGTCGGCCTCGTTGGCTGCGTGTTCTTGAGTGGCAAAAGTCAGAATTCCGGGGTTAGGCCTTGGGTGCAGCGGCTTCCTTGGGTCTTGGTAGTTTGTGCGGATGGTATTCTTGAGTGGGGGACTGGGCTTTGGCTGTGAAGCCTCGGAGGGGTACGCTTCATGGGCTGCGTTAGCCCGCACCTCCACCAGAATTTCACGAATGACGATTGATGAGGCGATGAAAATAGAAGCAAACTAAACGATTAATGGGGCAAACTTGTGCCCAAAACAAAATAGAAAAAGACTAGCGTCGCAGGCGGCGATGACGGAAGAACTGCAGGATGAAACGCGGGTGGGGCTATTTTGCGGCAGCTGGCACAACAGCCCGGGGAAAAATTGCCAGCAAATTTCGGACGGCGCGTGTATCACTGGAGATCGTGTTAACCCCCCGCCTGCGTTCGCGCCGCTTCGCAGCGACAGTCTGCGGCTGCTCATTAGTGGGCGTTCGCTAAAACGTCATTCGATCAAGTGAGTGCCTCCCGTCCTCCACTTACCCCACTGTCCTCCACTTACCGTTTAGTTCAGCAAAGTTTCGTAGACAATATTCGTTTTTTTTTCTTTGTTAATTGTAGAAAACAAATGTTGTAAATATCGCCAAATGCCTCAGCAAAAAAAAAAAAAAAAAAACAAAGAAAGAAAGAAAATTAAGCGTTGCAGGGGACTCCAAACCCTGGCCCGCTGGCCAAATCCGGCCCGCGGAGGCTTTCTGACCGGCCCGCGGCTGGCCATGGTGTTATATTGAGCGGGCAGAAGTGCGCGTAAAGACGCGACGGCGCGACGAGCACCGAACATACCGGAAAGAGAGAACACCTCATCGTATTTCTCGCTCGACGCCGAAGCGAAAAAGGCATTTTGAATGCTCGGTTCACACGAAAACTGACAGTGCGGTGGAAGCTGCGTGTTCGCCGGACCAATCAACTGCATGTCTCTTATCGCCAGATCTCGCTCTCCACTCGTGAATAATATGCAGAGAGGGTGTGATCACGTGGCAAAAGACCGGGAGTTGACTGGTTTAGCGGGTATGCAGCTTTCAGTGCACTGTCAGCTTAGGGGAGGACGGAGGATAGAAGAATCTCGAACGCGGCTGCGTTGGGGGGGGGGGGGGGGGGGTAGGGGGGGCTGTACGATTTTTTAGCAGGCACTCTGTGGGAGATATGTGGACATGTCGTGTGTTTTAAAAGCTGTGGTTTCAGCCGTGAATTACATAAGGTCGCATGGGCTTAATCATAGCCAGTTTCGTGAATTCCTAAAAGATGGTGAATCGGAGTTTGTAGACGTTTGGCGTGCGATGGCTGAGTTGCGGTAAACTACTTTCGCGTTTTTTCAACCTTAGAGAAGAATCAAGGAAATTTCTCGCAGACAAGAAGCGGCCCGAACCGCTGCTTTCGAACAGTAAGTGGCTTTGGAAATTGTCGTTCTGTGTAGACCTGACGGAGCACGTGAATAAGCTGAATGTGAGATTGCAAGGCGAGACACGTCTTATTCATGACGTATCCATGGATATTAAAGGATTCAGGGTGAAATTACAGCTCTTCGAAAGACAAGTGTGAAACCAGACCTAGGATCACTTCCCCTATTGTGCAAAGCTCCGTACAGAGACTGATGTGGAATTGCCCTCATTCTTCGCAATGGAAATCCTCAGATACCTTCAGAGGCAATTTTTCGAACGGCTTTCTGACTTCGATAGGAGAGTTAGTTTGTAGTTTGACTTACAGTTTGTAGTTTATTCAGAATGGTAGTTTGACTTACAGTCAAACTACATTCTGAAGGAAAACTACAAGGTAGGAAATTTTATACAGTTTTACAAATCCTTGGGCTCTGAGCAATTTCCAAACCTGAAATAAACTGCTTTTTGCACTACATACCTTTGTGAGCAGACATTTTCAGGGATGAAGTACGTAAAATCCAAATACAGAGCTAACGTGTCTGTTGAACACTTGAAGTCCCTCCTAATTATTGGCTCATCAAGCTTGAAGCCGCAGTTCAGCGAAATAATAAAGCCGAAGGATCAGCTACACCGCTCACATTAGTCCTGCACCTCATGTCCGAGTAAATGTGTCGAAAATCTGATGCATTCCGGCTCAAATACTGCTTAGTGTTTTGTGGCATATAGTCGTATGTTGTCATCATCAGGTTCACCGTGCTTAGTCTCCTGCTTCATATCTGTAACTACGTTAAAATTCCTTTGCGTTCTCGTGTATATTGTGATATGAGTCATGTGTGATAACTATTGCATATTGTCATCACAGTTTTACCGTTCTCGTTAGTTTTTTTATCTGTGCGAATATTCCAGAGTTCATATGCGCTTTGATTTGTGCCTGGTGGGTTATCTGGGTCACACTTATCGTATGTCACAATTACCTATATGCTGAATTTCGAAATAAAGTATATGTATTAATCCACCCTTGATTGCTTCTCGTTTTTACTCTAACTTGAGTTCCTCTATTTAAATGCTCATCAGGGCTTATTAATATTGGTTTTAATGATTTATAACATGTATTTGTTTTCCGGCCCTCGAGACTGCGAGAGGTCCCCAATCCGGCCCCTTGGCCAAAAAGTTTGGAGACCCCTGCGTTATAGGGATTTGTCACAGAATTCGACTATTATTATTATTATTATTATTATTATTATTATTATATATTTATTTTTTGGAGTTCTCGCGAGGAAGCGCATCCGATCGCCGGACGCTCCTTTGCCCCGCGCGTTGAGCGGCAGGGTGGTTCGGGCCTCGTTCGCCTCGCCCGCTTTCTGTTTTATGGCCCCCTGGGCCCTCCCTCGTCCCGAAGACATTTCTCGCGAGGTTGCTCCATTTCACCTTCCGTCCGAGCACAGGGAACGCTAGGAGCCATCCCATCCAATGTGGCGTTGAGGGAGTGTCATGCGACCTTGAGCTCCCTGTGCCGCCCCGCCCCACCGGCAGGTCACGCGACTTTTTCCCGGCGCTGGATCGGCTGGGATGGCTCGTGGCGTCCACTGCGCTCGGTCTGAAGGTGAAACGGAGAGTTGGTAGCGATGGGCGACTCGCTTCCCGGAATGTTGGGAATAGCTTCCAGATGTCGGAGTGGGGGTGCGCTTTATGGTTAGCTGGGGTAGGCTCACTGCGGAACTTGCCTGGAACGTTTTTTCTTTTCTTTTTTTTTTTTTTTATGTATTTTGTTGTTACAACTGCAGAAAAAAACAATTTTTTTTTTTTTTTTTTTTTTTTTGGGGGGGGGGGGGGGGGGGAGGGAGAGTGGTGTCTGCCGCTAGAATTTGGGAAAGTGAGGACCTCGGCTTGATTCCGAGCCGAGCCAAGCGAGTGTGCGCGAAGACTTGGCCGGGCGGTGAACGCAACGCGAAGTTTGGGCGGGACTGCGGTAGCGACGGAAGGCTGAGCGCGGGAGGTGTTTGGGCTCCCTGGTCCAAGCGCTGCTTTGGGCGCCCAAGTGTGTGTGCGTTCGTGGGTGAGTGCCTGCGCCGAGGAGCCACGCCGACAGCACCCAAGCGCACATCGACCTCCCGAGTTCGGTCGACATCGCAAGAGGCCGCGTCACCCCCATGTCACTCACTGGACTCAGGTTCGCGCCACTCACCCCCATATTACTTTGTATAGTTTATCCCCCTTTTAATTTTTTTTTTTTTTCTTCCTTTGAGTTTGCAGAAAATGTTCTTTGAACGAGCGCCGTGTTTCCATGATAAGTCGCGCCTGAGCGCTTTCTCTGTGGGGCGGTCCGTTGTGCCTCGCTGTCGGGAGTTTTGTTTGTTTTGTTTTATGTCTATCGGATTTTCAATAAACCATCCTGTGGTTGGAAAGAAAGGAGTCTGTGTTGTTCCTTCTTCCCTCACTGTGAGTCCGTCACCAGGGCGTAGACCTATCGTCCGGTTAGCGGTCCTATCAAAATTATAAATTTGTTTGCATAGGATATATCTTTTTTTTTTTTTTTTTCACCGAACCTGTAACAGGATTGAACCAGTGTCGCCAGTGTTCTACTGATTATGAAGCAGACACCTTACCACTGCGCCCCTTTACAACTTCGAATTGCTGTTTTCACAATTTGTTTTATACGAGACCGATATGGGACAACGGCCGGCATTTCTTTTCCCTGGTGTGCCAGCTACCAGCAGAATATCCACTTCCAATCAAATGCTGGGGCGAGACTGACCCCGGCTCGCAACACGGAGCTCCTTATGTACACAAGTGGGCTCCTGAAAAAAATCAGCGTAGGAGGTTCGGCCCATAGAACATTCAAACAACAAATAAGCAACAGGGTTCTCGAATTTACCAGAACTCAAAATTTATAGAAATAACAAGAAGGCGCGCCCGCTCCCAGGCATCAAACCTCGAGCCCCTTGCGTAGGATTTAAAGATGATAAACATTCGGCCACGAGCGCTTGGTCGGCGACGCGCGTGACAATAAGGTGGAATTGTTTGCAGTCATTTGAACGTAAACGGTTGAGTATATGGTACTGGTGCGACCATATGAATGAATATAGTTTTGTATGGGCTAGACTATACAACCATACGGAACCACATGTGTATGGTATGGCTCGGTATGGTTCAGTCATATCCAACTATACGGAACCATATGTGTATGGTATGGCTCCGTATGGTTCAGTCATATCCAACTATAAGGAACCATATGTGTATGGTATGGCTTCGTATGGTTCAGCCATATCCAACTTTACGGAACCATATGTGTATGGTATGGCTCGGTATGGTTCAGCCATATGGAACCGTATGAATCCATACCATGCCATACGGTTGGCCATATGGAACCATATAGATCCATACTATTCCATATGGTTTGCCGTATGGGTTCATATAGTTTTTTTCAGTAGGGTAGGTACCCTGCGCAGCAGCTGGGGGACTAACTGCACTCGACCGGGGCTAACCGAGAAGCGTGCCCGAGCTACCGCCCGATACAAAGCGTAGCAAATATCATCCATCCATTCTATGATGAATTATATTGTCTACGAAGTCTTCATATTGTCTGTTTTAAAAGAGGAGACGGACTGAGGGGGACATTGCTGAGCCGACGCGGCAGTCCACTTAGCCTCAGAGTGATCGTGGACCAATCAGACGCCGGTAAACAGAGAATAGCGTTTCGTTAGGGACATAGAAGCAATGCGCGCTCATCTAAAAACAACCAAGGAATAACTGAGAAAACGAGGTTCGTCTCATTTCAATGAGCAAATCATGGCCTTCATAAAAGAAAAACAAAACAAAAAAAAGCATCCTTATACAATCGCATTTCCATGTAGGAAGCACCACAAATACAGCCCATTTTTTAAAATGAAACTTTGGCTATCTTGGAATAAAGGGAGTGCGAGAAGAACCATGCTTTCTCAAATGTCAGTCCCATGTGGCTGTGTGTTGAGACTTATAACATTTGAACAAAGTGTTCATTGTTCGCGCACTCCCTTCATGTGGCGGAAAGTGGCGCACAGAAAATGTTTCTCTAGAACGCTGAACATGCAGCAGTACTCATTCGGGGAATGTTGGAGAGGCAACCCACAAAAGACGCAACAAACCTTATAAAGCGATCAAGAATGAGAAAAATAAAAAACTGTAGGACAAAAGGACTGAAATAAGAGCAAGGTTCTGGAAAAGCAAATATGAGTCATTTGCGACAGTGATGGGCGTTATCTATGACGTGCTCGAACGTTGCCGGTTCATTACAAAATTCAAACGGCATAATATGAACACATAAAGAAATTTATATGTAATGAAAGTTCTTTTCTTCTTTTCTACGTACTTTATGCGTATTTTCAGGTTGCTGGAGTTAAATGCCTAAATGCCAATAAAACTTAAAAAAACATGTCGCACAAATCTCTAGATAACGCGTGAAGTTATCCACCTAAAACGTCAAATCAAAAGGCACAGTAAAGGTCTTAGAGAACATATGAATGCTTTAAAATTAAATTAAAAACATCACTCAAACAAGTCAAAGAGAGATTCTTTTTAGTGACTCTTCACAACTTCATAAAAACTGCCCCTCAAAAATTTTGGCGTTTCTTAAGAGGAAAGAGGGAAATGATCGAGCAGATTGTTGAAAACGATGTGGTCATTACTGACAGTTCAGAAATGGCAGATCGGTTTAACGTGTTTTTCCAATCAGTCTTTTCAGCCCACGAGGTACAAAATCTCGATGAGGCCTTTCATTCAGATATTGAAACGAGTATGCCTGAAATAGAGATAAGCCAGTCCGGAATATTTGCTAAGCTATTGTCACTAGATACAAATAAATCAACAGGCCCGGACAAAATACCGAATGAATTCTTAAAGCCATATGCAGAGTGGCTATCCTTTTATTAAAAAAATATATTCGACAAATCACTACAAACGGAGTCACTACCGCAAGATGGGTTATCCGCACGTGTCGTCCCTGTGTTCAAAGGAGGAAGCCACTTTACGATAGAAAACTACCGGCCTATATCAGTGACAAGCGTTTGCTGTAAAGTGATAGAGCACGTCATTTCAAAATATATATTTACCTTTTTTAGAGGAGCGAAAGACGTTATATATACTCTCATAAGCATGGCTTTCGAAATGGTTTGTCAATTGTAACGCAGCTTGTAGAAACGTTTCATGATTTTTCTTTATCTGTAAATAATAAGGAACATATCGATGTAATTTGTATGGACTTTTCAAAAGCATTCGACCGCATACCTCACATAAAATTATTATTCAAATGAAAAAAAGATAGGGTTTTGTGATAAAATCGTTAAATGGATAGAAGCATACCTGTCAAATCAGAGTCAAAAAGTTGAGACAAATGGAAACATATCTGCACTCTATCTGTAACCTCAGGAGTCCCGCAGGGCTAAGTCTTAGGACCATTATTGTTTTTTATATATATAAATGACACAGCTACCCACATTGAAGAGCCAGTAAAACTAAAACGTTTTGCAGATGATTGCCTTCTTTACTCTGTGATAAACAATACTAATGATCAATTAGCTCTGAACAGGAACCTGGAAAATCTAAGGCAGTGGTGTGAGGAATGGCAAATGTAAATAGATTTTCGCAAGTCCACATATATCCATATAACGAACAAAAATGGCGTTCTGAAATTTTGTTATAATATAGGCAATGTTAATTTGAGTATTGTAAACAGTTTTAAGCACCTTGGTGTGGTGATCTCACACGATTTGCAATGGCGCACCTATATAGATAATGTCTACTCCTCTGCCTCTCGAAGTTTGTGCTTCCTTAAACGAAAGTTAAAACATTCAACTAGTAATTCCAAAATCACAGCTTATAAGACAATGATCCGTCCTATTTTAGAGTACGCCAGCATTGTATGGAGTCCAAAAAGAAGTAGACATCAATAAACTAGAAAAAAATTCAAAGGCAGGCTGCACGTTTCATTCTTAATAAATACAAACGAACAGACTCTGTGACTGAAATGCTTAGCCAGTGTGGACTTCAATCATTAGAAAATTGACGGAGAATAGCGCGGCTAAAGTTCTTATTTGCGTTGTATGACAATCACTTAAACATTGAACCTGAACTATATTTAAGAGAGATACATAAACGATCGCGCAGATTAAATCACAATGAAACAACCTAACCGTATAATAGCGGGATAGACGTTTTTAAATATTCATTCTTTGTGCAAGCAATTGAAGACTGGAACACACTCCCAGATTATGTCATTAATTCTGCAAATATGTCCCAATTCGAGACTTCTTTAGAAAAGATATTTACCCAGCAATAAATAAAAAGGGCGTTTTTCCTTTATTTATATTTCTCTTCTTTTTACAAAGTGTGGCGATATGTTCACGTTGTCTTCAATTAAAAATTGTATAACAGCCTTCTTCTATTATGTACATATGTATGGAGTTCAAATTTTTGATATGACTGTATATATATTGTTGTTACCTCTCCTGTAATAGCCTTCAAGTTAAGGCTTACAGTATTCTTAAATAAAATAAATAAAACTAAAATGAATACATCGGCTTATTGTAAGGTGTTTAACGTAATTACGTAAAATTATTCATGTAGTACAATGTTCATTTTAAGCTGCCGTAGTTTTCCTTACCATGTTATTTTCGCGTGAGCCGCGCATGCGTGTTTAGTTACGCCCAACGTAGCGGTATGCACTTTTCTGTCTGCAAAAAATCTGTATTAGTCTAATGGTGTTTATAAATAAAAATGTCAATACATCTAGAAAACAATGAGTCAGCTTGCTGTCTTTAGCTGCCTGCGCGGATTAGGTAAGTCACACTTCTGGGACTTTTGAAAAAAAGTATTGAGGACAATTATTTGTGTTTTATATAATGAAAAAGATTTCAAATTTGAAGATTGAGATTGCCAGAAATTTCAGGTCGACATTTCTTTTCGAGAAGAGTGATGTTAGAGGCGTTTAAAAACAAAAAGAAAACGGTCGAAAAATGGAGCGAAACTAAATTATTGCGCTGTTCTTTATTTTATTCGAACATAAAACACCACTGCTGCGGGGAGACTCATTGCGCTACGAATCTCGCGTAACAGAGCCAACACAAAGATTAACCAATAAATAAAAAAAATAAAAAAACATACAGTAGCATTGTTCACCACAGAAGCTCATATCTTTTGGCGGCCAAATATTTCGCGAAGTAACCTTCACTCGACCTTGACATTTTCCAGCACCGTCATGAAATATATATGTAGTTCTCAGTTCTCTTTCCAGATATTGTGCAATCAAAGAAGGGATTTACGACGCCCTGCGAAATTTGGAAGAGATATCCGTGGAATAGCCATAACAGCTATAACAGTATCTCTCTGCTCTCTCTATATTAATTCTGTCAGTATTCTGCCGCAAACATTAGGGTAAGACTGGGATTGTGAAACCGCAATACTTCAAGAGCTCCCATTTGAAGCCTGCAAGCCAACGAGTCTTAATTTCAATTTCATGTGGAACTAATTAGATCTTTCATGCCGATTTCGATCATTATAAGCTGGTGACCCAAAGCACATTTTTACAAGCATTCCCATTATGCCCTCGCAGGCTCAGAGACAACTCAGTCAATGAAAGCACTAATCAAAATTGTAATCTCGTTCTTATTTTAAGGTATGTAGATTGCCCAATTTTCTACAATATCATGGGGCACGACAACACTACAGAGTTTGGGAATCCGTCAGCCTGCCAAATTAGTTCGTGCGGACCCTCGGCGAAACCTAAAACCTACTTCCTGGTTTGAGCGGCATTTTTTGTTAGTTTTTGTACTCGCTATTTGGCAAAGCAAAGAACAAATCCGCGGGAATTTACGCTATCGCGTGAAGTGTGCCCCAGCAACAGCAGCACATCGCTCACGTAATTTAGTGTCACTGTGAGGACGTTGTCGTCTTTCCGCCGCCTCGTGAGCACGATTCTCAGCTCTTTCCTGCCATTTGCTCTTTAGCTCTCGATTCTGATCTCCTGCATCATTCATAATCTGCTTGCAGTGAGCATCTTCTGCGAATCGTAAGTGACAGTCGCGTTGTTCGGGTCGGCTAAGAACTACCATAAGGTACATCCATACGGCTGGTTCGTCTGCTCGGATAGTCGCGTGCAGGTGCCGGCACAGCAGGGTGTCGACTCAACACCACCCAGCGGACAAGGCCAGGGCTTGACGTCATCGTTAGTGAATCCCTAACCAGCCCCAAGCCGCGAACGCGTTGAAGCTGGACAAAAGATACGACGTAGCGGCCGACGCGGGCGTCTCGGTGTCGGCGCAGCTGGCATCGAGCTTGTTGTGAAACGATGCACGATACGCTGGCGGCGATGCTGACGCCAGCAAGACGACGCTGCTTGAATCCATTCCTGATGACGAACTATGACGGCACGCACAGGCCTGGTCTTCTATGTGTTATTTGCCGACTACAGCCCATACCACCTAAAAGTCAGGACCCGATCATGACGTCACTGTTAGTATGTCCCGCCCCAAGCGGCAAGCATTCTGGAGCTTGACGGTAGCCGCCGCAAAGGGGCAGACGCCTCCGTCTTGGCTTTCTTGCGTGCTAGCGTCGTTCTATGCATACTTGTACACGTTACTGAAAAATTGTAATGAATTACATTTACAATTACTCAGGGCTAAATTGTAATTTTTTACAATTACAATTACCCTCCCATAAAAGTAAATGACCGTTACCCCAAAAAGTAATCAGTTACTTTCGTGGCGTTACTTTCAACAATATTTTCCTCAATTAAGAAACAAAAGGAAGAAGGTTATTCAGGTTCTTACTGTTGCCCCCTGTCCCATTTATTGACCTTGAGTATTTTGAGAAACAGCTGGCTCTTGAAAGTCTCGTCAGACATATATTGCGCCATTTCTTACTGAAGATGTCGACTACTGCGCTGAGCACCATTTGAACTGAGTCACTGGATGGGAGTGTCGTATTGTGCCTCACAAATATTTAATTCTTTTCATTGAGATTTTTCAGCGAAGCAATGGAAGTACTATTTAGCTCGAAGATAAGGCAAAGCTTCATTGTTGCAGCCGTTGCCTGATATTCGAGAGTCAGTTGGTACCAGTACGTGATAATAAAATAATATTTCAGGTTTGGCTCGATATTTTTCTTTCCTTGGTTCTTAACAGGTTGAGCCTCAGTTGAGACGCGTTGGTGAATAAGAAAACTTTTTTAATATATAAATATAAGTAATAGAAACAAATAATTAGAACGTCGGTTAAAACAAGGAAATGTAAACGCACATTTGCCGTGTATACCTTTCTTGATGCCGTTCAAAAAAGCACGGAGCACGCACCGATTGTAGTCTACTCCGGCTTTCTCGTGATTGACTTCAACTGATGCCACGAGCAGCGAAGGGCAGAAAACTGAGCAACACTATGGCCCCACTCATGAGTTTCACTTTCTCCTAAAGCGCAGAATCTCAAATCTATGTCAGCCACCATTACGTTTTACTTGTAAAGATCTCTGCTTGAGATAAGATGCGTCGTGCTGGAATACAAACAGCGAAAAAAAAAGGAAGACAATTATTATTTTCGGAGTGATCGCGAAAAGCTGATTCACAAAAAGGGTGACTGAGATGTGGATAACCTGGCTGAAATTCACAAATAAAGTGGCCAACCCTAGATATTGGACCACAAAAAAGTAAGTAGCTTTCAAAACAGGTTCAAATGATGTGAAAGAAGCAGAAAAAAATACATCCTTTTTTCTATGAGAGGGTGATAAGTGTGGCATCAACGAACGAAGGTGCGTGTGGCAATAACACCTTCACATCCCTTCCCTTTTAGTGGATTTTAGGGCAGACGGAGCGTTGCCTCGTGTTGTGCCATTATGAAAATGGTCGTAGTTACTATAACCCAGAAAGTCATTGTTAATTTATTGTATGTGCACTTACCCCCTCGAGCTTCTCGAAGAGGCATACAATCACTTGGTGCCCTCCTCTCCCCGCCTTCGATCACAAAGAAAAAAAACAGACACAAAAAAAACGAATATAACTTGCCACTGTCCTTTTTTTTTTTTTTTGTAGAAATGTTTATTTCGATTTTATCACATTGTTGTTAGGGCTTAAAAAGAAAATAGATTCAGGGGCTTGGTATAGCAAAAAAGGCTTTGCAGAACTGAAGAGTGCCAAGCCTCCCTTTGCGCTGGTCTATGCGCGTGAAGTGTCACTGCGCACAACTTTACCAAAATAAAAACGACCTTTTCTTTAGAAGGGGCGGCGGGGGGGGGGGGGGGGGGGGGGCTGGTCCTGAAAAAGATGTAGCGGATTACAACGAATCCGTTACGTAAAAGTGTAAAAAAGTTACTTTAAAATTACTCTAGTAAATATGTAATTATTCCGTTACAAAATTACCGAAAAATGTAAGCGATTACAAGTAATTACGTTACTTGTAACGGGTTCTATGTAACGTACATAGAACCAGGCCTGTCACAGGTCTGGTTCTATATACGTTGAGTATATTTCGGGTATTATTGCATATTTAGTACTTTTCATAGAATACACAGAGCTAGTTTTGCTTGAATAAGTCGGCCAGTGCTTAGCATCTGACGATTCCACTCTCATCTCTCAGATAAAAGCCCGTACTGGAACAAAATAAAAACGTGTCATTATTATACCGGGTGTGCCACTTTTTATTCGAAGGAATTTAGTACACAACATTCGTAAAATATGCACTAATACGGTTTGTACATGTGTCTTACACGGCCAGGGCACACCATATAGGTGGTTATTATTTGCAATAAACGGGATAATTAACTAAATTTCCTTAAAAACTTTTAATTACTAAAATATTCATAAGGTTTTAATTAGAAACTTGATGAACATAATCGAAAACCACTAAATCAGTCAATTTTAGAACGATTTGAAGCTCGTGGGAACCTCGCGGGCGCACCAAACTTGCCACTCATGCAGCTGGCGCAAAGCTAGCAGTGGCGGAACGTGATGACAATGTTGAGTCCAAAGCCACGGCTGCACCGCCGCCTTCAGCTGACCCCATGTACGCAACTTTATTCCTACGTTGAAATGCTTTCAGGGGTACGAACAAATTAAAATCGCTGGGTGCCACGTCTTTTTCATACGGCATATGCGACATACACAAAAAAAACATTAACCCTGGAACTATTTTCGCTGTTGCACTTGCCGTGTGATGGCGCGCATTGCACTGCAACTACACACCAAAGGTCAGCGAGCCACGGCGCTTAGACCTGATCACAAATTTACATTTGTTTTTCAGCAGGCCAGACTACGACGTGCTGTTGACACTACGAAGGAAAAACATGTAATGTTCGACTGCTGGTCCTTTTTGGCACCAGAAGACCCTGAAGTGTATCTTTGCAGTGTGTGGGAAATGCCTAGAACTTTTTGGGCTTGGTGTTGAAGTGTTTCTCCACTGTTTCCTTACCCATTATGTAGATTCCGTGGAACAGTGGATTAGGCATTTGTCTCCAGTGGCACAGCGTTAAAAACATCTATCAGCATCATAGCGAAGGAGCAGCGTTTTGCACAAATCCACACAGTGCTGCCTACTGCCGACCGTAAGTTGTCTTGGTACGCAACTGGTGAGCACTTTCATGCACTGCGGAATATTTTACTCATGTAGTGTCCCTAGATATGATTGGTGTTAAATGATTTAACCATTTCATTGATAGGAGCAAAATATATATGTATACAAAAAGTTTAACTTGAGATATTGATTGCGGCATTGTTGGAAGGCAACCCCGGCAGTGGTGACCAACAAGACATGGTTTTACTCTTTAAAAATGTTTGTACCACTCCTAGACCCGTCTAAATGACATACTAGAGCCCCCATATTCTTCAGACTCCCGAGGAAAGGATCCGCGGAAGTTTCGCCTCAGGAACCCAATAAACGAATTACTGATCCTTCGTGTTGTACGATTTCAAGGCGGCGGCCATTCAGAGGGCTTCCGTCGCGTGACATTTTCCAGCGGGCTGCTGAGGCGGCGCGCACAACTTCCTTTAGTACGAGGAAAAATAATATTTGATCCACATAAATCTATCGCGCCATTTTTATTTAAAAAAGTATGAGTATACTTTTTGACAGCGTTACAAATATCCAATTGGTTCCAGCAATATAGTTGCCTCAAATATTTTTTGGCAAGTACTAACCCCAGACTTGTACGTAATCCGTTACAAGCAACGAAATTACTCGTAATCCCTTACGTTTATCAGTAATTTAGTAACGGAATAATTACATATTTTCTAGAGTAATTTTAAAGTAATTCCCTTACATTTTTACGTAACGAATTCTTTGTAACCCGTTACATCTTTTTTTTTTTCAGGGCTAACCCCCAACCCTTCCCCCCCCTCCCCCCTCCCCGCCATTTTTCTAAAGGAATGGTTCCTTTTATTTTGGTAAAGTCGAGCGCAGTGACACTGCAAAGGGAGGCTTGGCACTCTTCAGTTCCGCAAAGCCTTTTTTTGAAATACCAAGCCCCTGAACCTATTTTTTTTATACCCTAACAACTGTGTCATAAAAATTCAAATAAAAATTTAAAAAGGGAGGGCGGGGGTCCCCTTGTCTTTTCTTTGCAATCAAAGACGGGGAGAAGAGGCCACCAAGTGACTGTGTGCCTCTTCCAGAAGCTCGAGGCGCAAAGTGTAGAGACAAGAATTAACAATGTCCTTCTCGGTTATAGTGACTTCAACCATTTTCATAATGTCAAAACTCGAGAGAACGCTCCGTCTACCCTAAAATCCACATAAAGAGAAGTGATAATATCTGAAGGTGTTATTGCCACAAGCATCCTCGTTCGTTGCTACACACTTATCATCTTCTCTTAGAAAACTGGATGAATATTATTTTATTTTGTTTTTGCTTCTCTCGCCTTATTTGACCTTGTGATAAAAGCTACTTACTTTTTGTAGTCCTACTTCTAGGATTGGCCCACTTTATTTGTGAATTCCAGCCAGGTTATCTACATCTTTCACTCTTTTTGTGAGTCAACTCTTTGCGAGCACTTTGACAATGGTAATAGTTTTCTTTCTGCTTCTTCCTGTTGTTATCCCAGTAGGACGCATCTTATCTCAAGCAGGTATTTTTCCGAATAAAACATAATGGTGGCTGACGTAGACTTGATATTCTGGGCTTGAGCAGAAAGTAAGACTCGTGAGCGGGGCCACAGCGCGGCTTACTTAGTAGTCTGCCTTCGCTGCCCGTGGCTTCAGCGGAAGTCTTTCTTGAGAATACCGGAGTAAACTGCAGTCGGTTCGTGCTCCGTGCGTTTTTGAACGGCACCAAAAAAAGGTACACACGGCAAACGTGCGTTTAGATTTCCTTGTTTTAACCGACGTACTAATTAATTGTTGTTATGAGTGGCCCTTTTTTTTCGATTACTTTTATTTATATGCTGGAAACTTTTTTTTATTCATCAACGTCTCAACCGAGGCTTGACCTGTTCAGAACCAAAGGAAGAAGAAAATCGAGCCAAACCTTATTTATTAATTAACTATCACCTTACTGTTATAACTACGCTTTGCTATCGTCTGGGAATATATATGCCAGTATAGAAGTATGGACATAAATCAATTCTTATTCTAGTTTCGGCTAGATGTATGGCGACTTCTACAGCTTCGCGATTTCGACAATGGAACATTTTAGTAGATCGGCCCGATGACTCCGATAACAATATCCGATACTCCGCCGCTGACTTTGCGCATGCATCGTATCGTTATCGGGTGCCGTTATCGGGGGCATCGAAGGTATCGGAACGATCTACTAAAACTCTCGAATGAGCTTCGTTGTTGAAGCAATGGCTTCAACAACAAAGCTTTGTTGTATCTTTGATGTAGATACTACATCTATTGATGCGGTGAAAAAGCTCAATGCAGAGCATAAAGCATTGATGAGGCACAATATGGCACTCCCATACAGTGCCTCAGTTCAAAGGGCGTTCAGCATAGCAGTCGACATATTCAGTAGGAAATGACGCAAAATGTCTGACAAGACTTTCGAGAGTTAGCTGTTGCTGAAAATACTCAATGCCATTAAATGAAACAGGTTGCAACAATCCCTTCGTTCCTTAATTGAAGACACTATTGTTGAAAGTAACGCCACGAAGGTGACGGATTACTTTTTGGGGTAACGGTCCCTTACTTTTACGGGAGAGTAATTGTAATTGTAATAAATTACAATTTAGCTTTGAGTAATTGTAAATGTAATTCCTTAATATTTTTCAGTAACGTGTACAAGTCTGACTAACCCCTTGTGGCGAATTCCACTGGGCATTTGGAAGCTCGCCGGGATCAGTTGACCAGATCCAGAATGAAGCACACGATCCGAACGGGATCGCGCCGCCTACTGGTCCCTGGTGGAACATGACCACTACTTCGGGATCGGCGGATGCCTTCCCGTCATTCAACTGCCCGGGAATCCCCTTTCCTCGGTTGCCGCGGTCGTTTCGAAGACGTTTTCGCAATCGCGGCGCTAATACGTGTTTGACGCACGAGCGGCAGGAACGGCTCAGGAGCTTCTAGCAAAGAGAACCGGAATGCCCGTATACGCGGCAAAACCTTCTCTTCTCGTTCCTGGAAAACGAACCGGCTGTCGAGCGGCCATTACGAATTCTTCTGAGGCGAGATGGGCGAGATCAGGCGAGATGACCAGGGAGAAAGAAAGTCACGCGTGTGCGCCGAGGGCTGGCCCGGCTGGCTTCCGGTTGAATTCGCCGAAATCGGGGGAGCGACTTTTCTCGGATCCAGATCGAGATCTGCAACGGGGGCTAATCCAAAACGACCAGTGGAACACGTCCATCTCGATCGCGATCGCCCCGAGGAATAGGCTCGCTCCAAAAAAGTCGATTCCGGCGCGCTCCAAAACGACCAATGGAATTGGCCATTAGGAAAAAGGGGTTTTTAATTCGACTGAACAAACGTTCTTTCAAAACTATTTTCTGCAATTTAAGTCAAGTATTGTAGAATCCAAATCTTTACTTACTTCATAAATACGCCAAGGTATCCAGTTGTGTATAAATTAAAAATAAACAGACTTACCTGCAGTTCAACTACTCTACTCAAGTTACTCTAGCTTAACTACTTTTCTAAGTAGTTCAGTAACTTTCAATAAGATTTTTATTTTGGTAATTAGTCGTTTAGTTTAATTGTTTTTCCCGACTCAGGATGTAATAATGAGCGTTTGGCCAATCGTGGAAGGCCGATCACAGCGAGGCTTTTGGTCGCGCACTTCAGCGATCGCAGTGACCCAACCAATCGAGCTTGCTCTCTATGGCATTTCAGAAAACTAGTGAAGAGCGCGTATGTTCGCCATTGCGTATGCCTCTCCCGTTGGGAGAGTGCATGGACACCTACAACTTTGACCTTGGTATTCTTATCAAAGCTACAGGGATAGCTCTATCTGATATTAAAAAAAAAAGACATTATTTGATGCAAAAATCCCAATTATCACCGATTAAACCTAAATGTCCAATATATCGGACATTCAGTCTTGTGTATTTTTAGAGGACTTTCCAGGCGCCAGATTTAAGATAGCGCCTCACGTTTCCGTACCCAACAACCAAAAACATAAATTGTACGGATATTGTATCAAATGTTTATTATCAGTAATACAGATTAATAAAAAGAACATTTTCCTTCGCTTCCCATTACGAAAGACGTACTTGCAGAGCACACTGCTTTATTTCAAAAAAGTGAAAAAATCCCTTTGATAGTCCATTTCTTTACCCGTGACTTAATGTGGTAATAACTGATCATCCTCGCTGCCATATTTGCAACCCTCTCCCCCTCCACACCTACCCCATTGTTCGCGTTGTAAACTTCTAAAATCCCTGGACTAGGAACACCAGTATGTGTTTTTTTTTTTCTTTCTCACACAATTTACGGAAGGTGTCCTCTGATTCTTGCCCATGCAGGAATGACATTAATGCCACTGGTTTTGTTGTCATACCATAGCACGTCGATCTGTTGTTCGCCACTACGAACCTCCGTCTCTGAGGTACCACGTCCTCGAGCCTTGAGCTGCCCTTCTGGCGACAGTTTTATGCCCTTTGTAAGCGGTTGTTCATCACTGTACCAGTGCCTGATATGTAATTACCGACGAGTGCTCTATCAGCGCTGGGGACGTAAAGTACCCGTGAAAGAAAAGCCTGGTACCACGTGGCAGTGTTTGTGCAAGAATTAAGACAGCCGATTCTGCAATTTCGGAACTTTCCGGACTTAAGAAAGACTTATTTACCTGGTAAATCTCGAAATCAAGAATGAGGCCACTTGGATTTGCCAAAACAAAGTTATTAGTCCTGCCGGGCTTGGATTTCTAGGTAAAAATAGTCTTAGATGCGCTCTGCCACTAAACGGTATTATTTGCTAGTCGATGCTTGCCAGTTGCTCACGAGGAAGCTCGTGGCGCCCTTTCAGCACTTCTGCAATGAGGGGCCGGACCCTCCAGAGCATGTCCTCTGCTTTTCTTGATCAAAAAATGTTGAGGTCGTTCACAATCTTTAATTCAGATCTGAACTGGAAATACCTGTCCAGCGACATGATGCTGTTAGAAAATATTGGCACTCTCGTTCGTTTCATCCAATATTATTCGATGGGAGAATAGCCCAGACAACACGCGCGACATTTTAATTTATTAAAACTGTTCTGTTCACCCTTTTTTCAGGGCGGTTAATTGAGTTGAAAGAAAATGACATACCTATGCATTTCACAATATGTAAGAAAATATATACTACAACCACGCGGATATGTGCACACAGGTCTTGAAACGCGTTCTGAAATGTTTGAAATGAAACTACAATTAAAACACACTCACAGTACTAAACAACTTCGCTTCTGTAACCTTTTTTTTAAGGCAACAATATTTTTTTTGTTTATAGCACCCTTTCGTTGATCGTTTTATTGCTTAACAAATAACAAAAAACGAATACTTGAAGATGTCATTGTTTGCCCGTTTTATTTCAAAGGCCGTTTCATGCACGCCGCTCGATGGCCGACTCGAGCATGGTAGCTAGGAATTCCGGACAAAAGCTCACCGGAACAAAGCTCACCGGACAAAAGCTCACCCATTTTTTAAAAGACCCGGACAAAAGCTCACCAAGAGAAAATTTAATGTTGGTCTTATAGAAAAACCAAGTTTAGAGAAGGGGCGATGAGGCTCCTTTTAGTGAATTTGGCCATCGCGAAGCGGCGTGTACGGATAAGTCAGGCGAGTTAACATTTTTGTAATGAGCCGCCGCAGACTGCCGCTGCGAAGCCGCGGGAGCGCAGCAAGGGGGCTTGGGTTAACACGCGCACCAGTGATACACGCGCGAAGCAGAAAAGCTTTTTTTTTTTTTAAGTAGCATTCCTATTTCAGTAAACTGCATATCTCTAAAGTGAGGCTCTGCTTCCTCTAAACCGCGCTTCAATAAAACGTGCCCATTCTCTAAAACATGTTTCGACGAAATGGCATTCGATCAACCGTAGTAAACCCTTGCATGGGATGGGGTACAAGTTCACCTAAAAATGGTGCAATGTCCATCGTGTCCGCATTTTATTTCACTGCGTGTTTCACCCGGGTAGCGAAAAAAAATGAGGTGAGCTTTTGTCCGGGTCTGTGAAAAAACGGGTGAGCTTTTCTCCGGTGAGCTTTTGTCCGGTTACCGGTAGCAAGTAGCGGGAGGTGTCATTGTTCAAATTGTATCGAGAGAGTTTAAAAATAATTTTAAGTCTGGCAATTTCTCTGCGACTTGACTGTAAACGAGATTTAGTTCTTTAAGCAGAGTCTTTTTTGTGTTGTGTCGTTTACCTTCAGTCTCGGGGTTTTTTCAACCAGAAGCCCCCAAGTCAGTTCGACCATACCTCGCTAACATAAAACGGGCTGCCATTCTTTGTATTTTTTTGTAACTCATCAGTTTCCTTCTTTCTATACGGATCTCATATAGCACAGACATATTCCAAAGTTGGCCTTATCAGGGTTGGCTATCCGGATAATTTATGTTATAGAAGTGTGCCTTATATTGCGTTTAAAGAACCACTACTTTTTATAGCTTTACGATGCAAACAATTTATATCCAGTTTCCATCTTATATCTGAGGCTATCGTTACCCGAAGTACTGTTAAAGACACATCTCCTAGTTTTAATGGTAAGTAAGAACGTTCTTTTACTTGTTAATTAAAAAAATACAGCCGTTTTTGGGTTCAACTTCGGTCCTTATTATTGACACCAGTTATCTACTGAGGCAAGCGACAAGTTTAAACATACCTGGTCTACAGGGCTACAAACTTTCGTGTAGTGCAGGCAGTCGTCTGAGAATAACCTAAGTGTAATATTGGGACTCACTGTTTCCGCCAAATCGTCGGCGTAGCCAGAGTGTAAGATAGACAGTTGGGAAAAGGGACCATAGAAGCCTACCGCATGCAGCGCCGTGACCGGATTGTGTACTCATCTGCTTGCGGGTACCCCCGATTTGCGACAGATGGCGCTGCGGCGAGAGGAAAAAAATTGAAATCGGATTTCCATGGAACTCTATGGGAGAGTGCGCAAAATAAACCGAGAGCATGACAGTCCTCCATTGAAAATCCACGAGAAACCATCTCCGTCAGTTTAGCCGGTCGCCACCGGTTGCCCACCCGGAGTGAGAGTTCGCGGTGCTCCACATAGATGGCGCCACAGAAAAAGAGAAAACCGAGGGGGACACAATTCGGTCGCTCATTTGGTTCTCGTTTCCCCACCTGTCTATCTTACACCCTGGACGTAACATACAAATAACACTGGTCCCAAAACTGACATTTGGGGGCTCTGGGAAGCATCCTAGAGACAAACGACGCAACACCATGAATAACTACAAACTGTCTCCTACTTTTAAGGCATGGTCTAATCCACTGATTGACATCAGAATTAACACTGTAACAATTTAAAATTCTGATAAGTCCTTCATGGGATAACTGATTGAATGTTTTTGATATGTTTAGATAAATCGCGTCTATTTGTCCACTTCCGTTTGAAGAGCACAAAAAGTCATGAAACGTTTGAAGCAACTGCGTTACCGTGGACAACCGTCGTCGAAATCCATGATGGTTTTTATAAATCAAAATTGCGAACTTTCAAAACAGTTGTGGAGGCCTCTGGAAATGATGTGGTCAAAAAGCTCACAAGAAATGCATGTTAATGAAATAGGTCTGTAGTTTGTTACATTATGCTTATCCTCCGATTCGTGAACTGGAACAATCGCGGCGCGCAACAAATCACTGGGAACGCTATGCTTTTCTAAAGAGACCCGTAATATAATTGTTAAATATTTAAAAATCCACTCTGTTTTTTAGAAAAATTTAATAGGGATATTGTCCGGTCCAGGTGACTTTTTGGACTAAAATTTATTAATATAGTGGAACTCCTTTTTCAGTGATAGTGATGTCCGGCATAGATTGAAGCGAGTTGGTACCTCCCGTTCTCAAATCCGCGGTGGTATTCGCGTCAACAAATAGGGAGCCAAAATATTCGTTGAACAGTCTGGCTATAATGTTCGGGTCTAAAATGTTTTCTAAATTTTCCGTAATATACTCCATTTTCCCTTTTAAAGGTCCAAGGTTTCGCCAGAATTTCTGTGGTGCCGTCCTTAGAAACTGTGGTAAAACTGGAGTAAAATAATGTCCTTCATACGGCTTTAATTTGCATTTTAATTAATTTGAAAGAGGAAAAGCGTTACCTTGGTTGGTATATTTTCGCTTTCGTCTTATTTTTATTCCATGCGTAACTAATAAATGTTCCTTGCAATCCACGGACGTTGCCTATAAACACTTTTTTTTTTCCTTTTTAGGGAAAAGTTGTATTGTCAACCACTAAGCAGTGGTTGACAATGTCTTTGAAATGGCACCATAGGTCATATACGTCCTTTCCGTCATGAACTTCAAATAACGACCAGTCTATATCCAAGGTATCGACGTCGTCGGCATTGTTAAAGTTATGCACATACAGTACCGGACGCTTAGAGGCCACCAATGGTTATACAACATTGCGATTCATGAGCACTAATTCATCGTCTGAAATACCCTCGTGTAAAGACACAACAATGTCACTCAAATTTGTACCGACAAATGTTAAGTCCAGCATGGAGCCTGCAGTTTTATTCGCTCGGGTAGCCTTATTTACAACTTGTGTTAGGTTCAGGTTAAACATCATACCAAGAAGCAATTCAGAGGATTTCACGTCTACGATACCAACCTCAAGGTAGCTCCAATCTATTTTGGGTAGATTGAAATCACCAGCAAAAATAAAGTTATTTTCGTTAATGAAGTTAGCAATGGCAAAATCGTAAATTATTTTCACCGTGGACACTGGGGAATCAGGAAAACTGTAGACCACTCATATTACATACTTTTTGAAACAGAAAGTAATTTTGCAAAATACAATTTCGGTGTCTGGAAGATCATTCATCACAAGGCACACGAATGATCTTTTAGAAATTACTGCAGCACCACATTCTCGTTTTTGGCGGCCTTTTCGGAGCACCTTGTACACAGGTGATAGTATTTCATCGTCTTTTATGTCTGCTTTAAACCGCGTTTCTGCCACAATGACTATGTGTGGATTGTATAGCATTGGTATGTGTTCTAACTCGCCAACTTTGTTCACGAGACTTCCAGCTTTCATATTGATAGCTCTAAGCTGTTTTTTTTTTGTATCCCGTGATTGTCACTGATTTGGGCTTCACACCTTATCTCTCAGCTTTGTTCGGCTGGCGGTATTGTCTTCGTATACGAAAATGTCGTTATCAAATTTAATTTTTGTCGTCTAAAAGTTGAACTCAGGCCCGAACCGTTGTTTATTTCTGTGCTCGTGCTTTCCCAAAGCATTTGGCGTCTACTTTGCGTCGCCTGTGACTAGTCCTTTTGTATAGAGATGATAGTACCTCTTAATTAGTAGGAGTTCTGAAATACCAGTATTTTTTCGTTGTTGTCCCGAAAGTTTATTATTATGAGCCGGGTTAATTTTTCACGATCTTTTTTTCTGTAGCCTATACATTCACTCTACTGTTTCTATCTTTAAACTGAGGCTGACATGAAATATGTATTTAAGCACCGTGGATCGAACGTCGGCACTAGTTTCTTTTTCTGGATCAGGAATTCCCAAACACAATCAAGTTCTTTTTCCAAGACCTATCCTCCTTATTCATCAGTGCTTTGTGCTGAAGTTTTAGTGTTCATTGCAGTTGCTTTACCGTAGTAACCAAGTTACCAATGTTTTCTTCGTTTTTTTGTACCTTACCCGATTTGGTTTCTATTTCATCAATTATTTTGTTCATCCAATAAAAACATGCTTGTAGTTTTGTTTGATTAGATTTACTGTCTTTCACGTCATCGCTCGTTTGCTTTTGGCGTTCGGGTACTTCTTTCGTCATTTTTCAAGATCTGTGAGGCCGGAGTTCGTCTCCGTATCCCCACAAAGCATTATCAACATCTATTTTTGAAAAGAGTACACAACAGAACAAGACACTCTGGGGGACAGCAGCAAGAATAGAAACCTGTTGTCGCTTCTATAGCAGCTACCATAGTATCTGCTTCTAACCTGCTCGTTGAGAAACAAGAGCGGCATTTTAGTCTACTTGCTCTCAGCGTGGCTGCTGTGCCCACTGAAGGATCCTCAGTCTCACAATCAACGAGGACGGGAAAGCACGGACCTGGTAAACCAGATTAAGATTCAATGAAGATGCTGCCTTAACCTTATCAAGAGAACAGCCAGAGCATAAAGGGCTAAAGAGAAATCTTTAAACTAATGGTACGATCATGGTTGTCTGCAAAGGGTATACAGGAATGTCTACCTCCAAAGGGTATAGTATATACTTACCTCCGTCTTACAAACGGTATACGAGTATACCTGTCTCTAAAGGGTATATGGGTATATCTACTTCTGTCTTACTAAGACCTCGCAAGATCAAGTTGAAACCCTTAACAAGGCAGCTATGAGAGCTTTTCCGGGTTTCCCCGAGATAACCCGCATTCCCGATTTACACAAAGCGGCTGAAACAAACACAATAATAGAATTAGCAAAGAAAGCATAAAACAGTCAAAGAGACCGCCTGAAAAGGACAGCACCAGGAATAATCATTCTTAAGCACCTCGGAGTAACATTCTTTGAACTTTTAGCTATAGCCACTTCTCCCCCTCCATGCGAAGACGAATACACAAAAGAGATAAATCCTATACCACAAAATCAAAGCAAAAAGCACTATAAGAAAAGAACAAAATTTGCTAAAAGACATATAAAATAAATAGAACATCTCCTTCGATGTAAGACCAATAAATTTATTTACACAGACGCATCGCGGAACGAGGATGGCAGGACAGCCATTGCATGGCACTCCACCCGCTCCGGCGAAACAAACACTAAAATCTTCCATTATACTGCCAAAGCCAAAGCCGCTGAACTCCGAGCGATCTTTTGGACACTGGAAAACGCCAGGAGGGTTGACCACTGGACAGACATTTTCACCAACACGACTTCCAGAGGCTATTAGAGAATTCAGCAAAGACAGCAGCAGTAACAAGACTGAATAAAATCAGAGCCGCAGCACGCTATCTCCGAATCAAAGAAATCACCCTCAAAATGTTATGGATCACGGGACACCAAGATATCTCGGGAAACGAAGAAGCTCCTGAGGCCGCGCAGAGCACGCTACAAGCAACCGTTTCCGCACAAGGCCTCTTGGACTCCTCCGCCACAATACCAAGCGAGGATCCCTATCCATATGAATTAAAGACACTCGCAAGACAAGAGTGGTAGGTCAAGTTCGCTGCACTACTGCCAACGGAGGAGCACCCGCTCTCATCAAAACACTCACGGTGGGGGCAAGTAAGCCTCCGGCGCCTCGCTACCAACTCGGCCATTAAACGGGTTCTACAAATGCGATTTAGAGCCCAGCTCTTATGGCGCATCCACACTGCAAGGGGATCCGCGTTCGCGAAGCGATTGCGGATGCGGTTCGCGAGCGACCCCGTTCATATGTGTATGGTATATATATATGGGTGATTTCATTTGAATTCGACCAAACTTGTCGGGGGGGGGGATCTTTAGATTTAATCGTAAAAAATATATATGATACCCGAATCCTTGTGATGAAAGAAACTGCCTTTGAAAAAAATTAGAATTGTATAGTTTGAGAAAAAAAATTCTGAGGCGCTGCAGGGTAGAACACGTCAAATTCCCAATTTGATTTTATCTCGACTTTAGCCGCCATTTACAAAATATCGAATTCTTGCAGAATTATTATATTTATCACGCAATATTTACGCAGACTTGGCTATTTTTAGAGGTAATTAAATTTCTGTCTTTTGTTATTTTAAATTAATTTTCTAAAAAACCTCAAACATGCAACCTAGAGCAAGTGTGACGCAACTTTGGACAGCTATATAAAACGAACGGTAGGGCGCAATGACGTGAGACAGATATCTGTGCGTAGCTATCAATGTAAGCTATCGATTGACATGTATTTTCTGGTTATTGTGTTTACCGTGTTGTTTTTATTCTGCCACAAATATAGACAAAAATGAAAAATATGCAAGTTTCGAAGTCAATTTTCTCAAAAAAGCCATTTTTTATTTCGTTCATACTTTTTTAATTTTTTGCCCAGATTCTGCTTAATAACCGGGTATAAATATTGCTTGACCTTTTTTTGTTGTAGTTTTAGGACAACCAGTTGAATAAGTCATTTTTATCGCGTAATACCAACCTCCGGCTCCGGTATACGGGCTTCACCGCAACATTGATAATTGGCTCAGCAATATCAGATTTCACTGACAACCACTTTACCTCGTTGCATTCCTAGTAATATACTTTTTACAAAAAAAGAAATGTCACAAAAAAATGACAGAAGGCAAGTGGCGTAGGCAAATTTTTTTTTCTCTTTCAAACTTTTTAATTGATTTCCCGTGTGTTGCTTACCAGCTGGGTATGCACGTTTTCTGGCGCTTTTCTTTATGTTTGTTTTTACATCAAAAGAAAGAGCCATGTTCGTTACATCAGTTGCAACTGGTCCAGTTGTTAGGTGAAGTATAGGTTCAGTAACCTCTTCGCGAGCGCCAGCAAAAGGCTGCGATTCTTATCATGAAGATTACCATGCGACTCTTAGTTGACCTCGGCGTGCGCCGTTGCAAGAGGGTTATACTAATCTTGTTAGAGTGGAACTCGCGTCGTCACAGGCTGTCGCAATGCATCACAGCGAAGTGGAACTGTGTGAAGCAGTCCTTGTCCTTCTCCCAATAAATTTATGGGCGGAAGCTTGAGACTCTTTGGTGCCCGAAGTTTCTGTAGCTCGGCTGGGTCAAGTTTGTCAAAAGGAGAAAACAAATGCAGTAAACACTAGACATTATCACGCCGGTCGATGGAGTCGTAACTGTATACATACAGCTTTTGCGGATACTTATTTGTTTCAAGGGTGGCAAGTTATCACCAGTACAAACATGGCCACAGTGTCGGCAAGAGCATCAGAACAAAAAGGAAGGTTTGGTTGGCTTATCATTTTGTGTCTTCGTTGCAGCGCTCTTCTCCGGAACTAATGTTTGTAGTCCTCTTTGAGCCCCTGGTGCTATGGTTTGTCTGTTTCTCTTATCCATTATTTATTTTTACTTGTAAGCGAATAACACGCACCATGACATTTCTGGCGTCCTTAGGTTGATTCGCTAATCAGTGTCTATATTTGACAAACTCATCTAGTATAAGAGAATAAAAAAAATATAAGAAGAGGGCTTGCAGCAATGAATTTGTATAAGAGAACTGCGGAACTGCGTCGAAAGCAGAAAGCCGGAACCTCCCGAGGAATGAACGCGTTATTTTGAACTCAGTCATGGCTGCAGTTTTCAGCTTTAAAAGAAAGAGTTGCGCGGACTACTTCGAGAGACATAAGCGAAGGGTATACCGCAACCGACGTTTTCGTTATGTCACCGATCTCAACGTAGACGCCTTGAAGATGATCCTGCCTCCATCGAAAGCCGCGGCTCTTGCGTTGGATGACGTGCTCTGCCAGAACTGCTTCCAGTACACCGGTGAGAAGCTTTCATCATCTGTCAGTGATCCATGCTCGAGCTCTCCAGCAAGCTGCATCGAAGAGCACGAAGTAGTGGAAGGTCTTAACGAAGAGATTTCTGCTGCTGGGCTTGAAACAACTCCTTTGCGCATGCCTTCTACAGTAAACCCGAAAAGCCGTCAGGCATATGCTGAAAGAAAACAGCGGGAGATTGAAGGATCACACAGCCGACAGGTACGAAAAAAGTTGGCGACTGCATATACCTTGGAGCCAAGTGGGTCAAGTTCTCGCAGTGATCAACCATGCCTCGGCTGCGACGGGTGGTGGGCAAACATCAGAGAGGCCTTTGTGAAGGCGGCATCTTACCAGGAGAGATGTCAGCTCCTCACGCTTGTGCCCAAGGGCGTAGCCACTAGGGAGGTAGAACGGCTAATTCCTGAGGCATCGAAGTACCTTCTGAAGAAATCAAAGCAGCTTCGTGAACGGTTCGGCGTATGGGAGCGTCCGGAGCCTTATCACGGTGGAAGCATAAGCGAGGACACCATACGGGCAGCCACGCAATATTACACCGACGACGATCTCGACTGTTCTCGGCAGAGCCCAAACAAAAAAGATGCTGTTAAGCTTCTGAAGGATGGCGAAGAACATGTGGTCGTGAAGCGGTATATGACAAGGTCTGTCCGAGAGACGTACAGGCTGTTTAAGGAAGCAAACCCGGACTCAAAATTAGGTCTGACTAAATTTTACTCGCTGCGGCCAAAGTGGGTCAAGCTAAACCCTGAACAGACTGTCTGTGCATGTGTGTGCTGTACGAATTTCGATTTGTGCTTTTCCACCCTGAACAGCATGCGAGAAGAAAAAATAACAAAAGAGGAGATTCTCGCTTTGTGTCTCTGCCCTGAACCCTCGTCCGAATGTTTCAGAGGCGAATGCAAAGACTGCCCCTCGACTGACAGACTCTCCTTAGAATCATTGGAAATGGTGCCTGAAGAGGAAATTACATTTTTCACATGGGAGAATGGTAATTTGATAAGCAAGACTGCCGACTCCAGCGCCTTTTTGAAAGAGCTACAGAAATGGGCCACAAGGTTTTCCACGCACGATTTTATTCGTAGGACACAACGGGAAGCCATACGGATTGAGAAGTCTAGTGTGACCTCAAGACACATCGTCATGCACTTCGATTTTGCGGAGAACTGGACGGGAATTTTGCCACACGAGATACAGGAGTACCACTGGCACAAGCGTCAGCTCTCTGTGTTCACGTGTGTGGCATCCACGTCGCAAGGCTCAAAATGCTTCGGCGTTGTCTGTGAGGACTTATGTCATGACACTTCCCATGCGCTGCTGGCTCTGAGACTTATAGAAGACTGGCTGGAGGAGCACATCCCAGTTTATGCTTTACTAACGTACATATCCGACGGGGCTCCTGCTCATTTTAAAAATAGATTTCAGCTGCATGAGTTCGAACGAGTGGGCCATACCCAATTGAAGTGGATATTTTCTGCCTCTGGGCATGGTAAAAACTCTTGTGACGGGGTTGGAGGGCTTCTCAAACACCACGCAACGGTGCACAACCTCCGTTCACCGGAGGAGCAGCTCGTCCGAACATCAGTAGATTTTGTGGACAAGGTTGGAAGGCGTGTCAAAAACGTAACTCTCATGAACTTAACCGAGAAGGAGGTGAGTGACTTCCGCAGAATCAAGAAAACAGAGTGGAGTTGCGTACCGACTCGGAAAGGCATCCGCGCTTCGCACGTGTGGCGACGCGAAAGGGGCGAAGTGCAGCATGAGCGAACTGTTCTATCTTCGTCTTAATGCATGAACCTCTGTGGTGCACGTGCGGAACTCTCAGATGATCTACGGCTTCGTTTTGTTTTGTTGTTAAAGCCTCTTCTTGTACATTTGCGCTTCTGTGAAAAATTATGTGTTTCTATAGGTGTGCCTTGTTAACCCAAATAAATTACTCAATAAATAGAGTGATTTTGTTAAACTGTTACCTATGAATGTTTTATTGCATACTGCCAACAAAAGAGTATGATTACTGTAAGCTGAAAAGCAACTTCCGATATGCTGTGCGTAGCCCAAAAAATTTAAACGTATGCAACAAGTAGTCCAAAAGCCGAAGGATGGACAAAATGGAGTCAATTTTTTTTTCACGTACCTCGGAATACTAAGGGCCAATGAAGGATAGGCGAAAGAATGCCATGCGGTAAATTTAAAAAATTCGAGCCGATTTTCCGATAATGTTTGTATAAAATAAAGATTGTCCGAAACGCATAAACGGGGATATTGTTTTTCTGGACTGGATAGTGCCGTAGAATGCAACCCGACATGATCGAAACGGATGAAACGTCTTGGATCTCTCCACTCGCTTAGGCTAGTTAACATTGATGTTAACTAAATTTACTTTTGTTGTTGTTTATCACGGCACAATGTTCAAACAAATAATTTAAATATATAAGTTTCGTGCAACCTCAGTAGTAAAACGTTGTCGTGGCGACGTTCGAAAATGCAAGCTGTGACTTCGCAGACATCACTTCGTCAATTCAGCCATCTCTCATTTCTTTATGACGTTACTGATTTTTTTAAAAATATATTAGTAAAAATTCAACGGGGTAAAGTAGTTTTCAGTGAAATCTGATATTGCTGAGCCAATTATCAATGTTGCGGTGAAGCCCGCATACCGGAGCCGGAGGTTGGTATTACGCGATAAAAATGACTTATTCAACTGGTTGTCCTAAAACTACAACAAAAAAAGGTCAAGCAATATTTATACCCGGTTATTAAGCAGAATCTGGGCAATAAATTAAAAAAGTATGAACGAAATAAAAAATGGCTTTTTTGAGAAAATTGACTTCAAAATTTGCATATTTTTCATTTTTGTCTATATTTGTGGCAGAATAAAAACAACACGGTAAACACAATAACCAGAAAATACATGTAAATCGATAGCTTACATTGATAGCTACGCACATATATCTGTCTCACGTCATTGCGCCCTACCGTTCGTTTTATATAGCTGTCCGAAGTTGCGTCACACTTGCTCTAGGTTGCATGTTTGAGATTTTTTAGAAAATTAATTTAAAATAACAGAAGACAGAAATTTACGTCTAAAATAGCCAAGTCTGCGTAAATATTGCGTAATAAATATAATAATTCTGCAAGAATTCGATATTTTGTAAATGGCGGCTAAATTCGAGATAAAATTAAATTGGGAATTTGACGTTTTCTACCCTGCAGCGCCTCAGAATTTTTTTCTCTCAAACTATACAATTCTAATTTTTTTCAAAGGCAGTTTCTTTCATCACAAGGATTCGGGTATCATATATATTTTTTACGATTAAATCTAAAGACCCCCCCCCCCCGACAAGTTTGGTCGAATTCAAATGAAATCACCCATATATATTATACATAACAGGGCAACAAATAACGTTCTAACTACAACAATAACCTCTCGCCACTCGCACGTCGATCGAATCTACTGTTTGTTTAACATTAAGCTCAAATAAACGCCGTATGAATTACCTCTGCATCGTCTGGTACGCACTTTATTCCTTGAGTAAATTCCCTTTATTTGCTTTGTTAGTACTAAACTTTACAGGTCAAGCTAGCGCGTGTACCCTGCCCGCTCCGCGGCAGTGCGTTGGCTACGCAATCAGACTCACGACGTCTCTATCGGCCTTCGTGGTGGTCATGCACGGTGTCGAAAGCTTTCAATAGTTCATGCGACTGCGTTGGTGGGTGCAAAAGCTGACATTTCTGTCGATCAGGGGCGGGTTCCGACGTTCTACGCGCAGAAACTAACAAGGCAGCAAGCTTCGGGCTGTGGCACCCGGAATAATAAACAAACTCTTACCCGAACCAAATCACCGGTGCGAAGCCCGTCAAAATTACGAGTCAATTCTTTTCGCGGCGGATTCACGTGACGGGCGTGAACCTCCCGTTTCTCCGTTGATTTGTCTGCCGTAACGCTAGGACTACAGCACCTTGGACGCCTCGGCCGCGACAAGTGCCATCTTGTTTCGAAAGTCACTGACGTCACGTCAACCTCGCGTTGTGATTGGCTGCTGCTTTGCGGTTCGTGAAAGCGGTTGGGAGAAGTCGGTCCCGAAGCGATCGGCAAAAACGCGCTCCAACCGCTCGGTCCTAGCCGATTTGCGGTTGAGAACGCGCGGATCCGCTTCGCGTGCGCGGATCCGCTTCCAGTGTGAACGCGCCATAGGTGCCCGCTTCCGGCTTGAGCGGCATCGTCGTCGCCGTCGGGGTAACTGCGCGATGCATTAAAGGGCAACTCCGCTTCATTTTTGATATTTAGAAAACTATGTAGCCCTCTTCAGTATCATGTAGGAAGACCCCGTGTCAAATATTACGATCTAATTCCGTTGATATATTTAATAAACTGGCCAGCAAACCTTCAAGCGAGCCAAGTCGCCAAAATCTGCCAACTCTAGCGTGCGGCGCGAGGCGCAATCATCAGCGCAGTCAATGCCACGGAGTTGGAGCGGCCAACGTTGAACCACTACGTCAGAGGCATGCTTACATCATTCTCACGTTTTGCTTGTTTTTACTTCTCAGAGTGAAATTGAACGATGACGTCATGAGTTTCTCCTCCCGGTGTTGGCTGACCGGGCGTCCACGTGATCACCATAGCACGGATCCGCTAGTTTGTGCTGCCCTGCGCGCTTATCGGTCTGTTTCTCCGCTCCCCTTCTCCTCTTTCGTCTTCTCCCCTTCCCGCTCTCCCCCGGGCCATCACCGTCCACGCCATGCGAAGCGACCTTCCCGCGTCAAAAAAAAAAAAGACCTGCCCGCGTCGCGTGTCCTGTTTCTCGCTCCCTCCCGAACGTCACAAGACCACGTGGTTCGACGTGACGTGCCATGACTCTGACGACCCGAGACCAATGTTGCCTGACGCAACCGAAGTTTCGGTTTCTGTATCTGCTGATGTTTAAATTAGGATTACACAAAAAATATTCCACATCTCGCGAATCCGAAGACGTAGAGTTGTTTAGTAGTGCTTTGTGAATTTGAATCACATGGAAGCCTAAATTTTTCGGAATTGAGCGGAGTTGCCCTTTAAGGGACGTTTCCCAAAAAGACGTCACACGTGAGGGTCATTAGGGTCACGAGTGACGTCACCCGTAACCGCGCGTTGCATTAGGGGATGTTTCCCATAATTCTGTCACAGGTGATGTCACGTGTGACGGCACGACCTTCGCAAGTGACGTAATGTGGGAGGGGAGGACGGGAGAGAGAGAAGAAGGGGAGGAGGAGGAGGAGGAGGAGGGGGAGAAGGATAAAGGAGGGGGAGAGGGAGGAGGAGAAGAGGAGAAAAATGGAGGAGGAGGAGGGGAAGGGGAGAAGAAATAGACGAGGAAGAGGAGGATAGGATATGGAGGAGGAGTAGGGGCACCACTCTCCTCTCCGTATCCTCCTCGCCTCCTCCTAAAGAGCTGCGCCCTAATTCGTCATTACAGGGAGTTGTAAACGTCTTTCATTTTTTTTTACACATCAACATCAGAAGACGACCGGGGCCCTGACCCTAACTGCACAGGACGCCATGTACCGGCGACCTGCACACACCTTATGTAGGATTGTCAAGCGACAGCAGGAAAACGACAGGAAGCGATCTCTTGCAAGACTTGCGAAGAACTCACACCACGAAAGCATGAAGACTGGGTTACCCCAGCAAAAGTCCTCCAGGCAGGAAGCTAATCCTCGGCTCCTTTCTTCACTTCATCAAGAATGCGGGCCTAGCCCAATATGTATAACCATTTCCCGTTTTTTCACAACATCCCAAGCCCTGCTCTCTACACGCCCCACTGGATAAGATGACCATCGTCAAGGTATACAATGTTCCGTTTCTGTAATAGACTCATTCTCACTCACTCATATGAAGCATGTTTGCAAAAAAAAAATTAAGAACAAGTATGTGTCTTTTTGTTTTCATCGAACTTGACGTAAAACGAAATGGACGGTTATCAATAGCTCTTACGGGGCAGCATTGGTGTGGACTTGCTTAACAAATCATGAAAAACAGAGATGAACAGTAACTGAAAACCCAAAACAGGTACGGCTAGTTTGTGTTTTCTTAAATTTTCACGCTATGATGCTACCTCCAGAGTCAAGCATATGTGACATCCAAATGCGTGGAACTGAACAAAGCGGGATTAGTTGCAGAAGCTGTTAGGTAGACTTCGAAAAACGATCTGCTGATACGAAGGTGCTATGGTTTTAACCCCGTTCCATCCAAAGCTGATGGTAGCTTCCGGATCACTGTAAGCAAGCGGTTCTTGATAATCGTGTGACGACTCCGTCAACCAGATTCGATTTCAACATTTTGCAACTGTCGGGTACCCGCAACGGAACGGGCTGGGCCCTTTCCTTCCCACCACACCGTCCCATTGTGTTTGTGCGCTAACTCTGCTCGTTTAAGGTTATGCCAAATGCATTGCTAAGGTAATGCATTCTATTATGCTCTCATTTACTAAATTCATGAAAACACAACCTATAAATTCATAAGCTTTTGCTACATTTCTAAAGGTCACTAGAGGTGCCGTGGTATAACATTCTCGTATGCATGACCGAAAAGAGGCGCCTCTTTGTTCATCTAAAATATTCTTGTTCACTCTTACACCGAGCATAACAACTAAAGGGGTGTCCAGACAGGACACTACAAAAAGCACAACTCCGACAAATCGTGAAAATTGAAGCGGGCGTGTCCGCTTCAATTTTCACAATTTGTCGGAGTCGTGCCTTTTGTAGTGTCCTGTTTGGACACCCCTTAAGGAGGCCGGAAGGACCATGCCTGGTTGTTGTTGTTTTTCGCCTCAGCTCATTCCCGAACATTCTAGGCAGAATCTTGGAGTGACAAAAATAATCCTTGGAAAAGGGAAACAACAGGGACAAAGGACAAACACAAATCTCCAGACACAGCTAGGTGACTGGTGAGCGATCGAAAAAATCTGCCTGGTCCGGGTATCGAACCCGGGACCTCTCCATTAAAGGTGGAGCGCCCTACCTGCAATGGAGAGGTCCCGCGCTCGATACCCGGACCAGGCGGATTTTTTCGGTCGCTCACCAGTCACCTATAGCTGTGTTTGGAGATTTGTGTTTGTCCTTTGTCCCTCTTGTTCCCCTTCTCCAGGGATTATTTTCGTCATTCTTGTCCAGCTCGCTTGCACCTTTGCATTTATTTTCATTATAACTGTGACCTTAATTGCAAGCTTCACCCTTGTTGGTGTTAGACTGGTGGCCGCTGATAAAACCTGTTTGTCTACTGAAATCTAACCCCTGTTTAGCTCAGTTAGTAGAGCGCTCCACCTGTAATGAAGAGGTGCCGGGTTCGATACCCTCTCCATTACAGGTGAAGCGCTCTACCAACTGAGCTAACCAGGAGTTAGACGTCTAGCCCCTGGTTAGACGTCTAAGCTAAGCTAACCAGCTAACCAGGGGTTAGACGCCTAACCCCTAGTTAGCTCACTTGGTAGAGCGCTCAACCTGTAATGGAGAGGTCCCGAGTTCGATACCCGGACCAGGCGGATTTTCTCGGTCGCTCACCAGTCACCTGGCTAGCTCTGTTTGGAGATTTGTGTTTGTCCTTTGTCCCTCTTGTTCCCCTCCTCCAGAGATTATTTTCGTCATTCTTGTCCAGCTCGCTTGCACCTTTGCACTTAGTTGCATTATGATTATAACTTTGGAGAAGCCGAGTTTAGTAGATAAGGAGCTGAGCGCGATATTTCCGATTCATTCCACTAATCTCTATTATAGGGCGCTGGATGGTTCATAGCCGCTCTCCGAGTAGAGCGCAACTGAAGCCACCGGAAGTTTGGTGCTTGTCCCGGAAGTTGGGAGTCAACTGGGCTTCCTCGTGCATTCAGCTGATGTTTTGGTCCGTACTTTCCGGCGTTTTTCAGTGAGTTTTAATAATCATGCTCCGAATTAAATTGCAAAAATGGGGCCTTTGAACTTGGGATATATGCACACTTGATCAACAAGAACTCAGAATGTTTACATTGGACGGCTTCCGATGATACTTCCGGGGTATGCATGCGCTCTTACTGCGCAATAAGCAGGCTCTCTTGAGGTGACAAGCGGAGATGCAGCGCCCTCGACGCTTTTCGTACCAGCACTCGGAAGGGTTACAAAACCTGCCGAGTGCCCACTTCCGGGACAAGCTGCTTACTTCCGGTGGCTTTATACTTGTTCGCACAATGCCATATCCAGCCCCTCTAGTGGAGATCAGTGATTCATTCACTCATTCACTCTAACGCTACCCACCTGCCACGCCGACGCACTGTCGCTCACTGCTGAAGCCATCAACGCTCGCTGGTGCTTTCTTTGTTTGTTATTAAAGCGACGTTGTTTGTGTCTAGGGTTCCGTGTATTTTTCGTGTCCGTCAACAAAAACTAAATTTTCCCCCTCTAAATGTAGCGAAAAATTTTTCAGCTAATATTAACGGAAAAAATTTCCTGTTAGATTTCGCCGCCAAATTTGGTGGAAAAATACCCCCCCCTAATTTCGCGGAAAAATTTCCCTGCTAAATTTAGCGAAAAAAACGCCCCGCCATATTTAGCGTAAAAATTTGCCCGGAAAAAGTTTTGCGCAAAAATTTCCGAGCCAAAGAAGCGGAAAACTTCCCTGCTAAATTTAGCGGGGAAAAGTTTCCGCTAAATTTAGCGGGAAAAGTAGCGGGAAGCAGGAGGAGGAGGGAATAGCACCGCCCTCTTTTTGTCATCGTTCCAAGCGTTTGCGCGCCTAGTTTTATATTATTCCGATGGGTGGCGGTCCCGTCGCGTGTGTCTAGTTTCCTCCGGTTCCTCGGGCGGCGATAGTCCTCGACATGTGTGTGCGCACCTGTCGTCACGATGACCCCTGATCAAGACAATAAATGTGTTCAAAATTCTTTTACGTCTGTGTGGTGTGCTAAACAGCCTCGCTGGTCATCCACCTGCGCAAAAAAGAATAACTCGTGATTTTTTCAGCCACAAGTTTGCCGGTAATTTTTTTAGTTAATTATATATATATTTTTTTTCCTTTATTCTTGACATTCCTATTGGAGGTGAGGGGCAAGTTTCTATGTCTTTAATGGGGTATACACACGAAGGAGAAATCCGCCACTTTCTTCCGCGGATCACGCGTCAAGTAAGACGTATGTCATCCCTTTTTGACGCCTAGCAGCGCCGTCCTCCTCTTGGCGGATGCGCGGAGGCTTCGTTCTGTCAGCACAAAAGCTCCGTGGATTGGCGGCGGAGTAGTTCGCATTTAGCTGATTTTAGCAATACTCTTTAGCCTCGTCTGACCACGGAGGCCACCGCGTTCTTTTTCAGCTTTCGGAATCGCCTGCGCCATTGCCGTTGTAGTAGCGCGGTGGTAGAATGACAAAAATAAATGACCACGCCACTTTTTTTTTTCTTATTTGTTTAGTTGAGTTTCTTGCGCTGTGGGACATAAACAGCCAACTGAACACCACAGCGTACCACCTGCAAAGGAAAGAGTTAACGGGACGGCTTAACAAGGCTTTCGCCGACATGATTTCCCCGTCCATCGCCGTGGAGCAGAAGACCTGGGACGAAACGTTGCCATATGCCACGCTTGATTATAACACGGTGGTTAAAAACACACACACACACACACACACACTGGAGTGACACCATTGAAGCTGGTGCGTGGCAGAGAAGTGGCGCTTATGTTCGACTCGACGCTGCCCCCTGAGAAAGTTGACGACGGGACCGTAAGGCCCAGGTCATCAGTCAGCAAGCAGAGGAGGAACTCCAGCTAGGCCGCCAGCAGATTCAATGCCAACAACGTGTCGACGTTAGCCGGTACAACCTGCGCCGACGTCATTTTCATTTTGAAGCGGGAGGCAAAGTGTGGATGTGGACACCGATACGACGCCTCTGCGTTAGGGAGAAACTCTTGAAGCGCTATTTTGGACCGTACAAGCAGATCTATCGCCTCGAAAACCTGAACAACGAAGTGCTTCAATGCGGAACACGGTCGTCAGGACGCCGCCAGCCGCGACCCGAAGTGCTGCACACCGTGCGTCTCAAGCCGTTTTAAGCTTGGCAGGACTGAGGACTATTCATCGTTCAGATCGTTAGCAGCTTAATGTTTGCCGTTATTTATTGCGCTAATTTATTTAAGATGTTAATCGGGTAGAGTAATGCCGATTGCATGACAGAGGAGCGCTTCTCCGTTCATATAAACAATTCGTGTTTCCTCTAGCACCGATCTTAAAAGATAAGGAGGCCGGAATAACCTTGAATAGTCAGTATGCCCTGGGCTCATTCCTGAAGATTTTATGCTGAGTCTTCGAGAAGCCGAGTTTAGCAATATAAGTAGAGGGCCGATTGGTTCGCTCAATCACTCTTGCGCTAGACAGCTGTCACACCGACGCACCGACGCTTGCTGCTTAAGCCTTCGACGCTCGCTGGTGCTTTCTCAACACGTTTGATTTGCATTTCGCTACTGGCACAAGTTTGTCGATTAAACCTTTGCTTTCGGTTCGTTATGTTTCACCTCTTCGCCTTCATCCGTGACGAAATTCGATTGGCAATTTTGTAACTGTACATAAGCTTGGTTGCACCAGTGAACCTCAAATACACCCACAGGCAACGCCACCAACAAAAAAAAAATCTCTGACACGGTGTATTATAAAACATAATTACGAATTTTTCTTTTGGCTGCTCTGAAAAAATAGCTTGATAACAATGTTACAGGGATTTCAGTGTGGACGGCGTGGAATTAACCAAAAGGGATGATATAATCAATGCGCCGCATATATTGAATACGATCACTGCGTGGGCACTTAGTTTTGGTTCATGGCAACCAATGCCTCGACGTAAATTTCGGTGGTGGCTTGTATTCAATTGGCGGCAATGACGAGAATGCGCGATTTCTGACAGGGTATAAAACTACACGTGAGCCCTCTGCTTTCCAAGCCCCAGCACTTGGCTGTCATTAATAACAGCAGCATAATATCAGCTTCAAAGCACGTGGCCGTTTATTCAGGCTGAGGGTTACGGAAAACAAATCTGCTGACTTTAATTTATAATGGCGTCGTTTGCTGTCACGTAGATAGAGACTAACGAGCGTTTAGAAAGCTATGAACTCCAAGGATTAATTCTAAATTGCATTCAGTGAAATGAAGAAGCTCGTTGCACCGCCCCTTTAGAATGCACATATAACCTCGCGATTTTAACAGTTTTAGAACTGAAATAAAATGAAATAAATATTTAAGTGCACAACTCAGTGTTTGTAATCAGGAAAGCAAAACATTCTTTTTGGGTCCGAGGCCGAGGCTGAACAGGGGGGCCCGCAATAATACAAATATTTGCTACGAGCCTTGTCTTTTACACATACAATATTTGACTGTATTTAGTAGCAGCTGGTATCATAGATAAAAAAAATTACCTCGCGTTTATTCTTTACAGGTGTCGTGAAGCAAAAATGAGCAGCAGCGAAGTATTAAGCTCTAACTGTCAAGGTACCGACTATCAGTGATCTTTTTGTTTTGAAGCAATCAATAAACGTCGAACACACCTTATCAGCAACTTCTTTGATATCTTAAGAACATTAAAATTAACTGACTTGTATGATATATGCGCTAATTGAATACATCGTATTTCAAACCTCATCATCATAACATCCACGGAGAAATGCTACTAATACAACATCAGAGAGATGAGCAATATATATCTGGAGCTACCCAAAATGCATTCATTCAAATTCTTGTCAAATTATCAACTCATGCACATAAACAATTCAAGTGCCAGTCCAACTGACAAAAAATAAAACATATTTTTACATCGCTATTGAATATAACACTTTAGCCCTGAAATGTTATAGTAAGCTCTCGGCCCTTCAATCTCTCTCAGCCCTTGAAACCCCTTCAGCCCTTCAAACCCTATCAGCCCTTCGAACCCCCTCAGCCTTTTAACAGTTTACACACCTAAATGACTCTGAGCCATAGACCAAAAATGCATCTCAAACGATATTGAAACTTAATTCCAGGCGTTGAGTTTTAGATGCATGTTGTAACACGAAAAGACGATAAGAAACAATATTTGCTGAAACTTGGATGCAGGCAGCTCTAGGCAAAAGCGATCAGACAAAATACGGAACACTGAGTTTTTTTTGTAGCAAAATCTATATATCAAGGTACTCACGACTGCGCTGGGTAAAATTTTCTGATGTACGGTAGTTCAACTAATGAAACCACGAAGTTGCAACACGCGGACACATACACAATATCATTAGCACATTTATCGATAACTACGAACAAGCAACCGACATCCTCCGTCGTTGAGAAACCATGAGCACGATCACGACGTCGCCTATGTCATCTTTTTTTTTCGCTCTCTGGATGATTCTGAAACCGGACGGACGAAGAAACGCAGACAACAGGGCACTGAAAGAACTTCATCCGCACACCCAGCTGAAAATATAGGTCCCACGCATGGGACGGGAATCCGACACTGAGGATTTAGTTTACGCTCGTTGACGGAGGAAAAACAGAGCGATCGGCTTATGACAAAGGTTGTATTTCGACTGACTAGAAACAGGTTACCTTCAAACGAACAGCGAAAATTCCCCCTTCCATTTTCCCCACGCACACTCTTTCCCTCGTGAGCGAAACCTTGGCGGAGAACGACAGTCTGAAGGGAAAAGGGCAGAAAGAAACTAGGAAAGCTGAAGTAGAGGGGAGCGGTCGTCTCTCCATAACGGCTTTCGTTGTGCGCCTTTCCCCCCCGCTCGGGCTGCGTTAACCATGCCAAGAAAAGATAGGGACGGGAGAACGTCTCAATTTCTAACAATCGTTGCGGCCGCTCGTTATAAAAAGTCGAAGAGGTTTTTCCAATGCATATATTCTGAAGAGTCACGTGATCGCTCGCATGGACCCGTTAAATGAATTTTGAAGGTGCCGTGGTTTAACGAAAACGATAGGGAAAGATTCTACAGGCCTCCCAAATAACTGACGGCCCCTTACACCCGTTACGTATTTTTAAAATGTATGTCAGTCGTCTTAGAAAACGTCGACGAACATATGCACTTGAAACATTTTTGAAGGCAATGTCAAAACATCAAAAATCCTGGTGGTCGCCATAGATGGTTTACAGGGAGCAGATGTCAATATAGCCATAGTATATATATCTATATATATATATATATAACGGGCATGGTGGCGGGAGGCCGAAAGCGTGGGTATAAAACTGAGAAGAAAAAAAACCCTTGGTGAAAACAGCAACAACGGACGATTTAATCTTCGACGTTTCGGCCGGAGTCCGGCCTTCGTCAGGAAGAACTTTTAGAGATGAACGCGGGTGGTATTGATACAATGCTACGGTCGAGTCCAAATTTCGGAGGGGTGACGGTTGAAGCTTTCGAGAGAGGGAAGCATAGGGCAGTTCTTATCCGGGTGAAGAAGCTTGACGGTCGGTGCCAAGTTTCAAGGACGGCGGGATGACGGTTGTAGCTTCTTGAGGGGGGGCGCAGGGTGACTTTGTGTCCGGGCCGCCAGCGGTGACCTATATAGACGATAGCGTACAATAGACGAAAGTTACACGCGCAAACTAAAGTGCTGTCTCAAAAAAAAAAAAAAAAAGGCGGCCCGGTCACTTGTGTGCATGCAGGCATGCATGAGTCAAACCTGGAAGGGAACAATTTTAAACCTAGAAGTGAAAAGAAATACAATGGATATCAGAACCTAGAAATAAAAGAAAAGTTGATGGTCCAGTTCCGGCCCCAAGCGCAGTACCACTGTTAACAACAAAATCTAAAAAAAAAAAAAAGTCTTTTTTGATTGTTGTTGCTATTCGTCTGTTAGCATTTTAATCGATGCCAGAGTACCGGGGCTTTCATTTATTCCTTGTTTAATAGTGTTAAATCGGTAAATTAGGTAGGATTCACGCTGTTCACGCTCGCGATTTGATTTAAATCCAGATTCTAGGAGCGTCACTGACAATTTATCAAACGAATGTTTTGGGAGAGAGAGATGTTTGGATAAAGGGCAGTGCCGGAAGATTTATGGCGTGAGATTTGTGATTATTAAAGCGCAGTCTAAATGCCGTTCTAGACTGCCCTATGTATTGCATTTTGCATACCGTACACTCGAATAAGTAAATGACATTAGACGAGGCACATGTTAAGTTCCCTTTAATTTTGATCGAGAAATGCGAGTGCGTGCTGCTGGCCGTGCTTGTGTGCTGCATCTGTTTACAGATTAGACATCCTGTGTGCCTGCAAGGCCTACATTCGTTAGGTGGTGGCGATGAATTTATCCGAGAGTATTACTAGCGCGTCTTTGAGGTTACGCGATCGTCTGTGGACTACCCCCGGGGCGGATGGAAACGCGCGTTTAAGGCGCTCGCTTTGTTCGAGAATGTTATAATATCGTCTCAAGACATTATTTACATTAGGATGGTTTATGCTATAAGTTTGACATAGATTTGTGCGTTGTGTCGCTTTGCGTGGGGCGCGGGCTGATGAGGTCTGCGCGGTTCAGTTGTTTGGCTTTTCTGATTGCATCGTCGATTATACGGGGTGGATACTTTTGTTTCTCTAGCACTGACTTTAAATTTTGACTGCTCGCATCAAAATCTCTCTTTTGAACAAATTCCTTTGAAACGATGAGCTTGGCTATAGGGAATGCTGTTCTTGCAATGGTGTGGGTGGTCGCTTTGATAATGAAGGTATTGCTGCCGATCTGTTGGCTTACGGTACAGGCTCGTGGCGAGTTTACTTTCGTCTATCTTAACGTTGACGTCTAGGAAGTTTATTTCGGTTTGAGAGTACGAATGTGTAAAGCGGATGCTCGGATGAGCAGCATTGTATTGACCTATGAAGTCCACCAGCTCCTCCTCAGTGTGCGACCATACAATAAATACATCATCTATAAACATTTTGTATATTAGCGGCTTTGCGGGACATTCAGAAAGGAACTGAGATTCTGATTTTCCCATGAATATGTTGGCATAGTTCGGGGCCATTTTGGTGCCCATCGCGGTTCCGCTAACCTTCCTAAAGTATTTATTGTTAAATTCGAACGTGTTTAGTTCTAAGACAAGCCTCGCTAGAGAAGCGACGACGTGTCCATCTGGGGTATCCGGTTGTTTGTGGAGTTCGTACATGTCAATTAAAGAGAGTATTCCATCATCATGTGGAATATTCGTATACAGCGATGACACATCGAGTGTAACGAGATATGATTCTTTTGGTATGCATAAATTTGATATTTCTCTTAAGAAGTGAGTTGTGTCTTTAATGTACGAATCAAGAATTGTAGGTATATGTTTAATTAAACTGTATACATATCCTGATATGGGTTCGGTTACTGTACCTATTCCGGATATGATTGGACGCCCTGGGTTACCAGGTTTGTGAATCTTAGGGAGCATGTAGAAGCGGCCCGGAGAAGGCTGTACCGGTTTCATTAATTTATGTTCGTTAGCAGTTATTCTGCCCTCGTCCAGGAGATCCTTAAGAACCGAGGTCACAATCTGAGTGTGGTGCACCGTAGGGTAATCCGCGAGAGGTTCATAAAACTTTGAGTCATTTAGTTGGCGGTTTCCTTCTCGGATGTATTCAGAAGTGCTAAGAATCACAATTGCTCCTCCTTTATCGGCTGGTTTTATTGTTATGTCTGTCCTATTGCTCAGGGTTTTTAAGCTAGCCCGTTCGGATTTAGTGAGGTTATCTCGTCTTCCCGCCTGCTTGCGATATTCCCTAATTATGTCTTTTTGCACAGCGGCTATGTATAAGTCAAGACAATCATCACGGTTAGCTTTTGGCGTCCAGTCGCTCGTTGCACGCTGCTGAGAGGTGTTGGAGCTAGAAGTTTTGTCCAAGAAGTATTCCCGCAATCTTAAATTTCGAGCAAAGTTGTCGAGGTCGCGTAGTAATTGAAATTCGTCAACAAAACCTGTGGCGGGACAGAAATTTAATCCCCTCGAAAGGAATCTTTCCTCTTCTGTTGATATAGTCACGCCAGATAGATTAACAATTGTAGTGCCACAAGGGGCACTAGTGCTTGACCTATCGTCTGCTATGTTAATGGCCGGTTAAGTATGTTCGTTATAGTTAAATGATGTCGTGAGCTGAGGTAAAACAGGGTTAGGGACCTTATCGCGCTGTAGCTTACGTAGCTTGATTGTTGCGAGGTCATGGTGTTTCCTTTTACCAAATTCAGATAGGACGCTAATTTCGGATGTCGATAAGGGGCCATCTGAACGGAGAAGTGTAGCGGTCGCGGTCGTTAACTGTTTCACTTGTTTGTCACTATGCTGAATCGCTATTTGGACCAGTTTAAGGGAACCTTCAAGGAGAACTTGTTGCCATTCCGATCGGTCATGTTGGTCGAGGTTTGTGCAGGCGGGAGGAAGGGAAAGCGACATGCCCTTCGGGGTAATGCCTGCGTTAAGTTACACTAGCAAGGTTGATGTATGGAGTTCGTGCCTAATGCGTTTATCTGAGAGCTTTCGTACTTTAAGAAAAGTGGTACTGTAGTTTGGAGTGGAGGAACTGGACTCACCGAACTGTCGTCATTCGTCTTTCTTCGGGTGCGGGGAGCTCTCCACGGCGGGCCTTCGCAGGTTGTAGCGCTGTCTTGGGGTACTCCTCGGCTGCTGCGGGCGTTGCTTTGGTGCAACACTCTCGGCAGGTGTCGGGTACTCATTGACGTAGTTGACGCTCTCGCTGGTTGCCGGGCACGGTGCTCCCGCGATCCCCACAGGGGCAGCTGGGCTCTCTGGACTGGCGTTGTGGGACCTGGGACTCTCGGGGCGCCTGGGTTCCTCTGATGCGACTCTCCTGGTGCAGTTGGCGGTGGCGGCGGCGGGGATCTCCGATGACCACCCTAGCGAAGTCGTACTTGCTCCACGTTGCAAGATAGACTTCAGGTTTGCCGCGAGGAGGGCGACTCCCGTGAAGCTCGGGTGCAGCCCGTCAGCCGCCAGGACTCGAAGAGGCGGCAGCGACGTGAAGTCGTGGTCCAGGAAGGTCACCTTGCCTGGTTTCCTGCAGTAGCCCTTGACAGTGTTGTTGAACTTCCGGGCTTCGGTGTTGAACCAGTGGACGAAGCGGTGGTTCGACTGATCCAGGCGTCGATTGGTGTGCCGAGGCAACACGAGGGACGCAATAAGCCTGTGGAGCTCCGGACGTGCTCGCAGCGTGTTGTTGACCAGGCGACAGCACCGTCGTAACGTCTCGTCGGTGCCGTATCGTTCCAGCTCGGTCGTCCCTACGTGAAAGACGAGCGTCGTGACAGAACGTGGGAGGTTGGCGAGCTCCTTCTCGATGTCGAACGTGGATGCGCCACGGATGGTGATGAAGGCGGGTGCGGCTCTATCGTAGGGGTCGAAGTGCTGGTGGAGATATCGGGTCTGCGAGTTCCCGATGACAGCGGAGGTCGGCAGGTGCTTGGGGTACATCCGTGTTAGCTGCTCCACCTTGGGTGCGCCAGGGGCCGGTCTGGAAACAACGGGCATGGTGAAAAAAGAAAAAAGAAACGTGATACAATCGCGACATAACTAATAAAAAACAGGAGAAAAGGATTTATGCACACGATCGACACCAAAGAGAAGGGTCCGAATATCCTTGACAGATAATTTCTCCCAATCAAAGTTTTTTTCGGGAAATAAATTTAATAATTTCGGAATAGTGTATCTGAGCATTTGTGTTCCGTAGTTCGTTCTGGGAGTGACCACCTCCCAACAGCTCGCAGAACGAGTGGGATAAGGATGGACATATTGGGAAAGGCGTCCAAGGCTCACTAGAAAGCTAGTATTTCTAATTTCTTCCACTTTTAGAGTAGTGGAAAGTCTGTAGTCGTAGAGAAAATATATACTAATAATGTGGAATTTCTTGAATAGATTGGCTGTAGGATGATCAAAATCTACATTCGCGATTGCCCTCACGGCTTTTTTTTGCAAAATATTTATTTTATCGAGATTTGTTATTGTCGTCTTACCCCAGACTAGGTGGCCGTAAATTAAATGATAATAGAACAAGGAGTTATATATTAATAATTTAACATTTGTTGGCAGTACATAGCGGTTGCGGTTTAGGATACCGACTATCTGTGATCACTTCGAGGTAACATAATTGATGTGATCGTCCCAAGACATATTCTCGGAAAAAGTGACACCAAGCAGTTTAAAAGCATAGACGATCTCAATCCTGGTTGAGTTTATTACGATATGTTTGGTGATATTTACAAGTTTGCTCTTGGTACGAAAAAGCACGGCTTCTGTCTTTGCAACGTTTATTTGTAACGAATTGATGCGGCTCCAGACGTTCAACTTAGAAAGCGCCAGGTTTGCCGATTCGAACAGCAGATCAACGTTTTCCGCAGTGAAAAGTAAAGTGGTGTCGTCGGCGTAGTTTACAAACTTTTCTTCGGAAGTAATGTTAACAATATAATTTACAAATATATTAAAAAGAAAAGGACCCAATATACTACCTTGTGGGACACCAGAAATGATTGGTTTTGTAGTTGAGGAGTGCCCATCAATACAAACAAACTGCATTCGGTGTGCCATGTAAGATTTTATTAACTTCAGTGCGTGCCCTCGAATACCGTAAGTGTCTAGTTTTTCAATTAAAATTTTATGACTTAGGCAATCAAATGCCTTTGTGAAGTCTACGAAGATACCAAGAATCATCTTCTTTTCCTCGAAGCTTTGAAGTATGTGTTCTTTCTGAGCAAGCAGAGCAGATTCCGTTGACTTTTGTTTTATGAAACCAAACTGTGAGGCTGTTGTTAAGTTATACTTATTAGAAAAGTTAATTAGTCTTATATGAAGCAGTTTCTCGAGTATCTTCGAAAACACAGGTAGTATCGAAATTAGCCTATAGTTTCCCATATCGTTAACACTCCCTTTTTTATGTAGGACGGACACCTTTGCTATCTGCATACGTTTAGGAAATACACCTGTGGTAATACAAATATTAAATATATGGGTTAGTACCGGCGCCAACGCATGAACAACATGCTTCACTGGCCTTATCTGTATGCTATCCGCATCACACCTACCACTATTTTTAAGTTGCAAAACTACAGAAATTAATTCGGCGTCAACGACTGGCTCTAAAAATATTGAGTTATTATTTCTGGTGTCACGAAACAAGGAAGAATTTACGGTGTTAGTTTTATGAGCAATGCTTATGAAATGTTAATTAAAGGCATTCGCTAACGCATGCCCAGTTAGTTTAGCACCGTCATTGACAATCTTTACAATACAGCCGCGGGAGCGATTTCGACCTAAGAGGGCGTTCAATTCTTTCCATATGACATCGGCATGACCCTGCGCTGCTTTGAACACGTTAAAATGATAGCTTTGTCTAGCCCGCCGCAACTCTTTTGACAAGCAAGGGGGAGGGGGAGGGGGGCGGAGGGGAGAGGAAATTTATTAACACGCACACCACGAACCTAAACTCTGTTAACACGTTTAATATTCCGTGCTGCTTATACTCCTGCTTATTGTATAGCAGCAAATACGCTAAAATAATTTGCACACCCAGTGATATATTTTTTTTATGCCAAACGTGGTATTGTATCGAAGTTGAAAACATAAAAATCTACTGTGGCAGAACTTCCACGGATCAAATGGAAATAAGAAACAGGTAATCATTTTCGGGTTATTGTTTCCTGTCAACGCTTACTTTTATCAACATGGTCCTACACACGCTTTTAACGTTATGTTCTTTTTCGATCGTTGTTTGTTGCAAGCTTTTTGCCTTCTGTAACTGGTTTTACTAAAAAAAAAAGAAAAAAAATTTGTGTCAACCCTTTCGCATTGACACAGCGATCTGAAAATAATTACAGTATCATGTATTCAAACTGTTGGCGAGAAATTTTTCTTACAATATTTTGCCACCAAGAGGAAAGGCACAACGGAGCACGCGTCTGTTCTCCTTACAAACGACGGTCACTTCCCGCAATGCTTGGATAGAAAATGGTGTACCGTTGCGATTTATTCAGTTGCCAGCGACCTCCGCGCTTCCATGCGCCCGTTGTTCGGCAGCACCATGAGTTGCAGAGTGAGTTTTACTACAGAATGAAATGCGGGACATTTTGAAGATTTGAGAATTTCTTCCGGGACGCGGGACACGAGCCCTCAATGCGGGACAGTCCCGCGAGTCGCGGGACGGGTGGTCACCCTACCCGTGTCAGTCGTTTGCCAAGCGACCATAAATGAAAACAAATTGCCGCGGCGTTTTTCGTGGCCTCGGAGATGCAGGAGGGAGCCGACGTTAAAAAAGATACGTTTTAACTACGAGAATGTCAGCAAGAGCCACGTAATACCTGTTGACACTCGGAGCGGACGCGCGCGCTTGATCGAAGTGCTGGATTCGCGCTGTTGGACCGCGAATGGATGAGCGCTTCGGGACCGATTCTCTACGATTGCAACTCGATGCTGACGTGACACCCGGCAAAGAAATGTTGGACCGGCATTGCGACCCACGGACTGTTATAGCGATCGACAGTGAGGTGCAGTCGTGTCATAATAATAACAAAGTGTACATACCGTGTTGCGAAGGTAATCCATGCGGCGTTTATTCGAGATCTATATTACACAAAACCAAGATAGAATCGATGAAAGTCCCTTTTCGATGACAGCGTTCGTCACCGCTGCCTCGGAAAACAAGAAGATGACACGAGGAAGAGATTACCCCTTAGTATAAAATTGAGGTCAGCGATCAAACTATACTCTAAGAAAAAGTGAGCACATACCCCTAGTCATCGTGCGTTTTGACGACTGTAGCTACACCACAGGCTTACTTAGCTACTCACTGGGCTCGAGCCATTGAGAGTTAGCACCCTGTCGGAAGGTGACAAGCCTGGGATAGTCACGTTTTATAACCTCTTGAATTAAATATTCAAGTGCAGGCAGTCGTTCAAAAGTAAAAGCCACTTCAAAAACCTCAAAAAGTACTTAAAACTTGTTTTCTTTGTGCGTTAGTTATCATTTATTCAAATTTGAACCGGTCGAAACAGGCGTGTGGCTCAGTTCGCCTAAACTGGCAGAAAACAAACAAGTACAGACAACCTTGGTAGGCACCTACTCATATCGCCGCCTTGGTGAAGACAAGGGAGTTTCCGGAACGGGACTGCCGTCAGTCTCGTTCCTGTGCTGCGAAGAATCTTCGTCTTCTGTTTGAAAAAATCGTTTAAGGTCGGTGACACGGACATGTCCGGTTTCTTTACTAGACTCACAGTGAACTAGTTTGTAAGTGAGTCGTGAGCCCTTTTCACACGCGCGAAACGGATCTTCCTAACTGTTTGCGAGGGAGGCTACAAAGCTTCGAGCGGCGTCACTCAGTGGGTGAGTAGGCCGGAGCACAAAATCTCCCACCTCGAACTGCAAGTCACGTCGCCCCTGGTTGTACTGTTCTGCCTGTTGCACTTGGGCGACGTCGAGATGTTCTTAGGCTTCTCGAAGGTTATCGGAGAACCGCTTTCGCAGATAGTCTGCGAACTTCACGTAGGGGCGAAGCCTTCCCCCAGAGCCTGTAGAAAGGAGACTGTTAAAAAGCGGGAACGCGAGCTTCTGACCGAAATTCAATTGGGCAGGAGTGAGACCCGTTGATCGATTAGTGGCTTTAAGTTGCAAATGACCGCTCGGGCAGTTTCGCGTCCTAGCCGCTATGGCGCTCTGTGTAGGCCAGTAACATCATCTTAAAGTTCCGATTTACCCTTTCCGTGATGTTTGCGGGTGGTATGGGGAAGTTCTTTTTTGCTTAATTCTCAGAACTGCGCATGCGTCCAGCAACACCTTACTCTTTAGGTAGAAGACATTATCGCTTACAAGCTGTGCTGGAAAGCAAACCTAGCGAATGTTTCAAGCAGGCATTCTAATATTTTTTTGTGAACCTACCTTCCACAAAGGAAATGACTCAACCCACTTTGTGACGTGGTCGGTTACCACGAACAAGTACTGATTGATGCGGGGTCTACGTGGGAAGGGGCTCATGACGTCACAGCGACAAATCTGTCAATGGCTGTGGCTCACGGTTGCTTGCGTAAGACCGGGGGGCTGACCACCACGTGGTTTTGCCTTCTGGCACATCGAGCACCTACGAGCGTCAGAACACATCCTGCCTCATGCCTGGCCTGGTAGCGATTTGGGATAACTTTTCATAAGTTTTACTTTCACTGCTGTTTCCTGCCAAGGCAGAGTCATGCATGCACCGAATGAAAAGCTTACGTTACTTGCGGGATATCACGGTCCGGAACGCCGAGCTATCTGGAACGTCATTGGCCTGGGAGATGTAGAGCAGCAGGAGGCCGTCGTCGCTCCTCGAGTAGGAGTCAAACTCTTTGTCACTTGGGCGGTCGACAGGACTTCTTGCAGGCAGCCAAGCAGACACGCGTTGGCAGAGCCCGTCATTCAGCTGCGCCTTGCTAAGCTCCCCACGGCTCACCAATGTACCCCAAAGTGAATCTAAGGATCCTCGTGCCATGGCCGCGAAGGTCACCAGGCCATGGGTATCCTGCGATTGTTCCTTGGGGAGAGGAGCGCGCGAGAGCACATCAGCATTTTTTTTAGTTGACCCCGAGCGGTACACGTTGGAGTAGTCATACTGCTGTAGCGTAAGCGCCCAACGAGCAAGGCATCCAGTTGGATTCTAAGTTCCCTTAGCCATGAGAACGCTATGTGATCAGATTGAATCTGGAACATTGCGCCATATAGGTATACCTATATGGCGCAATGTTCCAGATTCAAGTATGACCTTGTGCTTCGGCCAGTTGCCTTCACGAGCCACACCATCCTGCCGAGCGCAACTACAGTGTCGCAGGACGTGAATGCCAAGCTATTGTTCATTTTTTGGAGTGCTTCAGCATGATACGTGCTGAAGCACTTTAAAGAATGAACAATAGCTTGCCATTTACGCTCTGCGACAATGTAGTTCCGCTCGGCAGGATGGTGTGAATCGTGAAGGCAACTGGCCGAAGCACAAGGTCATACTCCTGCAGCAAGACAGCACCACGCTACAATCTCTGTCTGCAAAACAAACGGCGTGTTAAAGTCTGGGAGCTGTAAACAAGCGTTGTCAGACACGGCATTTGAAACAGCTGTGAATTTGCATTGCTCGTTTTTGGCCCAACACCACTTGACGCCTTGTTTAGAAGGTGATTGAGCGGTTGGATTATTCCGGAACAGTGTGGAACGAAATCCCTGCAGAATACAATAACTCTGGAGCATCTTTGTAGGCTCTTTGCGTCATGTGGACTTCGGTATTCCGTTAGCGCGCGAAACTTATGTTCGTTCGAGCGGAACGTGCCGTTATCCACAACGAATCCAAGGAGTTTAATTTTGGGCGTGGTCATCTGAACTTTGTCGGGATGAATTGTGAAGCCAGCATTACGCATTCGCTCAAGTGCAATGCGAAGGTGTTCGAACCTCATGAGCCACTCCGACCACACGGTACCGCACGTTTATGACAAATTCGGCATCTTGTAGATTCGGGTGACAGAAGTCCAAATTAATTCGAAGATAAATGATTTACGGCCCTTCTGGAGCGGTAGTCCTTAAATTTAAAAATACTGTGACGTTGGGAAGTTTCTACGAATATTTTAATATTAGTGCAATGGTTGAAGGCTTGCTTCGAGCATATATGCGGAACGTTACCTTGACAAATATATTAATTGACCATTCATGCTGTTCATAGTTAAATCAACTGTCATTATTTAACCCACTTTTCGATAGAGGAAACTCTCAGACTTGTGGATGTTCCGCAGTTCCGTCTTGCGGCGCGATACGGGACCCGGTGACGTGCTACTTCCACACCGGGACACCTCCATTCAATAGATAGCAGTTAAATTAGTTTTCAAGGGAGATGCTGGAACAAGCCTTTTTCCCGACGCTAACTGGTATTTAGGTTTTCCAGTCGAAGTACTTTTATTCAGTTGGTTAATTAAGCATTCTAAAAAGGGCAACGGTCCGAACGTTTTTCCATCGGGACATCTTTTCTGTCGCTGTGCTATCGGCACGCTACTGTTTGATAGATGAATTTGTTTTCAGGTGAGATGGAGGAACATGCATTTTCCGGAACGATAATTGCTGACACTGTTTTTAAATCGAATCGTTTTAGAGCGCAGCTTTTAGGGGTCCGTTTCCGGCTTAAGTGGCGTCGCCGTCGGCGTGACCGTCGGCGTAACCGCGAGGTCACGTGACCCCGCCAAGGTCACGTGACCCCCAAGGTCACGTGTCCCCCCGAGGTCACGTGACCCCCTCAGATCACGTGTCCCCCCGAGGTCACGTGACCCCCTCAGATCACGCGGCCCCAGGTCATGTGAACCCCGAGGTCACGTGACCCCCCTCAGGACACGTGACTCCCTGAAGTCTCGTGACACCCCTGAGGCCACGTGACCCCCCGAGGTCACGTGACCCCGTGAGGCCACGTGACCCCCTGAAGTCACGTGACCCCCTGAGGTCACGTGACCCCCTAAGGTCACGTGACCACCCTGAGATCACGTGACCTCCTGAGATCACGTGACCCCCTGACGTCACACGACCCCCTGAGGTCACGTGACCTCAAGGAGTCACCTATCCCTCAGTACGCTTCCATCCTCCTCCTCAAGAGCTGTGCACTAACCGGCGTTACAGGGAATTGTAAACGGCTTTCATTTTTTTTTATCTTCCAGATTAAACACTATTCAACTGAACTGGCGCAGAGGTCCGAAAGCGCCCTTTGTTTCGACAACGTTCCTATCACCGCAGCCATCTTGTTTGTGGAGGTAACGTCACGGAGTCCGATGAAGTCACTCGCGCATGGCGAAATACTCGAGCACGAAGAGCGCGCTCGAGCATAGATTTATATACACGAGGCAAAGAGAGGGCACTGCCATAGACCCAAGCGGCCAAGACACACCAGTGAAAGCTAGCGTTTCTAGCGGGCGCGCATTAAGCATAATCTGGTTTGGGTTCCGGGCAAGTTAGTCTCGGTTTCGGTTTGAGCGTTCCTGCTCCGATTCCCCGATACCCTATTTCTTTTGTTCTCTCTCTTTTCCTCCTGGCCTTGTTACTCGCATGGCTCCCGAAAACTCCATAACTCTCTAAGCCGCTTTTTTCTTTTTTAAGGCGGAGGCAGTTTTATATATGTTTTTACGATAGAATTATTCTAAAATAGGTCGCACAAACTTTCAACTTTCATCACAAAACAAAAAATGTGTATTTATTTTTTGTTTTTCTCTATTGTCAAACACTAAAGTTACACAATCGCCACATTGACGCCCGGCTGGTGGAGCATTTTGGGGCCAACAACAGTGAGTGGTTTGAAAATACTTTATTGGACCACATTCATATATGTATTATTTACTTCAGAAGCTCTGTATGTTTTCTAAGACACAAATACTCACAAAACTAGATGAATATGAACGAGCTCGGCATATCGTATACTTCGCCATAGATATTTAGGGGAACCAAGTTAACAAAAAGTTTCCACGAGGAACACGCTGAATGATTCATTCACTTTCACGCAGACTCGAGCACGGAAATTAAGTTCAGAAGTAAATAAGACATCGTTATATTACCAGTTATATAAAACACACGAATAGGCATGGGCTAAAACTCTCTGTGGGCGAGCCATTACCAAACATTGATAATTTTATTCGAAATCTGAAAAGATGCAGCGTCCCTAAACGTTCCCCGAAATATATATGTCCAGGAAATAAGTATGGCTTCAGAGCACACTCTATACGGCAGTATGCCAGCAGCAACGACTAACAGATATATGTTAAATGAATATAAAATTTAAATAAACTTGAAAATAGTGGACGTTGTTTTTAGCTGCGAGCTCAGTTCTGCCACTCCTGCCAGCGGTAGCATCTGGAAACCCTCATATCGCAGCCCCGGATGCATTGCGGCTAACCTCAAATCTGTCGCAGACAACGGCCAAATTCCTTCTTAAAGAAAGACGGAATATTCAGTTCCTAACAATTTTCAAACTTCTTAAACATCCACAGCAAGTGACGACCGAACCCTGATGCCCCATACCACTGTTGGGAAGTCCCACACTTCAAAACAGGGCTATGGTTAGGAAGGTTCCACGGATCACGGAGGAACTTCAACAAACAATTCGGCTATCAATTTAGCAACTGGAAGGGTTAATTTTGAAGATTTCGGATCCACGAAAGGCGGACACTATAATAACCAACGTTTCCGCTACGAAGAGTCCTCAAGCCGAAGCGATAGCGCAGATGCAGCCAGCAACCGCTGGGACCACTCTGGACTCCTCGGAAAAATTCGAGTCGCCAAGGAGGGCATTGGCAAATTAATGAACGTACACTTGCACAGCCTGGGGGTGCGAATACGAAGTGTTGAGACTTTTTTGTAGCATAAAAAAGATAGGGCAGCACGGTGACGCGTGCGCAACAACTTTAAGGCAGGGACGTCCGTGTCTCACTATGCCAAAAGGCGTCATTCTTTGAACACATGCAGTTGCGCTAAACGAGTTTTTGTGATCATCTGCACGACCACACATGCGATATAACCCTGGGCTGCAAGCTAAAGGGAAAGAAAATATTATGAATATGTGTAAAACTCAGCAAATTGAAAACGGACCTGTGAAATGATCGAGCAGTTTATGTGAAAAAGTAGGAAATTGTGTTAAGTGTTTTGAGTGTCACTTGCACTTTAAAAATGGCTAAGCGCCGCTGGAAGAGTAAGAGAGGTAGGACCACCTCCCCCGACCTCGGCACCTTCCAGTGATGTCCTGGCATTATACACGCTTGAGTACCACTAAAAGCAGTTTGCCGAATTCGCTGAATTTTGACATAAGCCTGCTGAATAATATCAAAGATCTGTTTCAAATACGCGTGTTTGACGCAGAAGTGACGTTCGTTCTCGCTTTGCAGTATGCGGTAAAATCGCAATTTTTCGAGTGCTCTGCACACATCTTCATGCTTTCCTCTTGTTTTAAGCTCAAATACCAGTCGCGGAACCTATCGGTATCACCTTCTACAGGCAAGGCACGTTTAACCCGAGCTGGAAGGTAAACCACACAAGAAATGCTGTGGAAGAGGTGAGCTCTCAAGGTGCTTTTCGATTTCCGCCACTAAGCAACATACAGAAACGGGCAAACACAATTACTGAAGCATGACAGCCTTTTTCCAGGTTTTGAGTTGCACAGTCATGTATCCTCCCCCACAAGAATAGGTACAACAAGGGCGATAACTTTGGACTTGCTTTTTATTAACAAGGAAGGTCTAATTTCGACTGTTTCAAGCCTTCCAGGAATTAGTGAACATGAAGTCGTAGTTGGACGAATGGCCAATATATTTGAAATCAAGAGCCTCAATTTACCGATGAAAGGCTTCTTTTACGAACGCGGCAACTATATGGGTGTTTTAAATAACCTGCGCGACTATGTTTTTTTTAGTTTAGAAAGCTCTCTCACCAACGCGACGTTGAAACCTTTTGGAATTTTTTCAGAAATAAAGTAAACTCCCTAGTCAATGCATTAATTCTTTCCAAACTACTCGGCTGTAGGCGAGGTAGAGACAGGCCGTGGATGAATGGGAATGTCCGCTCCTTGGTTAAAAAGAAGATGCGTGCAAACCTGGCATATCGACGAAAACATGACACATTTTTACGTTTACAAATAGCCGTATAAAAGGAAGAATAAAAACAAAATCGAATGAATGCAAACTTAAATTGCATATGTCCTTTGACAAAAAACTAAGAAAAAACCCGAAAGAGCTTTGGAAATATATTACGTAAAAAATAATGCCTCGATCGGCACTCTCGTTAGTAGTGATTGCAGGCAACTTTTAAGTGAAGAAGAGAGGAGAGCTATACTCTTCAGTAATTATTTATATTCCGTATTTCCATTCGTTGCCTACACGGAGCACCTGATATCTCATGAACGGTTCCTTGAAAAATAGGATGTGATCAAAATTTCTTACGACGGAATACTCAATTTTTTTGAACGGATTAAAGCTCAGCAAAACAAGTGGTCCCGATGGTATACCCGATCGTGTCCTCACATCATACTCTAGAATCATTAATCCTACTTAGAAGTTTTTTTTTTAAAAGCCTCCCTCGCGTGGATGGTTTCCGAGCCAGCAAAAAGCAGCAAACGTAGTAGCCATACATAAAAGCAGCCCAAAAGACCACGTTCAAAACTACAGACCCGTTTCCTTCCTTTGTACATGTTCCAAAGTAATGGCACACGTAATTTACAGCAATATTTTAATTGCCTAAAAAAACTGCTATCTTACTACTGCACAGCACGGATTTAGAAAACAAATTTCTTGCGACACGCAGTTGGTTGAGTTCTAGCATGATCTTACAACTTTATTTGATAGCGGGCTACAGGTCGATAACGTTTTTCTTGATTTTCAAAAAAAAAAAAAAAACATTCGACACAGTATCTTACTTGTTCATTATCTATAAGCTAGCAACGTTAAATATTCTATTCAACATTCTTGCATGGCTCAGCGATTACCTATCTCAATGCAAGCAATTTGTTTTAATCAGCTGCAAAGCTCGAGTAATGTTGGGGTTACTTCCGGAGTACCACAACGGTCTGTTTTGGGGCCACTTTTCTTCTTAATTTATATCAATGGTATCACTAACTTTGAACAATCGAAAATATGCCTATATGCTGAGGACTGCATACTTTACTCGGAAATTTGTAACACGTCCGACTGCTTGGTTTTACAGAACGATATCTGTCATCTCCGCCTAGTGTGAAACATGGGAATGATTTTGAATACAATTAAGTGTGATCAAGTATGCTTCACGCGAAAGGGGCACCCTGTCGCCTTTAAATACGCGATCAGCGAAATTTTCTTACCCACTGTTTCTGCAGTGAAATACCTCGGCGTGTATTTTACAGAAACCTTTTCTGGACAAAATACGCGGACTACACATCCACAAAAACGACCAGAATGCTGAACTTTATTAGACATACCTTTCAAGATTGTCCCAAGCTCACCAAACGGACATTGCATCTAGCCTATATTATGCCGATTTTAGAGAACGCCTGTGTGTCCTGGGACACCTCCAGGCCTAACTTGCCAACCAGCTAGACGCAGTTCAAAATAGAGCAGCTCATTTTATATGTAGTAAGTGTAACTTTGGATCAAGTGTGAATCAACTAAAAATAGAACTTGATTTCTTTCCATTATTCCAGAGAAGCCGGTCTATGCGGCAAAAGTTTACTACAGTATTTTTCGTAATCACCTCGGCAAAGTACATGCTGCCTGCCGACTACTCGAGAGGAGCGTGTGATCTCTCCAAAACATGCGAGAGTATAAATGCAGAACATATGTGTTTAAATACTCCTTCTTTTCATGCACAACGAGCACCTGGGATTCGCTGCCAAAGGAAATAATTTCTACAACTTCTGCTACTTCTTTCTTCAACCATGTGTTATGTGATTAACAAAATTAAACACAACTGATATTATTTTCTCATGCTCGGCCTCGCGATTTTTATTTTTATTATTTATTTGAGAATACTGCCGGCCATCTTTTGAGAGCCAAGGCATAAAAAGACAACACCAGAAACCAATAATGAGTAAGTTGAGCACAACAACAGTTAACAAGTAGCTTAGTCACTGGTGACAAAAAAAATCATCAACTGCACTCGCAAATAAAGCGGTAGAAGCAATCGTCGTCACACTTGGTGTCAACTCATTCCACTCACAAACAGAACGAGGAATAAAGGATTATTTAAAATATATATTTTCTACAGCGGAACTCAAGCAGCAAATTCTCGTGTTTCTACCTCGTTTCACGACTTGCGTTATTCTGCAAATGATCATCAAAATTTAAACCAGCTTTATTATGAGTTATATTCTGCAAACATTTCAAACGCTTTACTTTCCTTCGACATGAGAATATCGATACTCTGGAGGCGGTGTACAACGATGACACGTGTGAATCGTTGCCGTATGAATTGTAAATAAGCCTAAGAGATGTTTTTTATTGGCCTTCCAATTGTTCAATGAGAGATTTCGAGTGCGGGTCACATACAATGTCAGCATATTCCAGCAAGCGACGAATCAGCGATGTATAGGCTATCAGCTCTGTCGCACGAGTACAGTTACACATTTTCCTACGTAAAGACTACAGTTCACTTAACGATTTTGTGATAATCTGTTCAGTAGGATCAACCCAGCTTAAGTTGGACGTGATAGTAACACTCAGATACTTGTATTCATTAACCACTTCTAAGGCATTTCAATGAATAGAATAGTAAAAGACGACAGGTACCTTCTTCGGTGTAACAACACGATGAAATCATCTGGATACTCTTCTCTGAGCCATTTTCGTTTAGATACACAAGGTATATCTGAAAACAATACACAATCATCAGCAAAAAGCGGCGCTTTATCGAGGGCTTATCAACTTGCAGGTCATTGATAAAAAACAAAAGCACAACAGTCCGAGTACCGAGCCGTGGGGCACTCCAGAAATAACAGGTAACTCTATTGATTCAGCATTGCCTACACACACAAACTGTTTACGATTCGTAAGGTACGAGTCTATCCACCTCAGTAGGCGATCATTGCCCAAAACTTGCTTTATTTACGCAGTAACTTCCAATGCGAAACCCTGTCGAACGTCTTCGAAAAACCTAAAAAGACAGTGTCGTCTTGATTATTGTTATCAATCACTGAACCAAAAGTGTGGACCGTATGAAGCAGTTGTTTCACTGTCAAAAAGCCTCTTCGGAGCACGTGTTGATGATCTACTAAGAAAGTTTCCGATTCTAAGAAAGTTACGATGTGCTTGAATATAAAGTGCTCGAGAACCTTGCTACATGTACTCAACAACGATACTGGTCTGTAATTGCAGCACTTTTTCCTCTCTACTCTCATATATGGAGACAACTTTGGCTACTTCACAAGCTTGAGGCACGTCACAAGTTTTCAAACTGCGAAAGTAAATCACGTAAAGAAACTTGGAACATCATTCAGCGTACCTCCGTAAGTAAGTGTTAGGAATTCTATCCGGGCCACTCGACTTTCTAGTGTATAATTGCAAAAGACTGTTCAAAATACCTTTGGTAAAAACCACCAAGTCACTGATTCTACAACTGTCATGATTAAATGAAGACCACATACAGTTATCAATGGTAAAGACAGAAGAAAAAAAATAATTAAGCTCACTTGCGATGCTCGCTTCATCAAAAAACGTGTGCCCGCTATATTTAGATCTGCGCACAAGGGTGCGTAGCTCTTGGCGAAACAATATTTAGATGTCCGCACAAGGGTGCGTAGCTCTTGGTGAAGAGGCGGAAGCATAAATTTTAAACTTGGTTGCAACCTATCTACTCGGTTTATATTTTGTTTTAAATGTAAAATACTGCGTGTCACCGATGGATTGTGCCTCATTCTTTTTGCAGGTCGCTCTGAAATAAACTTATCAACACATTTAAGGATGTCTTGCTTGAAAAAAAAACCAAAGCTTATCTACTGAGTCTGGGTTCGCATCGTAAAACACAAGAAATCTGTCTAGAGCTACTTTCAAGAATTCTACAATATCAATATGATTCGCCCTGTTGAAATCACGATAAGATTTTGCTTCGGCTTCATTGTGGGCATGCTGCGGTGCAGTTATGTCACATACAACCATTGTATGGTCGTATACGTTATCCGCGATTGATACGTCAAGAACACTTCTTGTAAAGACCTCGGATAAAAACAGCGAGGCACCTCCAGCAGTTCACTGTTCCGCGCAAGATGCGTTCGCAGATTCGTTCTCAGCTCGTAAAGACCTCACCTCCTCGGACAGACAATAGATCTTTCAGCAGAGCTCTTGGACCAGCTTGGGAAGACTACAGCCTTCCGACGGCGATTATCTTGGTTGCCGACCGCTATCCTGAGTCGACGTAGCCGACGACGCGATTCTTACTATCGACGTCTCTTCACTCCGACGTTTAGTGCGTGAATTGCACTTGAAGGCGCTAACATCGTTCGTCACAAGCACATCAAAGTCAGCGTCAAGAACATTGAACCATTCACAATGGAAGCTCCGAGCACACTGGCCCGACCAGACGATAAAGCGCTGCCGTGATATCGGAGCAGAGCAGATACCGCACACGCCCTTCATTCTTGAGCGCCAGCACTTCTTGTACTTTTGCTCAAATATATTTGTACCTCTCCCTCGCAATAATGTCTTTTTAAGGCGGTGCGAGGTCTTCTGAATAAATAAATAAATAAATAAAGAGAGACAACAGAAGCCGAAAAATGTCCGTCGGAGCTTCCACCTTTGAAGAGAATTCTGAAAGCGAGGGGTGGGGTAACAAATATATTTGAAAACGCAGAAGAAAATTATTGTTGTCGAAAGGCGAGAAACCGAACACGATAGCTTTGCAAGAGCGGAGCGAAAGCCACTTCCATGCAGAGAGACGTACTCAAAGCAATTTGCAAACAGAATGTCAAGGATCTCAAGTCCCGGACACAAGAGCAGCGGTAGAAAAGGTGGGAATCGGCAACCCTCACGACTACAAACTTCAATTCAACCTAAGAGTGGCACAGATGAGCTAACAAAGCAAAATAAAAAGTTAATGTGACATCTTCTGGAAGTCACAGAGATCCCGAAGGCAATCTCTTGTACACCTTAAAGCCATACAAAGTCATATGAAATCACCAAGTGTACGGAGTCGCCTACATTCACAGATATCAAAATGATTAAAATTATTAGCTGGCGTTCCACTGGACGCCAGCTATTAATGTCTCATTGGATGGCGTCCCACTAGACGCTATCAGAAAAAAAACAATGGTCGTGAACTATGGGGAAAACATCCCCGTTCCCATGGCACTGCCGCGGCAACTCGGCTGTTTGCCCCATATTTTGATGGTGGTGTTCACTGAATCGGTGTCGAACAGGTGAGATTCGGGGCCCAACACTTGCCTGGCCAGTAGGAAGTTGGCATATAGTGGACGCTCTTGACATCGTGCCGGGACCGTCGTCTAGAGCGAGGCGCGATAGCGCGTTTTCGGAAAGTGAGCGTGTCAGTCGTCGTTCGCACCAGCGCTGAGAATGGCACCGCTGGTTGAGAAAGCCCTACAAAAACTGCTTCCAGTAGGTGTTCTTTTCCCTTCGCCGTGTTGAGTATGCGGGTTTGTATTGAAACTTCTTTTGGTGCGCCGGTCGTATTGAAAACGAGACGCAACAGCGGGCAGATGAAGCAGACCGCAGACACGGGGCAGAGGACCAAGCGGCGTCTGGAAGTGAGTTTTGTTCCGGCGTCACTGGGCATTGTCACAGCCACTGAATGTTCCCTTCAGTGACCCTGTTACAACTATGAAAATAGGAAGCTTCGGAAGGTGACATGACACCACCAGAGGTGAAGCCAAAAGTGTGGAGATGCACGCTTTCAACAATGACCAAAACCGCAGCTGTTTTGATCAGATTCGGGTACCCGGCACCCGAGTCTGACCACAGCCTCAGGTGTTGACCACAGCCCATGGGCGATCAACTCGATGGTCTAAACTGTAAAGCGCCGGATACAAATATATAGAGCTTTAGTATGGACAGCTCGCTCGAACACTCCGGAGATTGAGTTGTGTGTATGCGTAGAAAGCCGGAAATCAGTTAGCTTCTATGGGTGTCCTGCATTCCTGAACTGTAATTGAGAAACGTCGCCAGGGCAATACAAATTGTACAACCACTCGCCTGGGGTCTTGCACCACGTGGTGATGATACACGACACACACCGGTACGGTGTTCATCAAGAATGGAACGGACAGGAGCGTGGTGAATACAGGATTTCTCGGCTTAGAGATTTCGCTCTATGAGCTCCGAGCAGTGTTGCGCTAACTCACTCTGAATCGGTCCCAGAAGCATGGAGTGGTGTGGCTCCCCTAGGCCTCCAAAGTTTAGAAAGAATATAGTGCTGGAGCAGGCTTGAGGGCCTCGCATTTGCATTCGTAGAATAAATAAAATCCATACATTAAACTTACGGCACCAGCTGCCGCAGCTATACCGTGATGACAAAAGCGAAATTCCAAGCAGTTCTATCAATTTTCTTTTCATACATCATAAGGAAAAAATTTGGCCAAATTTTTTCCTTATCCAATCTATAAGTCATTTGGTGGATTTTAGTTTGTCGATGAATTATTCATTACAAAAAAACTCCTGGCCTACTATTTTTCTTGCCATGAGTCAAAGTTAAGGTAACAGAATTTCAAGTGAAAATCTAAATTTGGTTCAACACGCACTGTAGTCTTAGTGTGTAGTACCACCGCAGGTAGTACATAGGTTTTTTTCTATTTTCTTGATCAAACACTGGCTCCACCTAGGCAACCAAGCGGCAATAAAAACAAAAAAACAGTTGAGCGACGGAGCTAACGTGGCTAAGTGCGAACCGACGCCGCATTAGTAGCATTGGTTAGTTTCTTTTGCTTTGTTTTAAGACATAAAGTTGAGTACAAGCTGGAAACACCAGATCTTCACAGGAGTGAAACAGATTATTGTCATTCGGACCCGAACAATGAGTAAGGGTGAAGCGAAAAATAGGGACTCTAACCAAAAATTTAATAAACATTTATCCGACGTTTCGGGACCAGTTCGGTCCCTTGTTCACGGGTGAGTGACGATAAGAAAAGAACACGTGTCGCCTAAATGCACATACGGATGTAGGAGGCTTTGCTCACGTCACGCAGTCCCGAGACGTAGCCCCTGGGTAGGGAGCCAGAAGAACGATTCACGTTCCCCTTTGTGTGCTGGATAAACCAGGACTCAACGAAGAGCCGCTTTCGCAAATAATTCCTCTCCAAGGCCAGCACAGTGCTTCCCTCGAAGTCGACAGTGTGGCCGGCTTCTGCTGCGTGCTCCGCGAGGGCGCTCGCATTTACATCCTTCTTCCGGATACCATATTTGTGCCGCATAAGCCTCACTGCGAACTTTTTACTTTCGCCAACGTATGAGGCCGGGCAATCCTTGCATGGTATGCGGTAGACCAAGCTTTGGGCCCTTTCTTTCGGGGGCCGAAACTTCGGGAGGGGGAGGCAATGACCGATTGTCGACACGGGCTTATTAGTTACCGCAATCCCGGAGCGACCGAGGATGCGGGAAAGGGTCTCGCTGGTGCGGCTAATGTAGGGGACACAGACGCGATCGGAAGGGGGACTGCTGCGCCCTAGGGGGGGATGCCTTGGTTTCTCGAATATCCGAAGAATAATCCGTTTAGGGTAGCCGTTCTTGCGGAGATCCGATGTAGCGACCTTGATTTCCTCCTGGAGGCTTTTCTTTATGGAGCAGGTGGCGAAGGCGCGCCTGAAGAGTGCAGAGGCCACCGACGCTTTATGACATCGGGGGTGGTGGTAATCAAACCCCAAGTATCTGCCAGTATGGGTTGGCTTCCCGTAAACAGAGAAGTTTAGACCACTGCCGCTCCGGGTTACCCGTACATCCAGAAAGGGAAGGGAACGTTTGTCTTCACGTTCGGCCGTGAATTGTAGCGACTCATCCACCGAGTTCAGGTGCTTTAGAAGACGATCCACCTCGCTGGTTTTAACAACGCAGAAACAGTCGTCCACGTAACGCAGGAACGTTCTGGGTTTACGCTCGAAAGTGTCGAGAGTGTCGTGTCGTGATGGCAAAACTTGAGAATGAGCCTTGAGAAGTCGGAGAAGCCGTGGATATGGCCCCCACACACTTTTGGTACAAGAACGCTTGAAAGTATGTATGAATGGCGTCTTCGGAATATAACATGTCTCCAGAAGCAGACAACAAACCTAGCGAAGGGCTCGGACGCATCAGCAGCGCTTGAAGTAATGTTGGACTTGAGAAAAAACACCATAAATTTCGAGGGTGAAGGAGACGCTGGAAAGGCAAGTGACTTTAAGAGCCTTGAGAGTCTGGTAGCGCTACATAAATGGCTAAACGAACTATGGCTAGCGCCCTGGTGTGTGCGACGTTCAATTGGCTACCGACGTAAGCCTTTTGTGCGATATGGACCCTCATTGAATTGTTCCCAGCGCACGTTTCTCAGCCAAACGGGAGCAGTGGAGCAATTGCATTGCCCTCGACAAAGGCTCAGTAAATGCAAGGGCAAGGCAGAGCTTAATTCCCTGAAAATGGCAGATCTGCATGAAAGCCAACTTAAACTTATGCGTCGTGCCAGAACAGACCGTGGTCGGTCAACACTCCTGTCCAGTTAGTAGAACGCTTGAGAGGAGATCCCTTGACAACCTCGAAAGCCTGCTTCAAGATTTCGTGTCTTGTGAATGTATTAATATTTGCTTTCAGTGTAACTTCAGTAGTTGAGTTATTCTTGGGTGTACTAACTTTTGACAGAGGAACCTGTAAAGGAAAGCCGGATGCGTTCCTTTTTGAATCTGTGGTATTAATGTATGATTATAGGGGAGTTCTTGAGAATGTCATTTTGCATGCTGCAAAGTTAGTCTCGAACTCTAGGAGGGTGTACCTGAATTGTAGTCTTTAAGTATGCGATTTTGTTACAAATAAGCAAGGTTCTGGGGAGATGTGCAAATTGGTGAGGTCATAGATGTGTGTTGAAAACGTTAAAGTTTCTATCGAAAGTATTTTGTTTTCGAAAAGTATAACGTTGAGTTGGTCTCCATGTGTTAAACCCCTAAGCATTCCGGTCTGCCAGCAAATTTAGTCGAGGGCTATTGCAGGCAGGTTCGGCCAACAAACGCTTGCAAGTTTTCACAGCTGGAAATACAATAAAGACGGCAATATCGGATACCATCTGTTGTGCCCTAGTTGAAGTATTCGAGAGGTACGATGGTCCAGAGACTTTGATCGATGAAACCTCTCCCTGTGTCAGACTTCAGTTGGAAACAAGAAGGCGCCAAAATGTTTAAAATATTTGTGTTATGGACAAAACTGAAAAATGTTTTTATGTGCATCCCGCGGTTCATTCACGAAGATGTATGTGATAGCTATTTTTACAATAATGATCATACCAGCGATGTGCAAAAAGACTGTTAGAGCTAGAATGGGCAGGAAGCACATTGGAATGTGATTCTGTTTTAAGCATGGGTATTAATAAAATATTTAGAGAAGTTAACAGTGCTGAAATGTGGTAAACTGACAGCCTGGAGAAGAGGGTGGTTGCTGAAACAGGATTCTTTATCGGAGAGAACCGATTAGGGGGAGTGTAAATAAGCCAGAGACGATTGACTTGTTTCAACGCCTTTCAGCAACCACTGATCGAACATGTAGAGTGAATGTAATACATAGACAGGATATGACAGTTGGGATTTACTACTAGAATATAGCCTGTTAATGTCGTGAACAGAAAGTGAATTCGAGTTATTGTAATTTGTACTAGAACTAGTCCGCTGAAAGCAGTGAATAACTGGGAAATAACAGTTTTGAAATTATTGCAAGAACATGTTTGCTGAACGCAGTCAATGAACGGCTGATACCTATTTTTGGCTGTTATAAGACAATAATATTTATTTTATCATATTTTGAAGCAAGAGACAAGGAAAAAAATATAAACAATAAAAAATGTGCCGCAAAAAATAACTTTTTCGTCCAACATTGTTTCCAAAATAAGCAACAAGGAAATATCAAAACTTACAGAAATCCCGTTTACGAGCCACTGGAACGCAACCGGTAAATTCAGTTAATATACTGTGAATGCAAGTTACTAAAATCCAGTGAACGCGCAGCGAAGGACGGTGATTGGTATTTGAGGCTTAATGGCAGACAGTGAATGCAGTGACTAGACGTTGCATAAACATGGCAGCCCTATTGAAAAAGGCCAATATGAACTCGGCTTATTGGAAATATTGTACTCCAATGAAGATGATGGAAACCAATAAAAACCTATTGTTATCCGATTAACCCAATACGCACGATGGGAATTCATATCGGAGCACAATATCTCGATATAGTACGCGGTTATTGGTATACAACAGGATATTGGAGCACAATATCGCGATATAACTTGCGGTTATTGGTATACAACACGATATCGGAGCACAATACCCCGATATACTACACGGTTATTGGAATAGAATACGACATCGCGTGCATATTGGTGACCGACATGGACATACTGTACGGCCACACGATATAGAAATATTGGTCGTCGATCATGGGACCAAAGGAGAATACAATGATATCGCGTGCATATATCTCAGAACGCGGGTACCAAGTTACCAACATGCATTACGTTGGCATATCCACACGGCAATACGCAAAAAATATATTGGGCGTGGATACACACATAACATAAACGTTCTGCGTTGCGAACACATTAACATTGATCGACAGTGCAAGTATGTACAGCTGTTAGTACAGTACACACAGCCTCGCGCGCTTGAAACTAGACAACCACCAAACCATTCAGAATAACTAGCCGGAACACCCGCCGCGACCTACCTTTTAATGAGAAAGCCCAATAACGACGTGCTCATTGGAGTGATCGTTTTCCAACAAATGTTTATTGCAGTTGTAATGCAACAAAAGTTGATCGCCAAACGATAAACCCAACGTACCGGGATACAATTCGATGTTGCAGCACACCATCGCAATACAAGAAACTATCGGTGTTGGGACACGACCACCACATCGAATACGATATCAATACGAAGTTACCGACGGTGAGAAATACACCATCATGACACGATATACTAGTTACCGGTGTTGGGACCGAAATCGAACGCGATACGTGACAATGTCGGTTCACACGATAAAATAATGACGGTGAATAGGTTTGACAGGTCACGTGCATGTAGTTGCTTCTTACGCGCACATTTATCGATATTGACCCACCTTTCTGGGTAATCCTACGTGGTACACAAAATCCACGACGACATGCGAGCACATTTCACCCACCACTTTTCGTCGCCTGTTTCGCGAGATTCACACACTGTCCAAAAAATGACGTGAAAAATACGTGCACTTGCGCCATCAAACGATACGTTACAGCCTCGTTTCTCGAGAAGACAGTTTCCACCGCCAACACGCGCGCGCGCGCGCGCGCAAGCAGTTTGGACAGTTTGGACTTCGAACTGTTCGAACTTCGAACGAAGCGAGCCCGGCTGGCCCGGCGCGATGCCGGCGTGCTGGCGAGCCGCCAAGACGAGCAACGAGCATGCTGAGCATGCGCAGTGCGCAGCCGCGCAGCGGGCGGGCGTCGGTTGCGCCACTGTGCCACTGTCACCACCACTGCTGTGGGTTGCGCGACCCGGCCAGCCTGGCCAGCCGGCGTGATTGGCGTTCGTCGCACTCTGTACTCGTGGGCATCGAGCGAAACCTACACACTTTCAATTGCTTCGAAAGGTACGTATACACGACTCTATTACTTGCAGCATTGAGTGCTTTGGCGTACGCGGATCAAAGCAAACACCGAAGGACACAAAGGAGACGTGAAGTTTTTAAATCGAGGCCTCTTTGAACGCCTGTGTCCCCTGTTGAAAGCACCTAGCTGTGCTCTGTTGCAGGCGTCATTTCGACTGCGTGTGCTCCAATGTAACGTCAGTCACTGGTCACACTCGGCTAGCTTTGCCAGTTTGTTATCTGATGTGCGAAATAGACGTAGAAACCAGCGCCGCGTCTCTTTCGGATACTCTGACTCCAGCCCCCTTACTTCCGGCGTGCTTTCTGCCGCGCCCGTTCGGCGCATTGTCTTCGCGGGCGCGTCAGGCTCGTTCGAAGAGGCGTCGTTTGAAGCTGACGAGTCGCCGAAGTGTACCGGAGCTTCTCTTTAGGAAAGTCGCAATCGACGCTCGGCGGCTCGGCTCTGAGTTCGTGCTTTTCTCCTCCCGGGTATACCATGAGTGCCGATGAACGAATTTGAAAAAGCGCTAGCGAGTGACTTTGTGACGCCGCCCAACTGTCCTTATATCAACGGCGCAGAGCAAATGATGTACAGAAAAAAAAAAAAACCCGTTTTTTATATTTTGTTGGCCATGTTTCACCTCAACACAAAGTGAATCGCGGCTGTACGTCGGTTGACTCATTACTGTGCCTAGATTGTAACGGAACCTTTTTGGTGTGATCTTATTCTGATATCGTTATATCTCGCCTTTTCATCTTGGCTGCACACCTCTAGACGACATTCTACACATTGCACTCCTTGTCGACATGTCGCTGGTGCTTGAGACTAATTGGAAGTCACTGTTTGCTCACTCCTTGGTGCACACATTTTATGTTCAACATCAGTTATTTGAAGGAGGCTCCATGAAACCCTGGAGTTTGTTTAGAGGTACCTCTACATACTGTGTTAGAGTGCTGTTTTGTGCGTTGTAGGTTCGCACAAAACCAAATTGCACCTTGTAATATACCCTTTGACTGTTTACTACAATTAAAGTTGCAATGAAACATTGGCCACGAGAGGTGACTCTGCCAACGTGGCCAACAAATTCCTCACATAATTTTCTCCATGGGTCATTTTGGATGTTGACAAATTTTCTTGTGAATAATGAGTGTTATGCACATATGTTTCTTCTACTTTTCAGACAGGTACTTCAGTTAGATAAACCCCAGCAAAAGCAGCAAGAGAGTCTTGTAGGGTCACACCAAGGATAACGGCATTCCTGCTCGAGTCCCGGGTCTTCTCACCGTACTTCACTGAGCATAATGGTACATTCCCTTTCCTTAACTTTGTGGGAGCCAAGGGTGAAAGACGACGCGGAGGGCACGTGACAGGCGGTCGGCGGAGAAAGAAGTCACGAGCTGGCGCGAGACAGTGCGTGCTGAGCGAGGCTGGAGCTGGGCAGGAACATCGGAGCCGGGCTGCCTGGCTTGGAGCGGTCCACCAGCGAGGTTTAAACCGGACCAGTAGAAACGGCGAGTCCTGGCCATCTAGCCTAGGCCACGACGATCCCGGGGTGGTTCCGCAGCGAGACTCGGGCAGTGATAGCCCGGGACAGCCAGCCTACGCAGCGCTGGCATGGGAAGGACGATCCGCAGGCCTGGACACTGACTCCGACTGTGAGCTCTGATCGACGGACGACAACAAGGGTCGGCGTGCCTGGACTGCTGGCTCTGAACGACGGGCAACCGTGAGGTAGTAAACTTATTCGCTGTCTTCTCGGTGCTGTATGTCACTCCCTGGGTGACTGGCGGAGCGCATACCGATTGGGCGGTGATTATTAGTAGCTAAGCGAACTCCATAAAGAAACCAGCATTAAAATGGCACATCCAACGTGGGGCTCGTTTGGTATGCCTCTGCTTCTAGTCGTCCCCAGGGAGTCTCACGGATTCGTTGAGCGGGTTGTTCACTAACGCTAACGATGCCCGTTGAGACAAATATGTTAAAATTTTGGCGACTTGTCTCACGGTAGAGCTCAGCAGGTGTCTCCTCGAATCAAGTACCTAAGGGGCTCGAAGAACGAGGTTGAATACACGCTTTCTCGGGTACCCTAGAATAGTGGTTGGCAGAAGTCGGGGAGCGCGGTTAAGATGTAAGAAAGTCGTCTCCAGAGGCAGAGGAGAGTCACGGCATGTTCGCTGGAAGGCAGGATAACGAGTGGCAGGAGGGGAAACAGCCAGGACTCATTGCAGATTTAGGATTTAGGCTTGGGGTGATGCGGTAGGCAAGTAAGCACTTGTCGAGGCCTGGAGTGCAGATGGGTTTTTGACAGTGGGTGTTGGAAAGATTGCGGAAATGGCAGTGGACACTGGGAACACCGGCAGACGAGATTGTCAGCGGGTGTCGGGTAAACTGGCGGAAATTGCGGTTGGCACCTGGAACGCTGGCAGGCGAGTTAATGAGCACTATGATTTGTAACTGCTGGGCCAAGACGGCTAGTTTCTTCGCGTCAGTCCAACAGTCGACAAAAGGCGGAGGGACGACTCTCCCTTGAGGGGGGTCGTTCCAAGAAAGCTACGAATTGATTTAGATGATTCTTTCTTGGCCGGTCGTGGCACTGACAGCAAGACTTTTAATAAGTTATGTCGCGTCACGGCCTGGCCGGGGATGCGGCGGTAGACATTTAGGTGGCTTGTAGCTGTCCAGCTTGCCTTGAGGTGTGAACGGTTGAAGCGGGCTTGCTCGCTGAGCGTGAACGGTGGAAGCAAGCCTAAGGCCCACTTCAGACGGGGCAATTTCCCCCAGCAACTTAACGTCGCAACACCAGCAACACAGGCCGCCTGCGTTCAGACGCTGCAACCAAATTGCTACGACTTGCCATCATCATCATGAAATTTGATTTTTCTTGCACTATATAGACGCACAACTACGTGCTAAAAACGTGTTTTTATATCTTTGACTGGCATTAATACTCACTCATGTTTCTGAAAAAGTTTATTTCCAAAAACGATCCATTTGAAACCAGGACCAAGTCTTCAGCTGTCATCCTCACCACCACAGGGGTGTCACGTGAAAATATTGCGTCCCTGATTGGCTGCTGTTGCTTCAAACTTTTCCAGTTTGTTCGAGTTGCGTGTCTGTTTTAAGCCGAACCTGATCTCAGAAATTCGTGCTGATCTGGGAAAACCTAGGGAACTACCCGCCAGCAATCTCAAAATGGCTAGAAAAGTTGCCCCATCTGAAGCAGGTTTTAGGGAACTGAAATCAAGGGCAGTGGAGCTCTGGGTTCAAACCCACCTAGAGACGTTTCTTTTCTTTTTGCCTTTTTTTTTAGTATACAGTATATATATATATATATATATTTATAAATAATACTTTTTTTTAAGTTTTAACGTATAGACACATAATTTACACACTAATTCACATTCAGAAGTGCTTTTATTCACACACTGTGGCTCCCTAGTGCTTGCAATAGCTTCTTGCTAAGCTATTGCAAGCTCTGCAAAGGGAGGGGCATCTTCCCACCCTTTGCAGGCTGTAAAGCTGTGGCTTGCACAGCTCTAGCAGGTCGCACCTCGCACACTGGCTCCATCATCAAGCATAGGGGCTGCATGAGTCGCGCCACACCGTAAGGCTATATACGGTCGGGTCACAGCACCTGGGACCATTCGTCGCTGCATTCAGCTGTGGTATGGTGGCATGGTCAGGGCATGAAGCAGGGGTACAACTTGGAAATGCTCATCTTCATCACATTTGAAGCACATTTTTTTATTACTTTTGTGTTGAGTTGTCAGCATTTTAAGGGTGAGGAAGCAAGCAGCAGTGAGAGCAAGAAAAAAATTGAAAGCCGCTCTTATTGAGAATTTATTACAAGCACTAGGAAGCCGTGGAGTATTCTTAAAATGCTTCTAAAGCTGAATTAGCGTATAAATTATGTGCTAGTGCCTCAAAAATAAAACAAACAAACAATTTAAGTATAATTAATAAGGATAAAAATATACACCAGGAGGACTCAACCAGAACAACACAGTCTGTAAATTTGAAATTTGACACCATAAACCGCTTGGCCACCACCCAATTTTATTTTTAGGTCGTTTATCGAGGTATATGAATTTTGTTTGCAGCTGTGGGCTGCAAGAGAGATAGCCTTATTTTCATTTACTTTACTATTCCCACCAAATATGGCAAGTGACCAAGAATAGAACCTCATTTGTCGGCCGAGGCACTGTGCTTGCATCAAGGCAAACTAGCCTGGCTTGGTAGGCCTATATTTTGTTTCATCACCCGTTTAGGATTCTGTTGTCGCTCATCCAAAGAAAAAAAACTGACTAAGTCTGACTTATCCTGGTGTGCAGGTACCCTTGGCAGTAAACTCTGCTAAATGGGGCAAAATATATATTATACATTTTTTAGCAAATATGCATTGTTTTAGCAAAATGAGCTACACTATTTGACTAAGGTGAAACAGAACGAGCCTTTCCACCTGGGTCTGTTTCCATCTTTCGCAGTGTCGAAGTATTGATTACCTAGGTTTCTCTTGGTGGGCTTCCTTTCGAGAGGGACCCCGGTGTGTGAAAAATGTGTTGTGAAGAAAAGTTGAAGTGAGCTAAAGCAAAGAAGGGAATGTCCGCACGCTGAACCCGCAGAGAACGCTTCTTTGTCTCGAGTTCAGTCGTTGCACAAAGCGACCCTGGCTCGTGATGTCTTGCATCAGTGCGCTCAGTTTCTTTTTTTCTGTGTTTAGCTCGTACCTCGCCTGCCGGCCTTGCAAGCACGCGGCGCTGGACTCTTTTTTGTCACATGCTGGGCAGTTACATTTTGCATAGATTTTTGGCAACCAGTTGGGACGGAGCGGAGAGGCATGCTTTCGGTTTCGATTAAACAGCCGTTTCGCTCGCGCGACAAAGCACGTGCAGCTGCAAGCCTGCCGGAGTTGCCCTCACGTGCATGCAAACCAACGATGCGAACATAATTGCACGACAGAGGCACCAGCCGGGACGCTTGCAATTCAGTGTTTTACATTTAATTACTTTTGACGAAAATCTGGCACGTCGGCAATCAGTAAAACGGTGGCAAGCGGTTTTTCGGAATTGCTTGGCAATGCCTACAGCACTGTACACTTGTGGGATGTCGCAATGTCTCTTTGGAGACATTAAAATTGGACAATCAATACTACCCTAAGCTAAAGCAAAGCTTGCTCCAGCTTTGCAGAATGTTTCGAAAACCAAAAAGAAATGTGTCATGTCATTGGCATTTCAGTTACATCTTGAAAGACTCCCAGGTGGCCAAACTTGACCATAATTGGTTTATTTCGGCGAGCAAGATTCCCTTCGCGTGTCCAGCATTTAAAACAAATATTTTTATTTTTATTACAATATCTGCTTTAAAAGCTACTTTTGCTGCTCCAAAACACTGTTTTGGCTGCTCCGAAAGGTGCTCCAAAACGGCTTAGGCCAATCACATCACTGCTATATGAGTTTTAGCATTTGTCAAGGAGCGCAAAAATCAAAGCCCGGGGGTTGGCCATTGCAAAAATGTTGACTCGGAAGCGCATAGGGAGGAAGCTTTACAAAAGTATCCGCCTGCCTCTACAAGAGAAACCGAAACTAAGAATGTGGGTTCCATTTGAAAAAAAAAAACATTGTCAGCCCGAATTAACTTGGGGGCGGCACGAAGCAAACAAGCCACGTTACTAGTAGGCTTGGTTCAGGCTTTTGTAGGGGTGGTCGATGACTCTGTGTTTTCTAAAAAGTTATCTTTTTCTAAAAGTGTGGTGGCCGAATATTCGGGGATGGGCATTGAGTCGGGATGTTAAGGTAAAAATTTCATCAACATGCCGGGATTCACGTGCCTTGTCCCCCTAGCGAGGGGGACAAGGCCTTCAAAATTTTAGGTTCGCAAAATTGGTGTGTCAGTATTGACGTCTTATTTTACATCAGGCCTCTCATATTAAGACTCACTATAAATGACATGTCTAAAATTCGTTTGGGTGTACTTCCTTCGAGCAAGTATATGGTTCTGTCTCAAAAGGTCTAATCTGATGTTGACTGCACCTCAGGTCTGCACCGACAATTCATCAGGACGAGACCCAACCAGGACATTAGGGATGAGTGGCTTAAGCAAGGAAGGCTACATATACGACAGCTTCTTGCGGACAAGAACCGAAAATAGATAGACGGTGGATGTTTCATTTGCTATGCCTTTTGGCACGCACATTCTGTTTGTTATGATTGAAGATTCCTGCAGAGTTCAATTTCAACTATTGTAAAAAACCGAGCATGCGCTCAGATCGCAGAAGCGCCTACCCCCTGATTCGAAACGATCCGCAAATAAGTAAAGTGCATACCAGACGCCCATACACCTGTTTTGAGCCATGCTCAAAATATTAAAAGAGCACATCAAGCGCCAGGTGCTTTGGCGTCTTTGCCACAATGGCGCTGGTTGCAGAGCTGACAGACCCGTGACTGGCACAAGCCATGGCATGGCCTTTGGGAATAAGGGAATCGAGATTAAAGACATAGCGCAGAAATTGGAGGCGAGTGGTGAAGGTGAGCAGAGTTAACAGAAAACAAGGACGAAGGGAGTTCCGTCGCATGAGGCATCTGTGTCCCCTGTATGTAATTTTGAGTGTGCTGTAGGTGGCTACCCAAAAAAATTGTTACTTGGACGTAACTAATCGCAAACCTCTCGCAGTTTCCACGGCCCACAAGCCAGCCGGCGCCAGTTCGTTCTCGTTCAAAGGTGAGGATTCTAGATTTTCTAGATTGCTCTGAAGCAGCAATACTGAAGCCAGACAAGCGGTACGGCATATTTAATTGACGGAGCCCAGAACGACTGGGGACGCTTTCACTGAAGCTTGTTTTGGTGCAATACACGCTTGTATTGCAGCAAAACAAGCTTCAGTGAAAGCGTCCCCAGTCGTTCTGAGCTCCGTCAATTAAATATGCCGTATCGCTTGTCTGTCTGGCTTCAGTGTTGCTGTAGGCGACAAAACATGTGCCAAGTTTTGTCACAAGAGGCATATTATGTCACGCACATGTAATTTTGTGGTGGCCTTGTTTCAGGCTTTTGTGTCTCTGTCCGGCCAAAGCATCTGTGTTAGACTAATCTTTAGGATATGTGCAGCAATTCTTGGCAGCAAGTTTTTTGGCAGCAGGAACACGAGTTTGTTCTCGGCCACCAAAAGCAAGTATTTTCAAGGCGAGCTATTGCCCGCCTATACGAGTTTCAGCATTCATCAAGGAGCGCAAAATCAAAGCCCGAGGGTTGGCTATTGCAAAAATGTTGACTCGGAAGCGCATAGGGGGAAGTTTTATAAAAGTATCCACCTGCTTCTACAAGACAAACTAAAACTAAGAATGTGGGTTCCATTTGAAAAAAACAAAAACAACATTGTCGGCCCGAATTAACTCGGGGGTGGCACTGAGCAAACAAGCCACGGTACGAGTAGGCTTGGTTCAGGCGTTTGTAGGGGTGGTAGTTGACTTGGTGTTTTCTAAAAAAAATATTTTTTCTCTAAAAGTGTGGTGGTCGAATATTCAGGGATGGGCATTGAGTCGGGATGTTAAGGTAAAAATTTCATCCACATGCCGGGATTCATGTGCCTTGTCCCCCTAGCGAGGGGGACAAGGCCTTCAAAATTTTGGGTTCGCAAAAGGGGTGCGTCAGTATTGACGTCTCATTTTACATCATTCGTCTCAATTTAAAACGCACTATAAATGACATACCTGAGATTTGTTTGGGTGTACTTCCTCTCAGCAAGTATATGGTTCTGTCTCAAAAAGGTCTAAGATGATGTTGATCGCTCCTCAGGTCTCCACCGACGATTCATCAGGACGAGACCCAACCGGGACACTAGGGAGGAACGGCTTAAGCAAGGGAGGCTACATATACGACAGCTTCTTGCGGACAAGAAACGAAAATAGATAGATGGTGGGTGTTTCATTTGCTATGCCTTTTGGCGTGCACATTATGTTTGTTATGTTTCAAGATTCCTGCAGAGTTCGGTTTCAACTATTGTAAAATACCGAGCATGCGACCAGGTCGCACAAGCGCCTACCCTCTGATTCGGAACAATCCGCAAATAAGCAAAGGGCATACCAGACACCCATGCTTACTGATTACCAGCTGAACGTTGGGAAAAGCGACGAAGAGAGAAAGAAACACACTTCGTTGCTTTTCCTAACGTTCAGCTGGTAATCAGTAAGCATGGATAACCAACCGGCTCAGCTACAGGCCATCACCAGACACCCATCCACCTGTTTTGAGCCATGCTCAAAATATTAAAAGAGCACATCAAGCGCCAGGTGCTTTGGCGTCTTTGCCACAATGGCGCCGGTTGCAGAGCTGACAGACCCGTGACTGGCACAAGCCATGGCATGGCCTTTGGGACTAAGGGAATCGAGATTTAAAAAGTAGCACAGAAATTGGAGGCGGGTGGTGAAGGTGGGCAGAGTTAACAGAAAACAAGGATGAAGGAAGTTCGTCGCATGAGGCATCTATGTCCCGTGCATATAATTTTGAGTGTGCTGTAGTTGGCTACTCAAAAAAATTGTTACTTGGACGTAACTAATCGCAAATCTCTTGCAGTTTCCACGGCCCACAAGCCAGCAGGCGCCAGTTCATTCTTGTTCAAAGGTGAGGATTCTAGATTTTCTAGATTTCTCTGAAGCAGCAATACTGAAGCCAGACAAGCGGTACGGCATATTTAATTGACGGAGCCCAGAACGACTGGGGACGTTTTCACTGAAGCTTGTTTTGGTGCAATACACACTTGTATTGCAGCAAAACAAGCTTCAGTGAAAGCGTCCCCAGTCGTTCTGAGCTCCGTCAATTAAATATGCCGTATCGCTTGTCTGTCTGGCTTCAGTGTTGCTGTAGGCGACAAAACATGTGCCAAGTTTTGTCACAAGAGGCATATTATGTCACGCACATGTAATTTTGATTTTATCCGGCTTAGTGTGCTGTAGGTGGCTGGTCAAAGAAATCGGTACTTGGACGCAACTAATCGCAAATCTTTCTGGCAATTTCCAAGGCCTAAGAGCCAGCAGGTCCCAGTTTGCTTTTCCTCAGAGGTGAGAGTCCCAGATTCCCGAAGCAGGAACACTGAAGCCAGACGACCGGTACAGCATTTTTAGTTGACGAAGCTCAGAACGACTGGGGGCTCCTTCATTGAAGCTTATTTTTCTGTAATACACGCGAGCGCAATTGACGTATGCCTAGTTACGTCGCAAGAGGTTATCTATGTCCCGCGCATGTAATTTTTTAATCTTTCCGACTTGGTGTACTTGAAGGTGACAGCGCAGGAAAAATCGAACTCGCACCAGACACTCAGGAAGACAAGCACACGCGCTGAACTTACAACTCTTGTGTATTTGACTGCTTCATTTTTCTCTTCAGCGTCTGGGTTGACTTTTCAGAACGTGATAAGTAGAAGAAGTAGCACGAAATACAAAGGAAAATTCTAAAGAGAAGGCAAAAGAACAGTAAAAGAGAAGACAAATGAAGAAACGGAAAAAATATCTATACGAAACACATACAAATCGTCCCTCTCCCTCATCGCTATCATTTAGATAGAAATTGCAGCTCTTTGATCGACAGCGCTATAGAAGGACTACTTACACACTTGTCCTTCAGCTGTGCTATCCTTTCCGCTTCCATTATTTCTCTAGTCAATGCGTCTCTACTCCTACCTATTACAGAACAATTTTCAAAATGTGCTATACAGCCACAATCGCGACAATGGATTCCCAAGTGTCCAGCTACGACTCGGTGGGTGTTATAAAAATGCTCTCTTAAACGATCATTCAAACACCTTCCAGTCTAGCCTACATACTCTCTACCACATGAGAGTGGGACAGAATATACGACTCCTTCAGTACAATTTACAAAGCTCTTTTGGTGCTTTTTCGAACAACCAACTTCCCGGTGTGCCGATCCGTTTACCTTCCGGCACAGGCTTAGAAGCTTATTTGGTGCTGAAAAAGCAACATTAATGTTAATGCAGTTACCTATCTTTTTTAGACCGTGCGAAACTTTATGTATATATGGAACAACGGCCGTCCTTTTCTTTTCTGTATTGCGTTTAGGTCGTTCACCCCATCTTATTCTCTTTAATAAATCCTCTGCCACGGCTGTAACTAATGCACTAGGATATCATGTTGACTTTAACCTGGCGATTTGAGCATCAAAGCTAACCTTAATTGAATGAATACATGACTTATTGCTTTTCAGACCGCGTCAGGATTTTTGCAAGGTGGTTTCCTTGAACTGCTCACCGTATATTTTAAATCTATGTTTGCGTGTTGGGAGGGTAACACCTTTCTCCACAAAGCAGGGGTATGCATTGGTTCATGCATAGTACCACTTTTGAGTAACCTTTACCTCGCGCATCGGGGCCGGATCCTTTCACGTAGCTTAGATGCTTCTTCTGTTGTGAAGGTGTTTCGCTTTGTAGATGATTTTTTGATTGTGCTAGATTGTGCAGCTAAGGACTTTCAAATATTAGTCTCTAATGTTCTTTCCTGTTGTAAATCCTGTATAGATCCACCAGAAATCACTCATGAGCTCTCCACAGAAGGTTCCTTATGGTTCTTGGACCTCAGATTAATTTTTTCGAAGCATCATGTATGTTGGTCATACAAACCGAGAGGGAAGAAACCACTTAATTTCCAGTCAGCACACTCCAAGCTTGTTAAGCGAGGCATTGTTAAATTATGTCTCACCAGTGTGCTTAATAAGTCTTGTATTCATTCACTTAAGGTTAGCTTTGATGCTCAAATCGCCAGGTTAAAGTCAACAGGATATCCTAGTGCATTACTTACAGCCGTTGCAGAGGATTTATTAAAGAGAATAAGATGGGGTGAACGACCTAAACGCAATACAGAAAAGAAAAGGACGGCCATTGTTCCATATATACATAAAGTTTCGCACGGTCTAAAAAAGATAGGTAACTGCATTAACATTAATGTTGCTTTTTCAGCACCAAATAAGCTTCTAAGCCTGTGCAGGAAGGTAAATGACGGCACACCGTGAAGTTGATTGTTTGAAAAAGCACCAAAAGAGCGTTGTAAATTGTGCTGAAGGAGTCGTATATTCTGTCCCACTCTCATGTGGTAGAGAGTATGTAGGCTAGACTGGAAGGTGTTTGAATGATCGTTTAAGAGAGCATTTTTATAACACCCACCGAGTCGTAGCTGGACACTTGGGAATCCATTGTCGCGATTGTGGCTGTATAGCACATTTTGAAAATTGTTCTGTAATAGGTAGGAGTAGAGACGCATTGACTAGAGAAATAATGGAAGCGGAAAGGATAGCACAGCTGAAGGACAAGTCTGTAAGTAGTCCTTCTATAGCGCTGTCGACCAAAGAGCTCCAATTTCTATCTAAATGATAGCGATGAGGGAGAGGGACAATTTGGAAAAGTGTTTCGTTTAGATATTTTTTCCGTTTCTTCATTTGTCTTCTCTTTTACTGTTCTTTTGCCTTCTCTTTAGAATTTTCCTTTGTATTTCGTGCTACTTCTTCTACTTATCACGTTCTAAAAAGTCAACCCAGACGTTGAAGAGAAAAATGAAGCAGTCGAATACACAAGAGTTGTAAGTTCAGCGCGTGTGCTTGTCTTCCTGAGTGTCTGGTGTGAGATTAATTTGGCTGCGCTGTCACCGTCAAGTATGGTTCACTAACTCGCCCAAGCTTCCATCCTATCGACTTAGTGTACTTTACGGGGCTACTCAATGTAATTGCTACTTGAACGCAACTAATCGCAAATCTCTCTCCCAGTTTGTCCCAGTTTCCACAGCCTACAAGCAAGCAAGCACCAGTTCGTTTTTCCTCAAAGGTGAGCATTCCAGATACTTTAATTAGGTGCACGGTGTAAGATAATACTCTTCAGGTGAGGACAGCGCGCTCTTGGCCACGGCCCGATGAAGTTCGCTCTTCACACTCTCTCACTTTGGTTTCAAGCAACGCCAGCAGGTGACTCGTCGACCCGTGGGCACGTTCAAGACGGCTCGTGCCGCCTTATGTACCACACGCGCAGAGCTCCAGCGAGGTTGTCACACGTGCAGAAAGACCATGGTGTACCGGGGTGTCATGACAACGAGATAATGTTTTTTTGCTGTCACACAGTTCCGCCGTTTGGCCGCCGGTGACACTGTCAGTCGTGGGCACGGTGGCAGCCGAATGATGCAGTCTTTCGGATGCCCGTCGAACGAACACTATTTGATTCCTCGCGCCGCCCATTCAGCCCCGGCGTGTCCTCACCTAAAGAGTGTATCTTTCACCGTGGTTAGGTGCAAAGCAGGAACTGTGAAGCCAGACGAGCGGATAGGTGTATTTAATTGACCGAGCTCAGAATGACCCGTGGCAGTGGAATGGAAGCTTATCTTTCCGCAATCAAACACAGACATAATTTTGAATCTATCCAGCTTAGTGAAGGATTGCTACTTGTTGCAAACTAATCCCAAATTTTTATTTTGCAGCTTCTATATGGCTACAGCTAGCAGGTGCTGTTTTCATTGAAAGGTGAGGATTTCACGTTCTGTTTTCAAACAGCAAGTTTTTGAATGAGGGTCCTAAACAATTGACTTTCTTTTGCAGTAAATGCCAGATCCTCCAGTTCAGCAATATGTTAAATATATTTGCTATGAATAAGCCCAGTGTTTTGCTTCTTTATTCATAATTTGACAACAGCAACATTTTTTATTTTATCACTCAGAAATACACACAAGAAGAGACTGCGTTGCGGAGAAATGCTGCGCTGAACGTGATTTTCCAACTCGTGTATAGTTTTATTGGTAGCCGATATAATATATTGGATTCCAATATCCATAATACGCTAAGTACACTGGAATCGTAAACCCTTATTGGATCCCCATAGACACATGGGGATCCAATAAGGGTTTACACGGTATTGGATTCCAATCTTTTCAGCGTATTATGGATATTGGAATCCCATAACAAACCCTTATTGTAATACAATACAATAAATGTAATGTTTTCCAATACACTGTCTATATTGTATTGCAATACAATAAAAAGATATTGTTTACCAATATCCATAATACGCTGTTTATATTGGGGTTTTCCAATAGGGAGGGGGAAGAGGTGAATAGCCTGCGAACACTGATTATGGCCATTTGCCATTTTCGTGTGGCCGATGACTCTGGTGAGTATCCCATGAACCTCGACCACTGGCAATCACTGATACTGCCGGGCCTATGAATCCAGAAAATTGCAGTTGCTAACCATGATTGGTCATACACCGCATTCGTCGGCCCATGCTGCACCAATTGTACCCATTATTGACCGACACAGGCAAAAGATAATGTGCTGCTTGGCAGATGTCGAAATTCGTTGCAGAAACTTGGCCGAGGGATGCGGAGAATAAACTGCGTAGAGCGGTGTTGATTTTTGCCGCTGAAACATGGCCAATGAATACAAGGAATACACGATGGATGCCAGATGTCGGAAATCGCTGCATCAACACGGTGGAGGGATGCGGTGAATGAACTTTAAAAACCGCTGATTAGTATTTGACGTTCCAACATGGCCAGTGAATGCAGTGAATACACGATGAATGCGAATTGTAATTTGTTGCAGTACACGACCCATGGATGTGGTGAATGAACTCTGAAGACAGGTTATCGGCATTTTCCGCTGTAACATTGTAATTTAATGCAAAGAATACGCAGTGAATGCCAGCTGTCGGAACTCGTTGCAGCAACACGGCCGATGGATGCGGTGAACGAACTGTGAAGACCGCTTGCTGGTATCTGATGCCGTATCATGACAAGTGAATGCAATGAATACACGATGAATGCCAGCTGTCGTAATATGTTGCAGTATCCGGCCGACGGACGCGGTTAATGAACTCTGAAGACCGGTATTGGTATTTTTAGCGGAATCATGGCCAGTAAATGCAGTGAATACACGGTAGATGCCAGATGTTGGAATTCGTTGCATAGGCATGGCCAACGGAAGCGATGAATAGGTGGCGAATGCAGGTATTTGTATTTGACGCTGAGTCATGGCCAGTGAAGGCAGTAAATACACGATGGATGCCAGTTGTCGGAGCTCGTTGCAGGAACATGGCCAATTAATGTGGTAAATAACTTCGAAGGCCGGTTATCATTATTTGCTGCCGAAACATGACCAATGAATGCAGTGAATAAACGTTGGATGCCATTTGTCGCAGTAGGTTGGCATTTGGATCCGAATCAGTCAAAATCATATCACGTTCATAAAAATTCCCAGCATTCAATCAAAGTGATATCACAACCTTTTCCAAAATCCTAAATCATGACGCAAAGTTCGTCAATATTCAAGTCACCGCCACTCATACCACTGAGCTCATCGAGGTAAAAAGAAAAGTCAGAACCCCTTATATCGCCTCAGAAATTCATGATTAAGAATATCGTTGATATCACCAAAATCAGACTCACTAATATAAATATCCCCTACTCACAAATATCACGAAATATCACCGACTCAAAAATGTCACAAATTATTACCGGAAATATCCCCAATTATTACGAAATATCACCTAGATCACTGAATCACAAAAATCACCGATATCAGTGACTCACATAATATGAAATATCACGGATTCAAAAGTGTCGCCGATATAACAGACTCAAAATTGTCACGCGGGCTCATCTCACTGTGCTGCTCACTGTCGTCAGTTCTTTTTGCGTATGTGCCGTTCGAAACAAAGCCAAAGTAAGGGCTGCCAGACTCAGTGGCGCGCCGCATCTCAGTAACGACGGAGATGCACTCGTTTTGCTTCTTTTTTTTTTAGCTCCAAGGGAAGTATCTTTTTTTTCCAAATGTTATGTGGTCAGTGGATGGGCTTGGGTTTGAAAACGGGTATTTTTAATAAAAATTTGGAACATGCGTGTTGTCGTGGCTTACGTACCCCGAGAAGACAGCATGAAATTGTGTAGTGTTGGGGTAAGAAGGATCCCAGCCCAAGCAGCACACTTCCCCGGCTTATACTTGGGGCAGTTTGGCGCAAGCTTGTGCCAGGCTTGAGCCAAGTTGGCTCTAGATCGCGCCAGTCTGGCCTAAGCCTGGGCCGAGGAAGTTTGTTACTTGGGAGGCAGGACACCAATGTTTGTCCGACATTGGCCTAACATTGGAAAATACCGGCCTCAATATCAGAAAATACCGAAGCGCTACCCAATCCAGCGTTGGCCCCATCATTGGTACCAATGTTGAGCCATTGCTCACCCATGGCTCCAGCCAATGGTTGTCCGATATGTAAAGAGACCGGCGTACTATTGGACAATACTTGAAGCGCTACCCGATCCAATTTTGGCCGTTATTGGTGCCGATGTTGGGCCATCGTTCAAATATAATTCGAGCGAACATTTTGCCACTGTTGGCTATGTATTCTACAACCATTAGTAGTTTACCCCAAACGTTCCCTATTCCAGCAATTCATTGGCTATCTTACTGTTAGAAATGTTTCCTATGACCTGGCCATGAGAATAATGACAGATTGTAGCTGGAACACCGCTACGTGTGTCCAGACCCGTGTATAGAAAAACTACAAGTGACAGAAACAAATCGCTTGTGCTTTGTACCAGGCACATCTAGCAGGCAAATTACTAATTCAGAACAAATTAATAGTCTTGTGCAACTTTTATTTGAGTTTTATTTGTTTGTTTTTGCACTATTTTGATTATTATTTTGATTCAGAAGAAAGCCCGTGTTATGAAAAATGTTCGGAAAAAGGGAAAAACTGGTAAACTAAAGAAAAAAAAACAATTTATATTTTTGATAACTGACACAGTACATTTCACTAAAAAGAGCGCCGACCTTGTATTTATATATAAAATAAGGTTGGACATCTCAAGCTTATTCAAGATATTTCGACGTTCATATACCCATCTAAAACATCAGGCAAACCCTTCAACAAAGTCGAAAATGTACTCGCCCTGTTGTTTGCAAAAGGTAAGGTAAACAGACACGAGACATTGTTTTGAAATCTCCTAGAAGTTTATTACACAAAGCCTATTTTGTAGACAAGTACAAACTAAGCTATATGTAGTATGTGAAGACGGACTACTCAGCTGTTATACAACTCAGAAGATTGCAAAGCAGACAAGAACCGGGGTATTTCCTGGGTAGTGTCCAGGCTCCAGGCGGCCGACAGAAATGTTTCCCCGAAATTTTACCAGCAGTCGCCACTCATTGGCAGTGTAATCAGTTCATCGAACGACGCTTCATCAGCAGATCGTTTCATCAACACCCAATGTTTTATACACAGCTCAAAATATTATTTTTCTTTTTGTGTAATGAGCCGCTGCAGAATCACCATTAAAGCCGCGTGAACGGGTGAGCTGGGTCGGTGGGCACGCACCTCAGGAATACACGCACGACGAAATATCCCAAGAGCGTGCTGTTCCGTGACGAATATTGATGGAACGTTGATGTCGACGAAACGTGTGTCCATAAAACGTGTATCTACAAAAAGGTGGCCGTAAAACGTGTTTTAGCGAAATAGAATAAAAAAAGTCATTATTCTACCTGCAGTTGTGACATGATTTCTGACAGCTAATGGTGGGCGACTGCAGGTAAAATTTCTGGAACATTATTCTCCCAGCTGACATGAGATAGACACTGCCTAATTCTACAAGTAATCCGGAAGAGCACCCGTGGAAGAATTGTCAATGGTCACCGAGTAGATTGTAGAGCACTTACGTTTAAAATACCAGTCTTTAAAGGAGGGATCCAAGATATATATGTTCACACCGGAACTGAAAAACAACCACTCATACACACACAACAAAAAAAAAACATAAGGATGGGATCCGTGAAGATTCAACACGATGTAGCACCAGCTGCCATTTGCCGAACGGAACACAAAACGCAACACAAGAATATCTTGGGCTTCTTTGAAGAAATCGCTTGTTGCCGACATGCGCTTAGGACTTTTCTAATGAGATACCATTTACCACAGAAACTAAATTCGTAGCAGCCCCCCGGGACACACCACACTTGAAACTAGGTCCGCAATAGGCTATCCGGGATTGTAAGCGGCTAACGCATCATCCGTCAAATCACGTGATCACGCTTCTGCCCTTGCCCGAGCACAGAGAGCGGAGTCAAGCGATGGAAAGTCTACAGTTGATTAGTCCGGCGATTGCTCACCCTCTACCACGCTTTCAGCTTAGAGAGAGAGAGAAAAAGAGGGAAGGAGTAGAAAGGCAGCAGTTCCTTCAAGACCAGAACAGGTGCGCTCACAAAGACTAATTTTCAGGGGCATAATACAATCAACACAGCGAGAGGATGTGTCACTTGTATCCTCTTGAAAGTTCGACCTAGGGCTGATAGTGCAGTGGATGCTATGCGTGGCCTTCGGCTTCAGGCAGGTGCCGTGTTCTACGTTATCACCAGCTTCAAGACTGTAGTCACGTGACCCTAACCGAAGACACGATTGGCCTAAAACGCGCATGGCGTCTACACTGCTGTTAATACGGAGTGAGCAGGACAGCTTCATCCGAAGCTGACCAGCCCGAAATTGACCCAGAACGCGGCAAGTCGGAAGATACTATGTTTTACGCCATATAGCCCACATTATACATTACAATGAAGATCTAAGAGCAACTATTCTTTTTAGCAGGATGTCTACAAATAATGAAATATATATATATATATATGTATATATATATATATATATATATATATATAAATTCAGATTTTGTTACCAATACATATACAACTATGTGTGCACCGTTAGGTCCGCGTTTCTGAACTTCAATTTGTTTAGGATTAGGATTTTCCATAGACTTCCATTGACCATTTCGGATGAGATTGGCTCCGACAGTTCAATACTGGACAGCTTATCCGGCTTATATCGAATATCGATGAGCCACTGGCCATGGCCGTACAATATTGACCGGCCTATGCCAGCACATCAGTAATATTGGAAAACTCTAGTCCTTGAGAGTTCAATATTAACCAGCTTTGACCAGCGTATTTCCAATATTGCAAAGCCATTGCCTTTGGCAGTCTAACATTTTACAGGTTATGCCGGCGTACAGCCAATATCAGGGACCCAGTGGCTCCGACAGTCCGATATTGGACAGCTTATGCCGGCATATAACCAATATTGGAAAACTATTGGCTTTGACAGTCCAATATTGGGTAGCTTGTGCCGCTGTATATGTAATCTCGAAAGCCATTGGGGCTTTGACAGTCAAATATAGGACAGCTTTTGCCGGCATATATCCAACATTGGAAAGCCAGTGGCTTTGATAGTCCAATGTCGACTAATGCAAACGTATCACCAATATTGGAAAACCATTGGCTTTGGTAGTCCATTGTTGGCCAATGTGATTCCAATATTGGTAAGCATATGAATCAGTCGGCCCATTGCTGGACCATTCTTGGCCACATCAAGTCCAATATGTTGGCCCCATAGCCTGTGCTGCCTGGGATAGATTTTGCGGCTCCTTCGCTCGCTTTTCGCTCGCTGCGCCCGTAAGTGCAGTAGGCTAAAACTCAGCTGTAGACGCCGCGCGCGTTGGATACCCTCGGCCACGGTGCCCTCGGCGTACCTCAGCGGCCCTCGCCGCTAACTTTCGAGGATCGCGCGCTCACGGGATTACTTTCGCAGCTATCGGCGATGAGAAATTCGGCTCCGCGGGTGCGCGAAAGAGCGACTTCCAGTGTACGTGCTTTAAATCCGTTAGTTCTGGTCTCCTTATTTTACAACGGCATCTGTTAATTCCCCTTTTCAGCCAAATGTGTCAGCGCGTGCGTGCGCCCCTGTGTACACGTGTACGTGTGTGTGTGTGTGTGTAACCACAAGGACGTACGCGTCAGTGCGTGCCTCTTTGTCCGTGACTGCCTGCGGGTGTGTGCGTCCGTTCACGCGTGTGCTCTGTGCGCGAGTGTGGGTATGTGTGGCAGCGTCGGCATGCCAGTGCGTGTATGCGTGCGCGTGTCTCTGTGTGCGCACGTGCGTGCGTGTTTGTGCTCGTGTGCCTGAGTGCATGCGTTGAGCGCGTGGGGCATACTAGTGAGCTTAAGAGCGTACGTGCATGCATGTCTGTGCGCGTTTGGGTGTGTGCGTGGGAAGGCGCCTGTTTGCGTGGGGATTTGCGTGAGTACTTGAGTTTGCAAGTGCTCGCACGTGTGTGCGCGTACTTAAGCGTGTACGCATCTATCCGCGTGTGTGCGTAGGAGCGTACGTTTGTCATCTGTACTGCTTGCTTTGTTTCTGTATCAACTAATATTAAGATTTCAGATTAATAGTGTTCTGAAATGTTGCTACTCAAAGTTCCGAAACAAAAATAAAGTATGGTTGAAGTGGGTATAATATTGTTTTGTATTAGGTTTCATAATATCCAACACGTTCATCGTTTCTTTTTTCTCGCACTATACCTAAATAAGGAAAAACTTAGCATAGTAATGCAGCTGTTGTTGGCCACAATACTCAACACCAACGGTTTGTAGACTTCTCTGAACTATATAATAAATCCACTTCTCTGAACTATAAAATAGATCGAGCAAGACGAGCGGTTGCAGGAAAAAACCCACGTACAGATGTAAAATCTTTCATTGTGTACTGAGGGGATACCTAATAAGGCTCTGTAATGCGGAGAACGGAACGGAGGCGCTAGTGGACGCTGGAGTAGCCAGGGCTGTATTCGTAATCACACAGGTTCTCGCTCGGGAAAGAGTAAAAGTATGCGGGGAATGGCTGTGATAATTCAGCAACATTTGTGTAAAAATAAGGTGATCCCCCTCAAGAACGCAGTAGTTAAGGTTCCAATATTGAAACCGATGACATACACTTGAGAAAATGAGCGTCAGTCCTTGCACAAAAAAAGCCACATGCAAAGCCTCGCAAATGGAAGTGGTCCTAGCGGCGTGGTGCCGCGTAAACCAGATTGGATACCTTTTGGCCAACGTTTCGGTTTCAAGTTGTCAACTTCAATTTATGACATCCCGTCGCGACCAAAGACAGCGCACGTGTTCTTGAGTATGTGACAGGGGGGATCGGTGGCCGAGTGGTCTAGCGCACACCAGCTCGGAGCACGTGGAGCGAAAGCTCGCGCTGCAGAACCCAGGGATCCTGGGTTCGAGCCCCACCCCTGCCCGTTTCGATCTGGATGAGCATCGTACCGGCGTGCGGTCGTGTATCACTACTGCGTGGTGCACGTTAAAGACCCCAGGCTAGCGGTTGTACCGCACTGGCTAAATTTCTCATCTACAGCTGGGAGACTCGTCGCCCCTCTGAGGCAGACCAAGTTCTAGGCTGTATAAACACACACACAACCCAATTTTAGTATGTGACACTCCTTAAATCTATGGTGTTCCCGGCAATACGGATATAATGCGAGGGCACTGTTTCGGGGGCTCCCGTCGTGCCGTCGTTTGTGCGCATGTAAACAAAGAAAGAAGTTGTGTACTGGGCCGATCATTCCGTCTCATTGTATTAATGTGTTGCGCTTGTTGAATCGCCCGTGAACCCGGGAGGGTCAGTATGCATCCTGGAGAGGCAGCCAGACCGCCAGAAAATTATGAGACATGGCAGGCCTTACTCCTAGTCCTCGCTACGTATATGCGAACCTTACGGCCGCTGGCAGTCTGTGTTTCAACGGGAAATCTCACGAACATGAATGAATGCGATAGAAGTGAGCGTTCACTTTATATCCATGCAGTGCAGAGATGCACTCTTTCGTTAACTGGACAATCGAAATTGAAAACGCGCCACTCCTCTCCATGGCCAAAGAGCCCCCCGTAAGTCAGCGCGCGCAGTGTTGCATGCAGGAATTTTTTAAAGTAGTCTATTAGAAACATCACACGTTTTCTTTAATGCCGGAAAGGGCGCGAGCGTGCGGTTTTGGATCAACGAGGTAGAGGGGCTTAGAGCGATAAACCGGGGTTCCGGTCTGCACTCGAAGGTGACCCCCATAATGGTACGTTTACACCTGAGAAGAAATCCGCTGCCGCGAGAGCGGATCCGCTCCCGGCGGCGGCGGCGCCGAGCGGGTTGCGTTTACATCTATTTCCTTCGAGCGGCGGCGGCGGCGCCGGCCGCGGCAGCTGTTCTCGTAACATCCCGTCAAATATGACGAGGAGGCGCGAGAGTTCCCACCTCGACTGTCTCCCGGCCAATCCCGGGCGTTGCAGCACCCGGAAGAACGACTACTCATGACGTAGGTAGCGTCGCGCTGCGCAAGAATACCACTTCCGGTCAGCGAAACGCCTCGTTCGGCGGCAGAAAAAGATCCCGGACCTAAACGGCTCCCCGCCGCGTTTTCCGCCCATCTTTTCGCACCAGCGGCAAAAGCTGGGCGGATTCGCTGGCGGATCCGCAAGTGTAAACGTACCATAAGGCGGCTGCCATTGTACGCAAATTCGACCACTCGTCACATGACCAAACCAAAGACGTGACGTCACAAGAAAGATGGCAGCGCCCATGCCGCGGCTGGCCCCAGCTGGGCCGAAGCATTGGCCGGAGCTTGTCGGATGCTTTGTTCGTTGTCGTTCGTCTCGGCGAGTTGATTTTAGACGCGGAAGCCGTCATAGAAGGTTGTATGAAGCCGGTCGAAAGCGACTTCAGAGTTCAGCGTGGTGTCTGACGTAGGTATAACGTGAAAATACGGAGGAACGGTGTGCATTTTGCTAGCGATCGGCGAGGATATTGCCACAAAGGAGAGAATCGGCCCTACGTTGCTCGGACCTCGGATTGATTCGGACACCGCCAGGATAAATTTTAAGGCGACGCTTTTGTGCTCTTGCTGACCATCGTAACCTTCGAGATCTGCAGTAAAGCGTGTGCAATATATTTGAATACACAGTTTAGCGACGGAAATTGCGTGAGTCGTGCTTGGCAGTGTGCAATCGTGGTGCCGCTTCGTTCAAATGACCTAAGGCTCACTTTGGTTGTGCGGTGAACCGCAGAGCTGCCTTGCCGCTTGCAGTTCCCGTGACGTGCTAAATGATACTGTGCTGCTTCCCAAATTGTTCCGGCGTAGACGTGCACTTTCACGGAGCACAGGTGTGCGGCGCGCCGTAGAGCTGCCTTCAAGCTGGTAGCTCTTGTGCCGTGCTTTAGATGATGCTGTGCTGCCCACTAAATTATTCTGGCGTAGACGTGCACTTTCACGAAGCACAGGTGTTGCAGTTGGTATTGATTCCGCTGGCCTGTCGCACGTTTCGTCGGCACCAAAGTTTCATCAACACGTTACGCGAATTGCCAGCTCTAGGGACATTGTATCGCGCGTGTTACCCACCCAGTCCACCCGTTCACGCCGCTTTGCGACGGCAGTCTGCAGCGGCTCATTACCAGAAAAGTGGTCCCACATCGGAGAACTTTTCTGTCTGTTTTGTTATATTGTCACGGATGCTTGCTCCAGCCCTATTTTCTATCAATGATTTCTATTCTGGAAAGTTCCAGGCCATGCTCAGGCGTCATTGTATGTTCTGGTGAAGGTGCTGCGCACTTTACCCATAGTCCTTCACTCTGTGTGGACCCTGGCGGCTCCTCAGCCGAGTTGTCCGATAATAAGACACGGGTGGCACATTATCTCGAGTCTTAAACCCCCGGCGAGCCGTGAACCAAGTCCTATCTCGAGCCCGGCAGAAAAACCGCAAGACGAGCGAGTAACACAAGGACGAAACTCGGAAATACACCACGAAAAACTTGAAATCCAAGCCAGTCGCTGCTACCAACAAGAAACACCGGATTTAGGTCTTTTGCCAGGAAAACCGAAGCTGACTAAGCCAACAATGACAAACCTGTAGCAGCAAACCACGTCCGCTCCCACCATCGTTTGCATGCCCGTCACACCTCGCACTCTGATGCCCTTTCACGCAAGGTGCATAAAACTTCGAGGGCTGGATTGAACAATATGACCGGGTCGCCCGCCACAGTGGGTAGATGGACAACCAGCTCCTGCAGAACCTATACTTCTCGTGGAAGAAACTGCGAGGCACTGGTCTGAGAACCACGAATCCTCCTTAACGTCGTGAAAAGTTTGCAAGATCGAGCTGAAGTGCACGTTCATCGGCCAACATTGACGAGAGAGAGCCGAATTTCTGATTCTGTCCAGGACACGGCCCCAACGAGAGCGTCACCACCTTCGTGGAGGATGTTTTGCTTGTGATCGAGCACCCACGCCAACCCTGATGCTACAGAAGACAAGAAGCTAAGAATCCCATGTCCCTCATTTGAGGGACAACACCTTCGCCAGCCTTGTCTGCAACCCCACGACAACAGTCGAAGGGTTCATATCAATGAGGCTTCCAACATTGATTGTACAGTGCAGGCCCGCGCCTGTCACTGTCAACAACTCCCCAGCGTCTCGACTCCCGAGTCATCCAGCTGCAACTTCGACGCCAGCCAACCCAGGCATACGTGACGTCATCCCCAACGGTGTCCGGGAGGAGATAAGGAAGCTAGTTCTTGGCATCAGTTTCCTGGCTTTTATCTTGATCGCCGAGATTGTTTCAGAAGAAGTTCGACAGGCATTTCAACTGGAGACCTCTTCGAGCGAAGCGGCATCTGACAAACCGAGGGCGACTTATGCCACAAAGTCACAACACCACCACCGGCTACCTGTTACTATTCAATGTCAATTCAACGAGATACCCTAACGCTGAAGAATTCCCGACATCGGGAACAACCAGTGTAGGTCCGCGCTGAACAAAGCACACCGAAGAATACGGAGGTACTGCGGATGGCCGACCGAAAACCAGTCTGCTACCATTGCATGAGGCCGGCCATGTCTACTGGAGCTGCCCGTACCAATGAATTGGCCTGCAAGGGTGCATGCCGAACGACCCTCGACCACGTCTCGACAAGCGTCCGTGGAAGATTGAGGATTATCTTCGGCGGTCTTTGTCCCTGGTGCCGACATTACACCGAAGCTCGTGATCTACTTCATCTGGACGGGAGACAAGCACGACAAAGCAGGTGAGCGGCAATGCAAGGCGAGTTGATCTGGTGTCCGTTGTCGTTCAAGGACAATACCTAATAATTTCCTGACACTAATTATCTGTGTCCACGCCACGAAGCACACAATTTACAACTTTGAGGGAGAATGCCGCTCAGTGACTTAAAGAAATAGAATGGTTGGTTGCTCTCAAAAGTGGACTGCAAGCATCACGAGACTTCACTTTGCCACACAAGACTTACACAAGTGGCAGTGATCGTGGGATGCAGAATGAATCTCCATTACGAAATGGAAGTGAAAGGTCTTGATAGCAAACAAATATTGGGGCCAGCTATCAAGTCAACGGTACAGCAAAAGGCACATCCACATAACCAATACAGGCCCGAGCTTGCTACATTGATGCAAAAAACTACCAGGAAAATTTTGCGGATGAGAAGCCAGCCCTGCAGCTTCAGTACATCAGATGTCAGTGGCCGCACATGAGGTATGATTACAAGATGGCATTAGTCGGTCAAAGTTGCTACTCGACCAAACTGAACACCGACGTGCCAGGAGCGTCATCCCACAACAAGGTCCACAGGTATTACGACTGAACGCCTGACAGGAGACTGTCCAGTGGGAATAAACATATTTGATACACTAACCAGATAAACATATTTTCGCTTGCCTTTCCGCCTTGAGAGTTTATACACCAAGAATTGTGTTCACCACACGCGCAGGTCCTTTTGAGGACACTCGCATCTCTGACCCTTCAATATTAATTAATGGGACATACCAGACTGGCAGACTTGTTGCATGGGCTGCACTCATTCCACTTTCCCTGAACATGTGGCACATCCGAAAACCAACTCCAGTGATGTGAAAATGCTACTTATTAATTTATTCCGTCCAGGGGCCCTCGTATGTCTTGCAGAGGGGATACTTAAAACTACACACATGATAATAACATTAAAGCGCACTGCTGTAATTTGTTAATCGCAAAAAAAAAACACAGCTCTGAGCATATACTTTAAAAGTATGTGTTGATGGATTGTTATATAGCAGGTCACTTCCTATACGTATGACACAATAGACCCTTTGCAGAATCCCATCAAGCAACACAACTGTTACCATTTTTTTCGGCGTAAAGCACACAAATGGGCAACAGTTCACGTCGAATGCTAATGCAGCATTCGAGTCCAATAGGTGCTGAGCCGAGTTCACAGTGATGGCGGACATAACATTCTTGTCGAACAGATGACCAAAGTATGAAAGCCTGGGGTAATTAGAGTAGTAGCTACTGTAATTTGGTTTCATCAAAGTTTGGCAAACGGCAAAGGCTACAGTCTCGGTGAGCCAATATGCACGTTGGAGAGAGGCACATGACAACGTGTCATTCAGAGTGCTCGTCTGCGCAGATTTGTCACACACCTTCGCTCCGTCTCTCTGATTGGCTCGAGAGGGCTGTGGCGGTTGCCCTTTTCCAGGTCACAATGATACGAAGTATAGGCAACCCACACTTTAGAAAAAAGTGTATTGACGACACTGCAAGGAATAATAGTCAACATTTTTCAACAAGACTGCTCTTCAGGCAAGGGATGAACACAAATATGAATCATCTTATCCAGGTAATTAGAACAAGTAAATAATTGAACGACTAATACAATACACTCTTGATGAAAAAAAATATTGCTGCAATAAATCCTACAAAAGAGAAAAAGGTGCAGTTAATCTATGCATACACCAAGACAGCAAAACATTTAAAAAAAATCGTAAGGGTGCAGGTGAGCTGGTGAATATTAACCATGTTGAATTAACCTGAGACTGGGGTAGAAAATATACAGCAAAACGTAGAAGGGACAGAATATAGACAGGGCGACGTCTCAGGCTCAGACGTCGTCCTGTCTATTTTCGGTCCCTTCTACGTTTTGATGTTTCTTTTCTACCCCAGTCTCAGGTTAATTCAACATGACCAAAACAGTTGTTCTTTCTGCAAGTCGAACAACTTTGAAGCAGGTGCCTGCAACGATTTATTCATCCCCACACTCAATAAAACGTCATGCTTGTAACTGAAAATAAGTGTGGACTTCGCACTCACCAAAAAAAGGAAGAAAAGCGATCGAATGTAGAATCGTCGATTAGCACAAAGGGTTAAAGATCGCAGGAGCCTCCTCGCTACAAGTTGCTGTGATTATGCAGTTACCTAGGGCTAAAACAAATTCCCCGAGGCCCTACATCCGACGCATACATTTCGCGTCGATTCTCAGACGTTCCAACGTTCAAACAAAGCTAAGAGAATGCGAAACTTTCCTGCTAAAAGCACTTAAAGTTCTACCAATCCTCGAACAGATCCCGAATCCGAGCACCAGTATAGCTACACGGCTGATGCTGTCTCACGGGTGTTAATATGCAGATGACCCAGAGCGATCTTGCGCAAAAAGGGTATAACGTCTCATTCCTTCATATTTTCACATTATACCTGCGTCAGCCAGCACGAAAAAGCCCGAAATCGTCGGAAAGCAGCTGCACATCACGGCTGCCGCGCACCGAACAAACTCGCATCCACCAGCTCTGGGCGCTGCCATCTTACCTGTGATGTCACTGCCCTTGGGAGGTCACGTGACGAGTGGTCACATTTGCGTAAAACATGGCGGCAACCGGGGGGGGGGGGGGTGCCACTTCCGAACTTCCGGTTTATCACTCTAAGCCCCTCTACCTCGTTGTTTTGGATACGGTTTTTATGCGTGATTCCCCGTGCTCACATAGCATTATGCAGAGCCACGCTCTCGCTCTACAATTCGCTTCCCTTAAGTCCAAACACAGCCGCTGCTACAAGTGCCAGCAGATTGTCCTGGACAGTGCTTGCCCAGCACGAGCGCGCCTGCTTGGCAGGGACGCCGATAGCCCGGAGATCGCTCTTTCTGCTTCTGCTACGCTCACACTTAAAGTGAAAGGGAGCAAGTGCCTTTGTGAGCCAAAACACCAAATTATGAAAAGAGAAAGGCACGTGTGTAAAAACTTCCACATCGGTCTCAAAGACGATGAAGAAGCCAGGGGAAAAACGACAGGGCACGAGCGAATTGACCGACGATTCCACGAGCAGCGGGAGCAGTGGGACAGGCCGGCTCCAACCGTTTCGCCTTTGTTCGATGTCCTTTTTTTTTGCTTGTAAATATTATGTATAAACTTCGCTGTCGATTTAAACACCGCCAAGAACCAGGAGTTGCTTCAACGTGCTCGCTCTCGAGCCCTTGTCAGCAGTAGATTGTTATGACATGGAAATATGTAGACCACTACATATACTGGCTTCTGGCCGGTACCACCCTCAGCGTTTATACGTATAGACCTTTCCAGCGGCAGTCTCGAACGAAGCGATTTACAGTGCGCGTCCCTGGTTTTGGGAGTGTACGTCAGTGTTGCCCGACTGCGCTGAGCTGTGGAGTTTCCTGTCAGTGGGCTCTGGCAACCTGCGTAGGCGCACTTCCAGACGCTGGTAGCGGCTAAATTGCCGCGTTTTATCTTGTCTTTCGTGTTCTATGGCGAATAAAATTTCTCGAGGGTTTCAAGAACGCATTGTACTTTTTTTTCGGCACAAAAAACAAACAAATGAAAGCTGTTTTGATGAGTCCGTCCGTGACAGAACAAATGCAACTGGAATGTTTTTTTTTCTTTTTTTTATGTTGATCTTTTAACGGCACCATACACTCAGCCGTGTCAATCTGCAAAGGTCTTAGCTGTCGAAAATATTTGACGACAAATAATAGTCTAACGGTATGGGCATTCCACGCTCACAAGATGAAATTCAATGAGTCTCATCAATCGAAGAACATATATTGTACGTACCCCACGGTGCCTAGTTATCCGAGCATGATTTGAGGAAGTTCTCAAATAACACAGCATACACTTCACGACGACCGGACGGAGTCCGACTTGTAATAGGACACGTCTTCAAGAAAGCTGGTTCTTTTGCACACCACGAAAGCAAATAAAAGAACGTGTGTATTCCCCCCCGCACCCCGGACCCGTTCCTATCAGCTATTTTTCGCGAAGACTCGGAACATAGCCGGAAAGGCTTTTCGGAGATTATCTCAGCGGAAATAATCCTCAAAGAATGTCGAATTTCCCGGGTCGCTGGCTGCTTGACGGTCGCTTTCTTCGTTCGTTTCCTGCGAAGGCCGAGCAGGCTACGAGCCCTGGTATTCTCTGGTTCTCACAGTGGAAGATACACACAAGGAGTAGGTATCCTGAACAGGGAAATAAAGTAAAAACTTTCAAAAAAAGCCGGCGAACTCCAATGCACGATGCAGGGGGGACTCGCGCTCACCGGGTTTCAACAGCTCAGGCGGGTGACCAAAATTTCTGGCTGATAGGGGTCGCTCGAATCGCAAAATAGCGTCGGCCAGAGAGCTCTTTCTGCAAGGGTCTATTGAGAGTGCTTTACTCAACTTTCGAAGCGACAAGCATGTTCGTATTGGGCCATGAAGATAGTGCCGGGCTGTGATTGTGCAAATATTGGAATGGTGTATGCATGATTTCGGTTCATACGGGTAAAGAAGACGCGGTTTCCGAAAAAGGGTCATCTGACCAGTGCGATGGACGGCCGAACGTGTAGTTCTTCGCTTCCATTCAAAAGCAACAAGCACGCTCGAACAGGGCTGGAAATATTACACGATGGGTGCTGGGATGGAAAGCACTGCAATAGTTTTGACCATCACGCGCCTTCAACATCTGCTGATTTGAGGAAGTCTCTCCAAAGCTATCTACACGCAGTAACTCAGCCTAGACTCCCAAAGAAAGAGATATTATATTCCAAGCTCTCGCAATTCGTATGTAGCACAAACAAAAAAGCGCAACGATCGGGACATCGTGTCCTACAGCACGAGACAAGAGAGATCCAGTATTAGTCTGAGTTTGTGAGATAATACTGAGGGGCTCCGTGATGTCACTTTAAGTTTGTGGGACTATATTGAACAACCCCGTGTTATCAGCTCGTGATATGAAATCGATTGACTCCGCGTGAAAACGCGAGTCCATCTGCTTTTAGTCTAATGTGTTTCAACATGGAAGCGATATGCACAAACTCCCGGTTTTTTGCTCAAGCAAATGCACTTAACTTTGCGCTTAGTATACCTACAGTAGTGCCTCATCAAAGCAAAGTTCTGGAGGAGAAGAGGGCTGCCGTCGAAGCCGGGGTTTCGGGGGACGCTCACGGTGGCCGACGGGGCGCTGGAGTAGACTTGATGGCGACGCATGGGAAACCCGTGCAAATTATGAAGAACCCAAGTTTGTCTGCTTCATGCGATGATGTCAGAACGCCCAACTCTCATTGTCTGATAGAAAACAATTGTGGGAGGACTTTGAGGCGTCTAGCATTAAGCCCTGTATATTATTCTTTCGATCAAAGCCAAGCAGAAGTCGTCATCCCTCTGGCGTCTTCGCAACCGCTCCTTAGGAAGCAGGGGACTTGCCCTCCGAATTGGTCCTCGCTCCTTCCGGCAACGCAGTCGCTTTTTTAGCCTTTCAGCTGTCGTGCGAGAAACAGCTGCGCATTTGTATTTATCGTCACCCGACGCGCGAGCTTTTAGAACTTCCGGGCGTAAGGGGGGTGGTTAGCTTGCTTATTTCGGCAAAGCGCGGACGCTTTATGATCTGGCATGTTGGGGGATTATGCTATCGCCATTTATGGCAGCGCGCGAGGACGCTGTACTGTCATGCGTGTCAACGTTTAAAATTATTGCATTTAGGGCCTGGTGAATATGCTTTGTTAGGATGTTGATTAATGTAGTTATATTTGAAAAACCGAATTGTGTGCGGATTGCAGCAACACCCTCAAAAAAAGGCTGTGCCCTTACACCGTTTTTACTTGTAATAATATTGACATAATAATAATGATAATAATATAAATAAATATAATATAAATAACCCCAAAACTTCAGTTACGTAAAGCGCACTGACCTCAAGTTAACCGCCCCAACGTTTACGAGGATATTGATAACGGTGCGATATAATAAATTAAACCGCTAAAGTACGTATAAAAGTACATTAAAAGACACCTCGGTTTCGCAATAAGACCAGAAAAAAAACGATTACTTTTTTGCAGTCAATTTCACGTTTATTAGTTATTATAACAAGGTGTAAAACTCGACAATCATGCCGTTCGTAAAAATCGGTACCGTTTGTTCAAGGTCAGTGGGCTGTACGTCAAACTGAACTCTTGGGTGTATTTTATATAACAAGGGGTTTAAGAATATACCTTTTTCTTTTCTTTTTCTTAGAGTGAATGATTTAAAACGCCAGAATTACTCCTAGTTGCGAAGGACATAGACCACTCCCCGAGATGAGACTATGTCCTTCGCAACTATGAGTGATGGTGTTGTTTGAAATGGTTGGTGCAATTCGTACACAGCGCGGTTTTCCAAATATAATTACATCAATCAAAACCTGAAGAAGGCATACCCACCAGGCACTGAAGACAGCAATTTTAAGCCCTGGCACGTGCGACAGAATAAAGTATCACGAGCGCAGCCATAAGAGGCGACCGCACAACCGTCCCACGTGCGACAGCATACAACGACTGCGCTATAGACCCTTCTAGAAAAGGGCTGCTGGCCGGTTTCATTTTCAGTGTTCGTGCGTATCGCGCGTGATTTGCTCGCTTTCCGAAGCGACGCACACGCGCGTGCTGAGCTGTGGAGATCGCACGCTGAGCTGTGGATTTGTAAACATTGGAAAGGTCTATACCAAAAAGAACAAACGCGCTGCTCGTACGCTTTACAGTTCGAAAGCGCGCGCGCGCGCGGAATAACTTTAAAAACAAAAGTGCAGCTCTCGCTCGCGCGGTAGCCGAATTGCGTAAAAGCGCGCGCGATGCGGGAAAGAGCGAGGGCCAATACCTCGCAATCCTTTGCCAATGCTCCGTCATCAAGTCTACTTCACGTCACATTAGCTCCCCGTGAGCTTCCCCCGACACGGACCGGGACGGCAGAGGTGTATCTGAAAAAGTTGCATTCGCATTTCGCGCTTTCTTGTTTCGCCCCCTTCTCGTGTGTACCTTCTCGTTCGAACTTTCTCAAAACATCCAAACCGTTTTTTTTTTCGCAATTTGTCGTATTCGCCTTTGGTCCCGTTCTTACTAGGTACGAATGGCGCGTTGTATATTTTCGGCCCTGAATCGGCTCCGACGGCTCATAGCGTAGGCTGCAGTGCACCCTCCCGCGACACGGGAAAGGAGAAACTAACGAAGCCGTGCTTTGACACAGAACGTCATTTCGGCGTTTTATTGCCCATCTCCTGGTGCCGCTTACGGACAACCCAACGAGCCAGTGCTGAACTTCGCTGCACACTTCAACAGCGGAAGGGACGTATCCGGGAACTATTAGTGTGGGGTGGACTTGAAAGACGCTTCTTCAGGGATATGGCGGTGACCCAACCATTACACCGACACCTCGAAGTGCCCCCATTTGAATTTTTTTAAGGATGTACCAAGAACGGATGAAATGTGACAAGTACAACAGAGAGGATGGTTTGAAAATGCTCGTTTTAAGAAAGTGGAAACGAGAAGCTCGAAACGAGAACGGGACCAAATAATAAACACCCTGACGATCTGAAAACGTCCCGTTCACATTTGCACCATGCACATTTTGTCCCATTCTCATTTGGTCCGTCTAGTTTAAACCTTCTCATCAGATTCGAATCATGTTTTTTTCGCAATTGGCCCAGTTAATTTTTTTGCCCGTTCGCGCTATGACCAAATGGCACGTTCGGATTATTTAACTGTCGTGGTGCCTTCTCGGTTTTGTTGATGAGTCTCACTTTGTTTGGGCCCCCAACTTAACATCATATATATGTAGGGTCCTTCGTTTTCGAGTAAACCCGATATTGTCATGCATTAACGTACGAAACATGATTTTCTTTTATTTGGGATAAACGCAATTATTCACCGCACCCAAAACAAAAATTCTCCATTTTAAATTTTTTTTTGTGTGTTGTAGAAAAGCGGAGTTCATTAACAATAGTTGTTGAAAGTGCACATGACAGAAGCGATGCAAAAGATATTCGAGTACTACATTCTGGGGAAAAAAGTAATTTCGCTGAAGGCAATCTTGAGAAAAAAGCGTTACCCCAGAGACTATCGAATGGCTCGCTGACGTCGCTGAGCGTTGCAAACGAATGTTTTGGTGTTGATAAAACATTCTCTCAGTCAAGACACATCGGAAGAATGCAAAGGTCTACTATCGGAACAGACAGGCCGATCATGCAGATACTCATAAATATCACCAAAGCGGTTTTCTTTTTTAAAGGATCAACTGAGCTGTTATACCGTGTTTTAAATGAGTTGTCTGCACTTTGATGACTGTATTGTGTAAGAAAACATTTCATGTCGTAAAACCGATCAATACTTGTAATTTGCCAAAGGAAACCATCGAGTGCTGGGGGCCGAATTCCTACATTCTCGACCTGTCACAGCCTTATACATTTTCAATACTCGGACTCTGCGTTGCCATCTTTGTCTACTGGGCTGTGGAAGGCATTCTGCATGTGCGCACTTGCTCTTTTTTGCGAATATGAGATGCCGCAAACGCGTTCACATCCTAGTCACCCAGCATTTGTATCCTGGGCGATGAGCGCTCCAAAGGTCTCTAGGCAACGATTTTCACGGAGATCTGTAATGTTTTACTGTAACGTTTGGCTCTAACAAAAAAAAACGACAACGAACACCGCTACGCCTATAGGCAATCATTTGGTCCAGAAAAGAGAGGTAAAAAGAGAACAGGCCCAAATGAGGAGAGTTGAAATGCGATGGACGAAATGGGAAAGGGCCAAATAGGACGGGTCAAATCAAAAATACCTTTTTGAAAATGGTGGTTTCGGAAAGGGCGAGGAGAGAACTGCAAAACAAGAACGGGTTCAAACCAGGAGGGTTGAATTGTGAATCACGAAACGGGAACGAGCCGAATGTGGCGGGTCAAAGCGAAAAGATGGTTTTGAGAATGGTCGAATTGGAGAAGCGCCAAGTGAGACGGGCGAAACGAGAGCGGGCTCAATCGATAACCACCTCCTTTACACTCACCCCATGCGAAACTCAACAACGCAAAAGCGTGGTATAGTGCGCGTAAGGAGAAGCACGTTAGTTTTAGCGCGCAACAAAATGTCCCGCTCATATCGCTTCTAAGTTCCGACACATTCGACGGCAAACGAATGAGCTCACGCTCTCAAATCGGAGTGACTTGATGTCCTATCATGAGCTGATATCACGGAGGTATTCTATATCATCTCACGAACACAAATTCACATCACGTACTCTCTCAGTATCATCTCACGAACTCAGAGTCATATCACGGTGTCACTGATTATCATCCCATAAGTCAGACTCATATCACGGCGTCACTCAATGTCATCAAACGAACTCAGAGTCATACACGGGGTTGCTTAAATTAACTCAAACTCTGGCAGAGAGCTAGTCAGTCTCAGTGGGTGAATTTGTTGAGGTATGGTTGTCGGAATTTTTTTTGTAAGAACATGGCCGATGACTGCATTGAAACTCTGCTTGTGTTTCTGCCGCCATGAACCGAGATTATCAATCAAAGTTTAATAAAAGGGCCCGTAAAGCTACATTGTCTATGATATTTTAGGTAGCGAAAGCAGACAACAGAGGCGAAACGACCTTTTGTCTAAGGTTCTCGGCGTTGCCACAGCGCGTTGTTGGTTTGGGTGGACTCGCCAATAACCTTTAAAGACTTGTACTTTCACTTTTGCGCTTGATATAGTGTTCAATTTTTTTTTATTCGTGGCGAAGTGATTTTAATCATTTTTATTTGCTTTCACTCTGCACAGAAAGGCGGCATTCAGTCGCTCCGTGATATTGCCACACGCGTCGCCGAGCGAGCGCGTGAGTGGCCATGTGGTTACCCTGCTTGACTATCGCCCGTATGTTCCAGGTTCGATTCCAGGGAGCGGACTACTTTCTTATTTGTTTTTTTTTTTGTTTTTTTCAACTTGACGTTCGCGTAAGTTCACGAATCATGTAGACTAATTGAGTTACGAATGTTGCATACGCGCCGAAGGTTCTACGCCGAATTTCCCAGAAACTCACGCGGGTACAAAAGATGCTCCGCGTGGCGGTCGGGAGTTAGTCTGGCCCAGCGCTCGATCCTTCCAAAGTTGCAAGGTTTTTCGTCGAGTCCGTCGTCCTACGGCATGGCACTAATCAACTCGTCAGTACTGATCGGGGGTCATCGTTCGTGAGGCAGCTGACGCAAGAGATTCTTCATCTCAGCCATACCAGCCATCGTCGCGACGTGGTATACCACCCGCAGACCAATGGACTGACGGAACTGCTTAACAAGAGAATCGCCGAAATGATCTCCATGTACTTCGCCGTAGATCAGAAGAAGTGGGATGCGGTGTTTCCTACGTCACGTTCGCCTAGAGCACTGCAGTTCAAGAAACCACTAGAGGTAAACCTTTCCAGCTGGTACATTGGCGGGAGGTACTGACAATGCTCGACACGGTGCTGCCACACGAACCGGCTTACAACGGAAGCTGAAACCCTCAGGTATTAGCGCAACGGGCCGAATAAATCTGACAGCTCAGCCGACTCCGGATTCAAGACCAGCAACGTGTCCACGCTGGCCGGTAGAACCTTCGTCGCCGGGACGTCCACTTTCAGCCCGGAGACAGAGTGTGGGTGTGGACACCTATTCGCCGCCGCGGTCTAAGCGAGAAGCTGTTAAAGCGGTACTTCGGACCCTACAAGGTGCTCCTTCGACTCGGGGGCCTGAACTACGAGGTGATGCCCGTCGGAGCAATGACTTCATCACGTCGCCCTCCACGACCGGAAGTTGTCCACGTCGCACGCCTCAAGTGGTACTACGCTCGATAGGATTGTGAACCGCGTTCTCATACTACGCTCGATTGGACTGTGTTTTACAAGACTGCGCCTTTTGCCATCATTTTCATTTGTTTTCCTGTTTCATTTCCTGGCACGTTGCATCGAGATTATACGCGCTTATAAGGGAGATGTAATGCCACGCGCGCCGTCGAGCGAGCACGTGCCTGGCGAATGGTTACCATGCTTGGCTATCCCACGGGGGCTCCAGGTTCAATTCCAGAGAGCACACCCCTTTTTGTTTATTCTTTCATGTTCACGTTCTCGTCAGTTTAAAAACCTTGTCGTGTGATTGAGCTCAGAATGTTCTACGCGCCGAACGTTCTACGCCTAATGTTTCGGAAACCCACGCGGGTACAAAAGATGCTCCGCGTGGCAGTCCAGAGTCAGTTTGGCTCTTGCTTTCTGTTAAGCCGCCAAATTGCGGCCCGCTTTTCTGTTGTAGCGAGGCTCGTTCTCCATTTTGTTTTCAGGCAAACGATCGCCAATTAAATTTTTTCTATTAGTTCACATTTGTCGAGCACTTTTCTATCCCTGACACTATTTACTTAAGTTGTATTGTGTATTTTCTTTTAGATAAGAGCTGAAACCTATAGCAGTCCGAGGAGAAGTCAATCTGCAAAGTGCAGCGTTTTTTTACTAGGACCCCTCGGAATAGATGGAATCAAAGGTTTATAATAATCTTCGAATTTATTTGCTTTCTTATTAACCTCAATATATATGAACTTGAAAATAACAATGCATTTTATAGAAGTCGCATTGTTAGATTATCTACACTTTTCTAACCAACGTTCTTCCACTTTTGTGATCACCCTCGATGTAAGTTTAGTTGTTGATTACTAGCTTGTAGTACCAAGACTGTAGGCCATAACTGTTTGCAGATCATTTGTATTTTTCTTGAGCGGTTTTCTGATAACAAAATAGTTTCTCGTTTGAGTGTATTTTTGGCAGTCTTGGGTAAGTTACTTTTAAAAAGTAATTCGTTACAGTTACAGTTACTTTCAGAAAAAAGTTGTGAAGTTACCGTTACAGTTAAGGCCCGTTCACACATGCAGCGGAGCGCTACAAGCATAGCGCTGACCTCGCGCTAAGCGCGTGCTGACGTGGGCGTTCACCAGCTTTGTATAGCACCGTCGAAACTGTTGCTCATGGCAGACGATAAGTAGCTGACGGCACGTGAGGAGCGCTACATCAGCGCTCCGCTGCATGTGAGAACCGACCTTTACCGCAACAAAAAAGTAACTCGTTACAGTTACAGTTACTTTTAAAAAGTAACGACGTTACTTTTCAGTTACTTTTTCTATAACACAAAAAAATTAGGAAAAACTAGAAAACGCATTTCACCAAGTTTATTTGCATAAAATTAAAAAAAGTGTGCATTTTACTTCGTATTGTAAGTTAGCAGCAGTTGCTTTCCGAAATTAGTTTCTGAAAGTTTCCCTTGTTTGATAACGAACACGTCCCTGCCCTTGTTGAACAGGCGCTCGTCTAACGCGCTAGATGAGATTGCAGTGTTGTTTCGCCGGAAAAGGTTTTTGATTGCCGGGTAGGCGGTGAGGCAATAGAGTGCCGTTTTCTGCGGTTAAGGTGTTAGTAGCCTCCTCCACATCAGCAAAATACTCTCTGTACGCCTGCCATGGTAGTTTTTCTTTGTTCTTATGAACATTCATAGCCTTGGTAGCACTAGCACATTGCTGGCTCGTTGACGGTTGCGCTGGGTTCATAGAGTCCCTAGACATATTTCAGTTTGTACCCGGTAAGACAGAAACAAACCCCGCGCAAACAGCAGTAAGTTTTGCCTCGACTGTAGACACTACACCGGATTAATGGCGCAAATCAAAATACGAAACATGCGCAGTGCGGAATGGCGGCGCTAATCAAAATACGAAACATTCGCAGTGCCCTCCGCGTGTATTGTTGTTTCACGTTTGATTCACCCGATTAAAAAGCGTTTGCGCAGAAAAAAAGAAAAACCGCGAAAGGGATAGTTCTTCAAGACACTAAGATGCAAGTGTTCAGTCACAAAGTAGAAGCGCGTGCTAAAGATAACTACATTTTTTTTTCACCAAACCTACACGTGGCTATATTCGGGTCGTGACTGGCGAGAAAGAGCGTATTCACAAGTCTGTGCAAAAAATAACTTGACACTCGAAATGTCGGAAAAGACAATTTGGAAAGCGCAAAAAACGGCTAAATTGTACTCGTTCAGTGATATATTATTCATAAAACACAGGAAAGTAACGACAAAAGTAACGTCGTTACTTTCATTGTTACCTCAGAAAAAGGTAATAGAACTACAGTTACAAGTTACATTTTTAAAAAGTAACTCGTTACAGTTACAAGTTACCAAAAAAGTAACGAAATTACAGTAACGCGTTACTAGTAACGCGTTACTAGTAACGCGTTACTACCCAAGACTGATTTTTGGAAGCTTACTCAGCACAGATTTGTCCTTACACTTAAAAAAGCTCGAGAAGAAGACGGCAAGACTAGCTCAGTACATTTTACGCAGCCAGAGACTAGTTTTGGACGTTGGCCTCATTAGGCCCAAGCTTATCCACACTTCCCTAGAACTAGACTTTTGTTCAATAAAATCCCACCTTGCTTGTTTATTCTGTACGTACGTGTTAAGTGTTTTTCTAGTCACTTAAAATCAACTGTACATTTTTTTTTTAAATACATTTTTGAACGGCGGTTGATATATAACCGGACGGTCTTGTCTCCACTTCTCCATGGCGAGTACAAAGTAGCAAAAATCGGAGACAGAGGATAACCCTGACCAACCAAACACGATAATCGTTAATTAAAGGGCCAATTATTATGCCTCTCTAGCATATTCTTTCACTGAAGTTGATCGCCCACCTGGCAACGTATTAGGACCGAAGATAAGTCTTCTTTCCATTCTCAAACTAAACTCAAAAACGTAATTTAGACATCCTTGCTTTTTCAATCAACAAACAAACAGTGAAAGTAAAATGTTCCTGTTACATAATGTTTAATATTGCAAAAAGGCTGCGGTTATTATTGTAAAAAAATATTCATAGTTCAATCATCTCTTCCCATCTGCAAGTGATCGCGGTCCCGCCCTTTCAGACACTTCACGAGCGAACCGCCATAAAGAACTTGGCGCCATCACGTCATCAGTGTCGAAGACCTTTAGGAGTAGACAAGTTTTGCACGTAAAAACCGATCATTGAACTATGATGCCAGTTTGCGATATCAAAGAGATATTTAAGCAGGAGTACTTCGTCTCAGCCCCTATTGTGGCTCGGTCCATCTCGAAACTAGAAAGGTGCAGCGGTGCATTGCAACATGAGAGCGACGACGCTTTTTTTAATGGCCGTTTCTCTACTTGTCACGTGAGTGTTCCTACATAATTATTTATCTTATAACGCTGCATTTTTATAAATCCATTCAATTGTTAAACGCGTGGCGCTTAGGAATATATATATATATATATATATATATATATATATATATATATATATATATATATGTATATATATATATATATATATATATATGTATATATATATATATACAGTGCAGTCCACTTATAACGATATTGAGAAAACCGCAAAATCCAATCGTTATAGCCGATTATCGTTATATCTGGACCGACAAAAAAAAAACACAAAGAGAAGTTACTTACGGGCGATGAGTGAATCAGGTCGTACAACGCGAGCCGAGGCAAAGAAAACCGAAGGCTTTATTAAAAGGTACGAAAATGACTATAAAATAATTTAAGCATGCTTAAAAAAGTCGGAAATTTGCGCTTGCTTGAGCTGAAGTTTGACAATTGCCGTGTGCATTGCTTCCAGTTGTTGCGCGTACGCTGGCGGCAGTCCTTTTGCGTGCACAAAACCGACCAGCGACTGGATGGAGAGCAGGGCATTTTGTGAAGACATTGGAGGCGGGGTGTTCTCGTCGCCGCCGTCGTCGTCACTACTTTCGCAGTCGCTCGATGTGATTTTTCGTCGCGATTGCTGTTCCTCGGCAATGGCCTCATCAGTAGACTCCTCGCATGAAGCGGCAGCGTTGTCCGCGTTCAAAAAGTCTCCCAAGAGAGCTCCGCCGATGTTCTCCTCGGAAGCTGCTATGTGGTCCCAAAGTTCACCCACATCGGCAGGTTCGATGAGCAAGTCATTTGTCTCTTCCGAGACCGTGGCGTTGTGGCGCACGAAGCCTGCCTTTTTAAAACAGTTCTTGAGTGTAACCTGCTTCACCTCATACCACGCACCATGCACGAACCGCACCGCTTCTAACAAGCTCACCTTCAGGTCAGGAGGTCCGCCGGCGTATTGAGACAATCCTGAGCAGTCTAGTTTCATGATGAGCCATTCCAGCATGCGACGTCTGTAGAGGGCCTTGAAATTGGCGATTACGCCGGCATCCATGGGCTGCAGACCTGCCGTGGTGTTCGGAGGCAGAAACATTACCTCAACGGACGTTAGCTTCGGGCTGACGTTGTGTGCGCTGCAGTTGTCGAGGAGCAGCACCACTTTCCTCTTCTGCTTCTCCATAGCGCCGTCAAACTCGAGGAGCCATTCCTCAAAGAGATCTCGCGTCATCCACGCTTTCTTGTTATTTCGATAGCGATTTTTCTCAAATTTTCTCAAATTTCCAGGCAAATTTTTCGTGATAAGCACCTTCCGGGCGGCCAGAATTCTATCGTTGTATCCGATATGTCGCCGATAATTCTATCGTTATATATGGTTTATTTTTACATAGGGGCGATGGGAGAATTGACAAATCTAAAAAATTTGATCGCTATAAGCGATATATCGTTATATCTGGTATCGTTATAAGTGGATTACACATATATATATAGATATAGATATATTTACACATTATCATCAGTAAGCTGGTAGGTAATCTACTTTGGTTTGTTTACATAAATTATATGAGACGCTTCATCGCAATCACGTTGAGGAAGCTCGCCGTTAAACAATTGTATGACAAGATTAGTTAAGATATTCTACGTCAAAATATCCCCTTAAAGAAATGTGCCGTTGAAATTATTGGTAATTGTGGTTTGTTGTTCTTTGACATATTATAAACAAAGACTATATAGCACGCTAAAAGTGTGGTAGAATATTACTGAAATATTTCAAGGAAAATATAATAACTATAACTAGCCTAAATACCCCTATGTTTGTCTACATCACCGGGTGAGGTAATAGGCTACCAAAATTTTGCATACGCAACCTTTGACTGTTAAAAAAAAAGAAAGCAAGAAAACCATGTTTTTGTTGTTGATGCTTTTTAGACCTAGGCTTCACGATACAAGTCATAATTGAGGATATCACTCAAACGCGAGGTTACTGGAGAAGTGCAAGCTCAGCACAGCAACATGCAGATTGTCGTTTGTACTAAACGAACAGTGCTCGGTATTGTACGCTTTGTTTGTGCTCCTATGCTCTACTGAGCGTGACTTATTCTCTTGTTTTCCGCAGTGCTCATTTAGTCTGGACATGCTGGAGTGGAAATAATGCCTACTATATAGAAGCTAATAAATACTGCGACAAAACAGTAAGAATATCCATATTTTTTTTGGTTTTTGTTTTTCGGCGAATATCTATAGCATTTTAAAATATTACTCATGTCTCCTTAATATAAACCCCTCTATTATGGGTATTATTCCGCTATATAGACGAATGTATTGAATTAGTCCCCACTACGTTTACCTCGTTAATAATGAACCACTCAGTCCGGACTGTAAAACTTTAAAAAAAATGGCTAAATAAATAAGTTGTTCTAGTTTCTGCCTCTACAAGCTTGATAAAAACTCTTCACAAACGCGCAAAAAAAAAACTGTAGTGGAGTTTTCGGGTGAAAGCAAACACCTAGAGCTCCACTACTCTTTTTACTGGTTGTCCTTGCAGGCAGAGATAAGACTTGGACATGGAACAATGACTCCGATCTTGAGGGTTTCTCTTACAAATGAGCGGCTATCACTTCTCTTCCTATGTATGCTGCTGATCACAACCCGACACATCATCAGCAAACATCTCGCAGGAAATATGCTAACTGCATGTTTTCTCGATTAAGGTCATTTCGTCATAGAAACGGACGGCACGGGGAGGTTTTAAGATCGTGTTTCAATACAAAAATCTACGTGTAACTTTTGTATTTTGAAGCATTTTGGACACTTATCATAAATACGCTGAGGATGGAACTGGCCGTCAAACCTGCCCTATAAAGAAGTTGTGTCGCTCATAGGGAGTATTCACTGGACGCCATATTTGTGGGTGCTGTTTAAAGCGCATGCTCAGAACGAGCTCACATTAATAGCCTGCTAAGACCGACAACCTTGATGGTGCTAAATTCACGCTCCAAGAGGACTGCGGAAGCTCGCCGTCAGCACGCGCTCAGCAGCAGAGCACACGGATATGGCCGCCAATGAATACTCCCTATAAATCTCTTCCATTCAATACGAATTTATTTGAAAGAGCATTAACCTAACGAATACTTAAAGTAGCAACAAGGATATTCACGTTGAAAAGATAAGCAACTTGTCAGTTTTATACTGTTTGTATTGCCACAAGTGAGAGTAAACACACCACCTTCCCCAGAAATGCTACAATCTGCATGCGTAACTTCAAAGTCAAAATGAGCAGCCCTGCGTTCATCCAGGGTAGTCTGAACTATGGCTGCGAGACATCACGGCGAAGTCGCTGGGCATCATCTTCACGATCACGCACCCTGGGATGTTTGAACAAAAAATTTCAGAACAAAATAGACTCATGCTTGGTTTCTAACGCTTTTGTTTTGTTTAATCTTGTTCTGGAAGCTTTTATTATATTTTTTTCGCTACGGAGCTTGTGAGAGCGAGTCTCCCGGCACGAGCTCTTTTCATTGAGCGCTGCGACGGCATATTGTTGTAGGCTACTTTTCCTTCAACAGATCGCGTGCAGTGTCATCGGGAGCACGGTGTAAGATACACTGTTTAAGTGAGGACATGGCGGGGCTGAACGCGCGGCGCGAGGAATCACATAGTGTTCGTTCGACGGGCATCCGAAAGGCTGCATCATTCCGCTGCCACCGTGCCCGCGGCTGACAGTGTCGCCGGCGGCCAAACTGTGTGAGAGCGAACAAATGATCTCGCTGCCATGACACACCGGTACACGGTGGTTTTTCTGCACGTGTGACAACCTCGCTGGAGCTCTGCGCGTATGGTACATGAGGCGGCACGAGCCGCCTTCTACGTGCCCACGGGTCGACGAGTCACTTGCAGGCGCCGCTTGAAACCAGAGTGAGAGAGAGTGAAGAGCGAACTTTATCGGGCACGTCGCGAGGAGCGCGCTGTCCTCACCTGAAGAGTATTATCTTACACCGTGATCTGGAGCTACAAAAGCCCCAAGTAAACACGCTCGCAAGCACGGTGTCCCAACAGGTTTCCCTTGCGTGCAAGCACGTGCAGCATTCGCGTGAAGGTGACTTTGGCCAGTTTCGCTATTGCACGTGCTTCCGTACACGTTCTTGAACATGGCGCCGGCCAGACGCCCTGCTTGCAGTTGCCTATAGACCTGTTCAAGAAAAAGCGTATGGCCGGTGCCATTTCCAGTGTTCGTGCGTATGGCGCGTGCTTTGCTCGTTTTCCGAAGCGACGCACACGCGCGTGCTGAGCTCTGGAGAGCTGTGGATTTGTAAACATTGGAAAGGTCTATTAGCAGCGAGATGTTTTGCTGGCGCCCTCGTATGGTTAGCTATCGTGACGTCATCACCTTGCGAACAACAAGTTCGATGGTGTTGGTAATGATAATGGCGGCAGCTTGAAATCATAGCGCTCTGAAACCAACACTGTCAACACCGCGAAAATTTAAGATCTTATACTCATACTAAAAAAAAGGATATATTCCTACACCCCTTCTCCCATGTACTACACCCCGAAGCTTCAATGCGGCGTACAGCGCGCTAACGTTAGACTGACGCTATCAACTTTCACGAGCGGCTTGATAGCCGAGTGGTACAGCTTTCAATATAGCTAATTTGCGTGTTACTCACTACAAAAAAAGTAATCGGGGTTTTCTTGCCCCTAGAGCAAAATCAGTTTTTTTTTTTTAGTCTTTGATCCGTACTTTAGCTGTATAATGAGCTGTATCACTATTTTCAAGACCCTCGTAAAATTTGGGACCGTTTGTTAGACGCAAGTGCCCTGTATCTTGAAATGACGTCTTAGGGTGTCGTATATCGGACAAAAGGTGTGAGAATTTCTGAGAGTGCTCATCTTACTTCTGTCGATGAGAAATCCCTTAGCGACGTTATAGTCCGCATGCGGTCAATCGTGGAAAGCAGACCATAGCGAAGCTTTCGATCGCGCAAGTCGCCAATAAAGCTGGTTGTTACAGCTATGCGTAGATCAGTGGTAACAATTCGGCTTCGCACGCTGCGGTCCCGAGTTCGATTCCCGCGAAACGGTAAACGATCTTTTTTTAAGGATTTGGCACCATCTGCGACGGGCGCCCTACATCGCCAACTAAAACATCAGCGATATAAAATAATACCAACTACTACAACAACTACAACATCTCCAATGGATGTCTTTTTGAATGGTGGGAAGGGTTCATAATGGGCTATCGCTGTATAATTACGTCATTCATCACTACGAAAGACTAATATTATTATCTATATATGATGAACGGAGGTGTTCCTAATAACGAGACGTGACTGTGCTGTGTCTTTAAACAAGATAGAATGTGTACAGTCGCAATACATCATTTCGATTTTTTGAGGGCACAGTGTAAAAAAGATACTCACAATTTCATCGTCCCGGCATTTGTTTAGTCCTTCTTCCGTCTTTTTAAGCGGGGGGACAAGCGACGATGTATACATACAAAAACAAACACCACTTTTTCTGTGTACCCTTCGTCTCCTGTTGCTTGTACTTCAGGGCCGTTACCCTATCACAACTATTCATAAATGAGAAACCCAACATTTTACGCTACATACTGCGGCTTCCTAGAAATCAGTGAACATCTATGTGACATTAATAAACATTAGAAAGGAACATGTAACTAAAACAATACTGCAGGTTGGTTACATTCTGTACATCATTTTATTTTCATTCCTTCTAGGAGAGCGGCATAGTGAAAATGGTCCCTGTCGCTGACTTCTGAAAATTCGGCTTCGCACTTACAAACCTGTTCCCACGTCTAATCTAGTACCCGAAAGCTTTTAACGAAACAACAGAGAAAAAAAAAACATTACGAAAATCAGCTAGTCGTTCTCTACTCGCCCCTTGATATCTTGGTTGCTATTCATCCCCCTCCCAATGTTTTGCGACGTCATAGTAAATACGCATCTGATCGTTACACCATGCACGGTAATATAAAGAAAATCGAAAGACGTCGTATTAAAAACTGGGTTGCAGCGAAGTAAAGACAAAATGATGCTTTGGCTGTTAGCGGCGTTAAAATAAAGAAAATACGGTTTGTTTGTTAAATACGTACAGCAATTCTGTTAGAGTGTATGAATACTACAAGATCATACATCTGCCCATAAAGAAACACTCAAGCAGTGTGGCACACCCTTATTGTCTGTGAAACATGCACATTACAGGGATACAGAGATGCAAAAGGATATTTTCGTCTACAAAAACCTAATCTGGCCATATGATAAAACTTTTTGTCTTAAAATAGTCCGGAATATTAATAAACGAACATTATTCAAATGATATTATACACTTGCATATGCCCTCCACATAGTTATTTATGAATAAAGGCTTAAATTACCTGCAGAACTATATATTAAAGCGCTGGTATTTGAAACCAATGTATCAATGAACCCGTTCTAAACATCATAACATTTTGGTTTAAATTTCAATTAGCCTCATCTTAAACCGGATATCTAAATGTGCACGCAATTACGTCCGTTCACTTAAATTTTGCACTAAAAAACCCACATACCTTAGTCTAAATTGGTGTTTCTCCAACGTATAGTGATGTGTTTTAATATATTTAAATCTGTATATTATTTATTTTTAAGCTTGAGCAATAGGAAGTATTCATACGACGTCTTAATTCAGTACATAACCGTTATCCGCCAAAGGTTATCGTAGTGTTCACTGAGCATTTAGTATGCGCACGGAATTGCGGAGGCACATTTCTTCGTGCGGTTGGCGTATATCATGTGGCTTACTCACAGCGATGTTTCGTGTCCTCTTGTCTTTTCGTCCGTGTACGAATGGCGGATAGTCACTGTGAGTGTTCTACGGTCCAACTGAACGAGAGTACGCGAGTAGGGCTCCTGAAGACACGTACCCTCAAGAAACTTCGTAGTGGCAATGAGACTCACACGAGCGCTCGGGGTGTCGGCAGACTAAACGTCCAGCTGGTTGACGTTCCAAAGGTAGAGTAGATTGATCTCAGCGATTACATTATGCATGAAGCAAGTACAATTTTGTTCTAGACTCACACACAGACAGCCGTTCCAGTTTGCAGCTGTGAAATCAAAATGACATACCCTAAGCCTCGAGGCATACAAACGGCGTACGAAATGCAAACTATTTCACTATTTCACAGATTATAATTTTATCGATTTGGAAGCGTGCACCCCGTAAACAATAGTAGGCGTTCAAAAAGAAATTTTACCCCGGGATATTACGATTAGGCTCTAAAGAACACTTATACCTCGAACGCCTACACATCGCGCGATCTGAGCGTCATCCCCTTGCTTCATTGCACATTCGTGAATTATAACGTCGAAACCTAGCCAAGAGAGTAATGTACCACCATCTGTCGGAAGATGGTCGCCTTGGAAATACCCGCGCATAAACAATCGCTTCCTGTGCTCCGATGTCGGCGACTTTGCAGCTGTGCCCAACGATCCAACAACAATTTTTTAACATTTGGTAGATACAAAAATAAATGCTTCTTTAACTTAGTTGCACTCGTAATATTTTTGTTTTTGAACACCCTACGGCACAGCTAACCACGCCCGCCAACTCCCGCGAGTTGCGGCTTTGGCGATAGTAAACTAGCAATAGTGGTCGGAACGCGATGTCTCTTCCCATGATGCACCGATCGAAGCTGAGTGAATACGCCCTATTGGAAAAATAACAAGGAAAACTACGATTAACGACGGATATATCATAAGTATATTTAAATTGATGTACAGCTCCGAATGTGTGATAAACGTTCCAAAAAAGGCACTCCAAACTCCAACAAGAAGACATTGAAAATACGTTACCTTAGATGTAAGAATAAATGAATAATATTTTATTGAATTTTTTGTACAACAAAAAAATATACTCTATAATTCACGCCGTTTCTAGAATTCGGTGCAAGGGAATATTTTTTTTTAATTTTACCCAATGCTATATTTAAGATTGTGAACTAAACAAAACCACTTTATTGGAAATTGTATGAAGTACGTAATTAGGAAAGCCGACTGCTAGTCAGGATGATGCCTGGTGGAAGGCACCTTGGTGATCCGTCGGATCACGTCCGATTGCCACTGCTGGAATGTCCCAGATTACGTATGTGGTGGTGTTTAGTAGAACGTACTTCATAGAATATATGATTGCTCGCGTTTGTTATGCCTCAAACACAACCTATATCACAAGCAACTTCGAACGTGGAACCGCTTTGAAGAACCCAAATAACAAGAGCAAGAACTCTAGCAGCTTAGCTGCCATCGCGTTGTTACGCTACAAACCGGCAAAACTGGGCCAACGTCCGTTAAAAGTATGAGGCGGATACAATGTTCTCACGATATATCCCAACGTGCAATCAGAAACCGATGGTATACACAAAATCACAAACGAAGCTACCAGAAGCACTCAACGTGGGGCGCGCAAAACTGGCATGGACCTTCTTTGAATCGGAAACCGGCACGGACACCAAACTCTTCATGAGGAAACTGGACAGGGCCTCGTCGTTCAGTGGGTGCCCAGTCACTGCCGCAACGCTCGAAACTAGAAGGCCGACCAACCGACCAAGCTCGCACACGACGACACCAGATTCAGCCTTTCCAGCGTGGATTCCTTCGAGGAAGCGAAGTTCCTAGTGGCCCCGGGGCCGGCGGTCAAAGCAAAGCCCCCCGACGTGAGGTAAGTACGCGGAGGATGACCGCCTCGCTAGGCCTTCCCGGAGCGTAGACGATCGGACAGCGTCCGCCATCCCCCGCCTCCGAACAAAAATGTTCCATGACCAGAGTGATGCTGCACTGTCTCAGGCCGAGCGCTGATTCAGGGTGAGGGAACTTGGAGAATGGCCGAAAACCAGCCGCCTTCTGCTCGAGTACGCGGATCACGTCGAGGACCACGCGGAGCTAATGATGGCGTTCGGCAAACTAGGTCTTTCCTGCACAACAAAAGAACAGATCATCCGTCCGCATGAGAAGGCGCAAACAAAAATAGGAGGCCCTCAAGGCGCCACTCACCTTTCTTTCTTTATTGGTTTCCATTTCATACAGAATGGAGGAGGCCGAGGAAAAAAGCTACAAATGCAGCTTGTGGGGCCCTCGGCCCCCTTTAAATGATGGCAGCATTGGACTCACAAAACACTCACACACAGTAACAAAACACTTCCTGGTCAATCAGATTCACTCATTCAATACAGCTCCACACATTAGTATACAGTTGCAATTTAACATGATTAGGTCGGGTAAGGAACACAACACAATTCTAGGAAATAGCTCGTTTTCATCTCAGGCAGCTCTAAAATCACCGGTATCAGAAAATGAACATAAAAGATATCTCAGTTCAGAAGGGGTTATAGAGGATATATCGGTGCCAGCCTCCTCAAATGAATTTAGTAGTCGAGGCAAAGTATTCTAAAGCATTTGGTCACCATAATTTGTCCGAGAACGAGGAACTATCCATGGTTCTGGAGTTCGTGTTTTATGCGAAGGTTGCCTGTTTTCTAAGTTTCCTATTTCTAAGAGTGTAGAGGTATTTTTCCTAATGATATAATAAAAATCTCGCATAAGCCTCCTTCGGTATATGTCATGAACTTTTGGAACGTTATATTTCTTGAAAAGGTAGTCAGTATGTTCGGTGTATGAGACATTGGCAATAACGCGTATCATTCTCTTTTGCATTAAGTGTAATTTATGGAGGTTAGATTCTGTTGTTGTGCCCCATACAAGATGGCAATAGTTAATATGAGATACAAATAGCGTATCGTACTTTAATAATTTAACTGATTCCGGAAGAATATACCTATTTCGATTCAGTATACCAGCTATTTGACTAAGTTTGAGTAGTACAAAGTTAACATGCTCGTACCATTGCATGTTACTGGAGAAGTACGTGCCAAGCACTTTTATAGTGTCCAAAACTTCGATATTTGTGTGATTAAACGCTATGTTATGATGCAATGGGATAGGCGTTCCTCTTGTATACAAGGAAACGGCTTTAGTTTTATTAGAATTAACGTTTAGACGGTTCTGTTTTGACCAAGAGCTTAATTTACGTAGCACATCATTTGCCATATTGGTTATCTCGGCGTAGGAGCTGGACGATAGAAATATGCTAGTATCGTCCGCATAGATTATAAACTCTCCTGTTGACATATATGTACGATATCATTGACGTATAAGTTAAAAAGCAACGGGCCAAGAATGCTACACTGAGGCACACCAGAGATTATTTCTTTGCTTTTAGATGTTAAGCCATTCAGAAAAACGAATTGTGGCCTTCTGCCGAGATAGGATTTTATTTACTCAAGTGGCAGACCCCTTATGCCATACCGCTCAAGCTTTTTAACTAGAATATTGTGATTGATATGATCAAAGGCCTGGGTAAAATCAACAAAAATGCCCAAAGTCAGAAGCTTCTGCTCGAAGTTTTGTAATATATATTCTTTTTGCTCAAGAAGAGCCAGCTCCACAGACTTATTTTTTTAGAGCGCAGCTCTTAGGCGCCCGTTCCCGGCTTGAGCGGCGTCGCCGTCGCCGTCGGCGTAACCGCGAGTTACCCTCGTAACCCTCGTGAGGGTTATTAGGGTTACAAAGGTTACTCTCACGAGGGTTACCCTCGTAACCCTCGTAACCCTCACGAGGGTTACGAGGGTTAGTTACCCTCAAAAGGGTTACCCTCACGAGGGTCACGAGGGTTATGAGAGTTACCCTCACGAGGGTTATGCGAGTTACCCTCACGAGGGTCACGAGAGTTACCCTCACGAGGGTCACGAGAGTTACCTTCGCGAGGGTTACTTGGGTTACCCTCACGAGAGTCATGATGGTTACCCAGGTCACGTGACCCCCTCCCAAGGTCACGTGACCCCCGTTGACGTCATCTCCACTGATGACGTCATCAGTGACGTCACGGATGACGTCACTGGCATCCGCATCGTCATTGTCACTGATGACGTCATTAGTGACGTCACCGGCATCCGCATCGTCATCGTCATCATCACTGATGACGTCATTAGTGACGTCACCGGCATCCGCATCGTCATCGTCATCATCACTGATGACGTCACCAGTGACGTCACTGATGACGTCATCAGCATTGTCACGTGACCCCCCAAGGTCACGTGACCCCCCGCCACCCGAGGTCACTTGACCCACCCTTCAGTGCCCTTCCCTCCTCCTCCTCAAGAGCTGCGCTCTAATTCTGCTTTACATAGAGTTGTGAACGGCTTTCATTTTTTTTAATCCATACTGAGCTTTAGTTATTAGCTGATATTTTGCACAAAATGACGATATTTGATTTAAAATAACTTTTTCTAAGCACTTCGAGAAAATTGGAAGGATAGAAATTGGGCGATAGTTCTTTATGTCTAACCTATCACCTTTTTTATATAGTGCTGTAACTTTGGCAACTTTCATTTTGTCTGGAAAGGTTCCTGTGGAAATACATAAGTTGTATATATGAACCAAGACATGGACGATTTCCTTAATTACGTACTTGACAGGTCTTATCTGAATACCGTCAGCATCACGGCTGCAAGAGTTCTTGAGTCCAAGAAAGGTTGAACATACCTCTACACTGTCGGTTGCATGTAAAAAAATACTGCTTTCGTTTCCGGACAGGGAGTAACTACAAGACTCATTTGAACACAGTTCAGGTTCTTTATGGACAAAATAGTGGTTAAACGCATTCACTAGTTCAACTCCTGTCAGTACGCGTCCATTGAGAGAAATTCTTTCTATTGTTTCAACATTCTGTTTTCGTTTCATGACTACACTTAGCTTGCTCCATAGCTTATCTGTGTCCCCTGCACAGCTAGAAAAGAGGTTCATGTAGTAAGCTTCCTTGGCATTCCTTAACTCTTTAGTTAGTTTATTACGATAGACCTTAAACGTTTCCAAGTCTGAAGGGATCCTTTTCTTAATAAATGTTAGATAAAGCCTCTCCCGCTTCCTAATTTTCCTTAAGAGCTCTTTTGTTAACCAAGGTTTCCGAAATTTCTTATTGAATTTGCGCTCCTTATTGATAAAGTGCTTCTTATATGCTGCAACAAATATGCTGAGGAAAATATTATAAGCTATATTGGCATCTCCTTGTTGAAAAACTTCGTCCCAGCACATATCCTTAAGCTCTTTCTGAAACTCACTTAAGGTCTTTTTGTTAATAAGCTGGAATGTTACGTTAGTATTAGCTTTTTCCTTTTCAAGGGGGGTTGTTCGAACTGACAAACAAACAGGCATATGGTCACCCATTGGACAACTCAAAACTCCACTAATCATACACGATGGATCATAGCTTGTTAAGAAAAGATCAAGAGTTGTTTGCGTCGTTTCAGTAATCATTGTAAATGACTCAATAGCATTCGTACACCCATTCGAAAGGAACACTCTCTCAAATACTTTTTCCTCGCGCTATCAGAATTCATATCGATATTAAAATCACCAACTATTATGACGTTTTGTCTGCGGTAACTTGCACAGGCCAACATATTTTCTAGGAATGTAAGACAAACATTCAAAGCACCATCTGGTGGCCGATAGCACACTTCCTCGAGGACAATGGACTGCTACTATCCTAGTGAGAGAGTTACAATCAAAAGATTTCAAACAAAGAAGCCTAACCTCCCGCGCTCCGCCGCACATCGAAAGAGGCGCAAGATGGAATCCGACCGACCACGAATCACGCGTTCAAAATATTCAAATTAAAACGGAAAATGCTAATCAAAGCTGACAAACCTTTTATCGCAGGACGGAAAATATATTTATTTTTTTCATGAGCTAATATCGTCTGACGGAATTAATGCACGCTCGTACCATCAACCTTTCATTCCCTTGACAGTTCGTCTGTCTGCACATCAAGAGTTGCTCACTTGCAGACAGACACATTCGATGTACAACTAGGAGAGCCACCAAGGAATCTTGAGGGCATTTCGCAGGCTGCCGTCTGTTACCAGAAAGCCGATAAGCGCAGTCTGATTGTGAGTCAGAGTGCGCATGTCGGTCCATCTGAGATGCTTGACGTACAGCCAGGAACAATCGACAGTCTATTCGGAAACACTGACTGACCGACATGATTGCATTGGTGGATTTTTCAATCGGGCAGAATGTCCACATCACGAAGTCTCCTGGGTTGTCATCACTTACGGACCTGTCTTGCAGTGGATTATAATAGCAGATTGCGTAACCTTTGCATGAGAATCGAAAGTAAGTAACTTATTTTAAATTATTCACCACTTATCATATATCGCGCCACATCGACGTTCAACTGAATCTGCCAACGACAAGATATCCCGTCATCAACATTCTGCAGGATAAAGAGCAAGTCCAACATGTATGTCTTCGGGAAAATGTAAAGCTACTCAGTCTTCTGCATTTTAATTCACCTAGAACAAGGCGATATCAGCAGATGTAAATCAATTATGCTTTAAGAACGAATACATTCCCACGTTCAAGCACGCCTAGAGCAAATAAGTGGACAATTCCTCTACTTGACTTTAAGTGAAGCGACCTGATGTGCTCCTATGAAGGGAGAGTGATGACGACCTTAACTTGACCGACCGCTTCAGTGATAAAAATAAAACTGATGCAAACGATACTGCGCAACCGATGCTGTGAATCAGGCTCAAAATGCAGATGGAATAATGGACCAGCGGGGTTATGGCTTGAGTTCCTGGCATTTTGTTTGGAAAAAATATCAGTGCAGTGCCTCCTACAGAAGGTAATAAAAAGGTTGTCCTAGAAATTAAAGCACTGCTTCCCAAACTCTCCTACTCTGCGATTCATCAAATCTGAGATAATCCTTTGCAACCGCCCCGCCCTCCTCCCCTCCCCCTCCCCCCTAAAAAAATATTCGCGATGCGACATGTATTTAAATTTTTAAACTTTAATACATATAATTATTTTTAATATTGATTGAAAATGCATGTAGTGATTATGCATAAGCTAGACTAGAAACACAGTCAAAATGAGAAAAAAAATGAAGAAACATGCCGGAAGGAGCGAATGCTACCAGTGACTAAAGTGAGCTCGTTTGTAAGAGCTCAGTTTCTCAGAACAAGACCAGGGTGTAAACACTGCCACTCTCAATTTAGGTTCATCGTTGAGTTGAAACCTTTAATTTGTTTTCATTATGTCCACCGGTGAAAAGTCAAGCTTCTGCTGGTTTTATTTTTGTTTTTATTTTGCTTCAGAAGCCGGGTTGCGACCCCCTCTGAGTTTGTGCCAAACAGCCCTGAGTCCTGACGTGCAGCTTGGAATACAGTGAATTCTGATTTTCAGATACGTTTACCGAAGCATTTAGAATATAGTCTGTGAGCCCTCGTTTCGACCTAAAAACATGTTCTCAAACGACATGCCTACTTTGAATAAATTCTGGAGCGTAAGGTTTTTTAGGCGTTAATAGAATGGGTGCTTAAATGGAGACGAACAACAGTAGATGTCGCATGATCTGCGTGAAACTTAGGCAACAGTAGGTATAGCGTGCCGTAATAAAAAAATCAGTATGCAATCAGTGTCATTAGCTCAATATTACCACCAATTAATAATAATTATAATCGCATCCTCGGCTACTTACGTCAAAATTTCGCTCAAGCTCCTTTTTCTCTTAAGCTTTTCCTCTACTGTACACTCATCCACCCATAGCTCGAATATGCTTCTCTGATATGGGAAGCAGCACAACGTCATGTTATTGATGCCATTGAATCTGTTCAAAATCAATCAGCCCGTTTTTTAACCCTAGTTATTACTGCCTTGCTAGGGTGTCACTTATGAAGTCTAATGCTGGTATTCCTGAACTAACGTTTCAAAGAAAAATTGCGCGTCTTTCTCTTTTTCATGACCAAGAGTTCAAACAGGAACTCCTTTTACAGCCTTCATACCTTTCATTCCGAGTTGATTACCAATACAAAGTTGCCATACCTCATTGCAGCACTAACATTTTTTTTTTTATTCTTTCTTGCGAAAACCTTGTTCAGAGTGGAATCACCTTCCACCCTACATCGCCGCGATTGAATATATTTCTGCTTTCAATGCAACCATAGTTGATTACTTTTATAACTCTGCAATTCGTTTATTACAGTTTTTTGTACTGTGAATTAATCATTGTACTTTGTAAACCCATTGTACTCACCCCCTTAGTAACGCCCAATATGGGCCCTGAGGCTAATGAAATAAATATTTCATATACATTTTTAACAAACTTCTCCTCGTTATAGGCGCAATTTATTTCAAATCACGATGCCACCTCATCAAATATCTTTTTCTCGCATTTTAGCTAAAAAAAAAATAGTTTTAGTGAAGTTGACCCGCAATGTATTCCGAACTTGCGTTTTCCACAGGGAAATGTGTTAAATTATGTGGAACAATTCGAATGCTTCACATTGCACCAGATTCATTCTTGGGTACATGTTACATGAAGCAGAGCAAGTACCAAGTTTGAGTTAGCACAAGCGGTAAACCGACAAATGTGCTGTATTATCATATTCAATATGCAAACAAACTATTTATTTATGTTCAAATATTAAGGTGCTCACAAAATCGCTTCTGGGCAAAAAAGTATTCGCCAATTATTTCTTTTGTAATTCTGAATACAGATGTTCTGAATCTCATTTTATTTCTTTGTGGTTCTATAGGTGTCACAAAATATCAGTTGGAAACATTAATTTAAATATATTTGGTTTGCCTTAAACGTGTTATCTTAATAGTAAACATAATTGCCATTGTGCTTTTATTTTTTTCAGTGTTCAAGCAAAAACGACTGCGGTTGGCCATGTCCGTATTGCGTGTGGAATGGTTACCAGCAAAGAAAGAGATGCAAAAAATAATCCTGTCTAGCCTAATAAGTTTAGAATATTCCGATAATATATTTCTATTAAGGACTGTTTCTGAATCAAGGCCGGGCTCCGAATATATTTAGGAAGTCACCCTTCTACCAGCTCTTCTCAGACTGCTTTCAACATGCAATGTATAATTTTGAAATAAAATTCAACTGGAAATTTTGAATAAATTTTATTCCGCACATTTACAGTGCTAGACAAAATAATGTAATTCTGTTGACTGCAGTAGTCTCTAACACAACGCGGACAACACAAACTGTAAACTTGCCGCCAAACGTACTGTTTGTGGTGTCTTTACAGGCCCCGCACGCTTAAAACCATGTTTTATCACTAACCTAAATTTTGGCGAGTATAGACTAGGGATGTCGCGAACCACCCTAGGTTCGATTTCGAAAGGTTTCGATATTTGCGAAGCGAACTGAGGTTCGATTTCGATTTCGTACCGACCGAGGTTCGATTTCGAAAAATTCGCAACTTTTGACCACAGCGGAGTTTCGAATTCGAAAATTTCGAAGCTTTCACGGTTTCTAAAATTTCGAATTCGAATATTTCGAATATTTTTTTACTTCAGGTTCGATAAATTCGAAGATTTCGAAATTCTTTGTTAAAAAAATTCGAAAACTTCGAACGCTTCGAATTTTTATAGACATGAAGTCGAACAAATCGAAGATTTCGAATTTCTTTTTGCATAAAGTTCGAAAAGTTCGAAGGTTTCGATTCTCTTTTAACGCTAAATTAAAAAAAAAAAAAAAACATTGAAGATTTTGAATTTCTTTCTAATCCAAGTTTTCAAAGTTCGAAGTCCGATTTTCAAGTTTTTCCACAGTTTCAGTTCCAAATAACGTTTTCACGACTCACTTGTTTTCACAAAATCAATTTGGAATACATTTTAGCGCTAAAAAAACAGGGACAAAGAGGCGAGAAACAGACAGCACAGTGCGCTACTGTGCTGTCTGTTTCTCGCCTCTTTGTCCCTGTTTTTTGAGCGCTAAAATGTATTCCAAATTCCAAAACCAACTAGCCCAACAATCGACTCTTCACAAAATCAAGTTTAGAAAAGTTAGGGTGTGATATCTAGATTCTGCGAAGTTGGTCAGGCAATTAAATGAGACGATGAGTGTCCCGGACATGCTAGAATATTTGCCAGTGCAGAATCGTGACCGCCAGCCCCGGGGGGGGGGGGGGGGGGGGGGGGAAAGGGAGGGGGAGGGGGGGGTCTTTAACCTGCATCACGCAGTAGTGATTGCACGAACACACTGTTTTACGAGACTCATCCAGTTCGAAACGGCCAGGGGCGAGCAGGAGGTTGAGGCTCAGAAAAACCTTGAAGCGACCTGGCAAACTAGCTCGCCACTCCTTGCACGCTGGTAGTAATCCGATCCGGTGAAGTTTGTAATTGTCCTGGAGGTTTATTTTCTGGGACGGAGGAATCGGCTCGCAAAAAGCACAAAAGCCGACACAACTCGAGGTCGAGGAGCGTTCTACCATACAGGTGGCGTCGGAAGAGGAAAAACGGGGGGAAAGAGGGTAGCCGGGGGGGGGGGGGGGGGGGGGCGGGGAGGCTTCAGCCTTTTTCTCCCCCTTGCAGGTATTTCGGACTGTTAAAGAAAACAATACGGGGAAAGAGGGCGTGGTCGAGCTTATTTTAATCTGAAATTATTTATGCATATGTGTAGCTACTGTCGCTCTTCACTGCATAAAAGGTTGCGTAGATGGTTATTGTTAGAAACTCGTTGTCAGAAGGCACTGCTCGTCACATGCTTAGTGGTTCGGAAGTTCAAAGCTGTCTTTTCAACCTAAACACTTGTGCCAATAGTAAAAAAAAATAAAAATAAATGCGGGAATAAAAAGCAGGAGAAAAAAAAAAAGACTATCAAGAATTCGTCGGAAGTGCTCTATTCTTGCATATTCAGAGGTTCAGAACTTCGAAACAAGTTTCTTTTACCAATATCTGTACAGGCTAAAAGAAACACGTCCCAGAAACGTGAAGCGAAAAAAAGAAAAAAAGTTTTCTTTTAATGACGTGCTGAACTTGAACACTATTAGAAATCTTCTCCCATGAGTTAATTTATTCCTTAACGTGAAAAAACAATAAATATATTATTTTGTATTCTGCAGATGGCAACGATATGTCCTGTCTGTGGTGTTAATTTAAATGCGATACCTCAAACAACTTAGACGAAAATAAATATCAAGTTTACGTCATAATTGCATGCAGATACATGTTTGGACATTTCTTCGAAACTCACGTTGAATAACAATAATCACATCTTAAGACGGCACTTACCTAGGATATACATAGATCATTCTTAAAAAAAAAGTATAACATATCTACCATAAATAGCTCCGGCTGCAGCGTGCTTCAAATCTGGCACAAACGATAATCGTCAAAAACCCGTCGTCCTTCCTCGCCCCTTCGGGGATTTATTTCTTTAAACCTAAGCATGCCAGAACATTGAAATAAACGACATTGTCTTTCGTAAGGAACGCAGCACCGCGTGTAAAAGTTCGAGAAAAAAAATTACGAATGTACCCCACTACTTGAAATCAAATGAAACCGTCCGCCGGTCTTTCGAAGTTCGACGAACGTCGAACTTTTACCCTAAAAGTTCGAAGCTCGTCGAACTTCTGACTTTTCAGAAATCGAAAGTTCGAAACTTTTCGAATTCTCTTGATAAATAGGTTCGAAAGTTCGAAATTCATCGAATTTTTTGGTCAGTCAAGTTCGAAAAATCGAAAGCATCGAACCTTGCAGCGCAATAAGTTCGAAAGTTCGAAAAATCGAATTTTTTAGCGTACTAAGTTCGACGGTTCGAAAAGCGTCGAACTTCTTAGCTTAACAAGTTCGAAAATTCGACCTCCGTCGAATTTTACGATATAAACAATTCGAAAAATCGAAATCTTTCGAACCTTTCGAACCGCTTGATTCGATCATCGAAACTTCGATTCGAAAAAAGTTCGCGGCATCCCTACACGTGACTGATGCGGGGCCAAGAGGCGCGACGTCACAAGAGACGCGTCAGCGATTGGTCGAAACGAAAGACGTGCCCTCGGTCACGTTTTGGTTCTTGATTTTTAGGAATACTTTTCTAATTTCCGCTTGAATAACCATGAACAGTATATATCAGACCGGATGTGATTACTAAACCGTAAATAAAACAGCATGATTGTTTTTTTCTTTGCTACGCTGGACGCGAAACGGGCAACGAGCAATTATGGGCAAACAAAATAAAATAAAAAAAGAACACGCGGGAGACGCTTGGTTTTGGTTTCAGATGTGTGTGTCGTATTTAGTTTATTAACACGGTAAATTCTGCACAATGGTAGTCATGCCAAATTTGTGCGCTGTAGATGGCTGTTCTAACGGTCGACTGAAGACCAGTATTCGTTCGGGCGACGTTAGTTTTCACGTGTGGGTTGCTGTTTGTGTTCTCTGACGACGAAAAGAGGACGGCCGACTTTGGTGAAAACCAAAAATGGTGCTGTTTATTTTCTCCTTCTTGGGGAGCATCCCCCGCGGAGGAACCGGTTCCCGAAACTGCCAGATTACTGCTGCTTTCCCCTCAGCATCTCCCCCGCGTCCCTGTCCTTCGGCAACGCGCCGCTTTACGGAGCCTGCGGGCCACTTGTTACCGGCTGGGCGGTCTCCGTCGGGTGATGTCGGAGGCCGCCACACACTTACTCCCGTTTCGTTGGTCACTGGACGGAAGTCCAAACTGCCCGAACTCGCTCACGAGAGTGGCATTGTCGTCCATGTTGACAGATTCGACGAAACGACCGTGCCACCGCGCTGCTATAACTCACCGCGGTAACCAGAGTCTCTACCTCCTAAATACTACTGATACCGACTATTCACACTTGACGTCACTCCCTACGTCACCTCCGTTTTGAAGGCCCAGAAATGAGAATGGAGATAGTTCACTTTCGGTTTCTTTACTTCTTTCGTAGGCACAGAGATACGCGTCACAAACGTCTACAAAAAATTGAGATGCATGCTAGGTTCCCAAGAAGCCTAAAAACACTGTTTAAAAAAATTAAATAAAATTGTTTTCATTGTCCCTTTAAACACTGGTTCGAGACATGTTACAGGCGCCGTAAGGGGTGGGGGAGTGGGAGGGTAACTTACTCGCTCACAACTCATTGACAACTAAAACTTGATAGCATTCATACGATACAAATCTTAGAATTTGGTTCGAACTTGCAGAAGGTCATATTCGGGCTTGACGCACCAGTGGCATTACTATTGTTGTATACTTTTGTCTTTCGCAAATTTATTCGGCTGTTTTGGTACAATGTATACCCGGTGATTTATGAGTTTGATCATTGCGGATGCCCCATTGTCAGTTGGTAAGTGGTCCGAGCCGTGCAATTGCAAGGTGTCCTTGTGCAGACGATGACGCCAACAACCACTGGCCCGAGTTCCTCAAGTTCCTGTTCACGTGTGCCAGCGCTTCCAGTCCCGTCCTGCGGGAGTCTGCACTACAGATCTTCACGTGAGTGTCGGGTGTAGCCTGGGCTCTCATTGTTGCGAAGGGGCCAACGTCTAAAGGGGCCCAAAAAGCATTCTCCGATTGTCTCATATCCTAGAGGATGCTTTTGTATAGACGCTCACACACAATCTATCTTATAAACAAGTGACTTTTCATCTCTTGGAGTTGGAGATACAGAGTCAAAAGCACTGAGTGTGTTCTACTTTCTCCTAGGTTTTTATTTTTTTTTATATGTGCAGGGCTTCCACTCCTGTGCCATTTTGCGCCAAAGAGGTTTTTCTGCGCCATCCTTTTAAAAATTTGCAAAAATGCTTGAAATTGCACCAAACTGCTCCAAAATCGGGTAATAGGAATTGGGTGGCATCTAACGCCACCTATCCTAGTCGAGGTGAACTTTTCTGCAACAAACCGGAGGACGCCTAGTGGCTGCACTGCATTCGTTGGCGAGTCGTTTTTCGAAAACTCACTCTCCAAACGCCGTTGATTGGCTCATCCGCTCCGCGATTAGGTCGCATCGCAAAGCGTTGGTTTAGCAAGCGACTGCTCAAATCGCGTCGCTTTTCGCTCGCGATGGTCGCTTTTGCGATTGAAGTTATCGCACGACTAGATCGCATCACCAGTGTGAATGCGCCTTTACTCTCCTTGACGAGCGCCGCTGTCATAGGTGCTTCTTCCTGTTTTCAGTTGAAGGGTTCATTACGCCATAGTGGCCGCCTTCTACGCCTGTGAGAACGGATGATTTTCGTGAGGACAGGACGGTGTGGACCGAAGCTATGAAGAACGATAAGCCTCGGTGACAAGCCTCGCTGTTTACCGAAACTCGCTCCCGTGTTTCAGTGACTGGTCGGGCCCACATGTTGTTGAGCTAGCACTCAACAACACTGGGGCTTCCTTTCGCTTAGTTTGAGAAATGTATCTAGGTAACGAAGTTTAACGTGTGTTGCCTCCAATACTGCTGACGTCTGTTATCGCAAGTGTGTTTCAAGTATGACCGTGCCTTGTGGCTCATCGTATCTGGTTGCAAAGTCTGCTGGACGTTTTTGACGCACTCGGAGGTGTTCCCGGAGACTTACCGAGCATGTTTCTTTTTCCATAGATAATTTGCGCGTTCACACATTCACACAAGACCTACTTGGAGCATCTCCAGCGGAAAATTGATGACTGGAACAGACAAAAAAAAAAAAAAAAAAAGCGAGTGAGCCATTAGTGGAAAAAAAAGATCAAGCTTGAGGAAGAGGAACGGTGCTTGGAAAGGCGCTTAGGATCGTTAAAGGCAATGCTGGAGTGTGCCCAGGGACTGATCAGACTCTATTTGAATCTGGGCAGGTGCTTTTGGCCAAAGCAAACGCAAGTCTTGTTGAAAATATGACCAAGCCTGCAGGTCTGAATGAAAAACTACAAAAAACTTTAAAAAGCAGGCTTTTGACAAGCTCATGGTGTTTGAAATAAACCAGGTGATATACCGTATCTATTCGAATATAAGTCGACCTTTTCTTTTTCGGAAGTGTTGTCAAAATTAAGGGTCGACCTATAATCATGGCCAAAAAATTTCAACCTACATTCGCGACTAAATTTTGCGACCCTACCGAGGGCATCTAGCTATCGAATTACCGAGCCGGCGTCGCCGTAGAGCCACGCCGCTTCTTGTTTCAAAAAGCTTTTGGCGCACAAAAACAACCGAAATAGCAGCAGCCGATAGTCCGCCCGCCGTGGCCGCCGCTCTCGCGCACATCTCTTGGGCGTCGGGTTTCGCCGTTTCGCCATCGCACCTGTATCTGTAGTTTGCTGTAGCAAGCTGTAGCGTTCCCCTCGCTGGGAAAGGCAGAAGGGCGCGATGCACATTGCCCTCCTTGCCTCTCCCTCGCAAACGCGCACGAAAAAATTAATATGGTGGTTATTTTTGTTTGTTGCTTGCGGTGGCTCGCATGTTACTCGCGGCGGCTCGCGTGTTGCTTACGGCGACTCGCGGCGTTGCTCGCGTCTTTGAATTCGGTCTTTCGTTGTTTCGCCCGTCTCCACTTTCTGTCGTTTCTTCTTGTCGTCATTTTACAAAGGTGTCAGTGAAGTATTGTTGCGAATTTGCGAGGATGTCTACCAATCTGACGAAGCTTCGGACGACGATGACATGTCCGGAAGTTCTGATGATGATTAAGATTTTGGCATCGCCCTGCGATTTTGCCGAGAGTGCTGTAAATAAAGGTTTCTTTCTTTTTCCCTAACTTTCCCCGGTTCCTAAAAAGAAAAAAAAAAGGTCGACTTAATTCAAATTATTTTTTTTTTTATTCTCGGTGGGTTCAATAAATAGGTGTAGACCTATCTTCGTGGTCGACCTATTTTCAGGTAAATATGGTATGTTAGATGAGCAGTTTGATAAGCTCTTTGTGTTTGAAATAAACAAAGTGTAATAAGCTAGATGAGCCGGTTTGTCATCCATTTTTTTTTGTGAAGGTAGTGCCTCCTAGTTCCTTGCAAACGTTTTCTGAAAGGTGTTGATTTTCTCATTTTCAATGTCTTTCTGCAACCAATATATCATACTTGTGTAAAAAACTTACCAATGTAACATTTAGCAGCATCGAAAATTGTCAGTCTACACCTAGGTTCTCTTGAGTAATAGGCTTGGTACACAAGTGCTCAAAAGTGTTCCGGAAAATTCTATTTAGGTGCTCCAAAGTGCTACAAAATTCACATTTAGGTGCTCCAAACTGCTCCAAAATTAATATTCGGCTGCTCCAAAAATTGCTCCAAATCTGGTCTCGGCAGTAGCACCACTGTATGTGTTATACTCAAAGTTTTAGACATGATCAGCCAACTAGCCCAAGCTTCAGTCGTAACAAAATGCAAGGGTTGACCGACCTAAAGAGAATCTGAACTACATTTGGGTCTCCCCTGTTCCAGGTCGGTGCCGGGCATCTTCGGCAACCAGCAGAGCCGCTACTTGGACATGATACGTCAGATGCTGGTCCAGAGCCTGGCAGACACAACCAACCAGAATGCAAGTCTTACTGCACCCTTGATCCCAGCTCATATTTTATTTTATTTACTCACCCTTAAAGGCCCCATCAGACTTTACCTAAGGGAAAAATTTTCGCAAACAAAGTTAATGTGCAATATGGTCTAGTGATTAAAAAAATACACACATGCACACTGGTGGTTGCCGTAATTAAAGAAAAAAGTGGAAAACAACTTCACAAAAGTCATTACGTGTTATGTAATGCACTGATGAACGTCTCGGGAGAAGTCATTGGTGTGATGCTATTGGGCAGGCTATTTCGTTTGGAGATGGCAAGATAGAAGAGGGGTCTGTTTCAACAAGTTAGTGGTACAAACCTCAAGATGATTGCCCATATTAGAGGAAATGCGATGAGCCATTTGGGTGAATGAGTCTTCGAAAGATGAACAATGATAAAACTTGTGAGAAACTAATGTGCGAGTAATAAATCTTCCTCAGCAATATGGCAAAAGGTTGAGTCAGTGTTTTATATTAGTCGCACTGGGAGTTTGATAATAGTGACGAGTCCTTGCCCGTTTCTACCGGATACCTTTTTGTGGGAGTGGTAATTGCATGAGCCTTTTGTGCCCATTTTGAAGAGGAGTGTCATAGGAGTAAAGTTTTTACAGCGGAGCTGATAAGGGCCAGGTTCCCCAGGATTGTGTCCGTGTATGTCGACACAAATTTACGTGGATAGCTACCGCCACCTATAAGCGACGGCGACAAGCACACAACCAGTAAGGTTTCCGCCGTCGCTCGTATATGCCGACAACCTTTCCAGCTATCATAGAAGAATGGATAGTTGGGCGCGTTGTGGGAATTCATCATAGGAAACAGCGCGAAAAACAGACGACGACGAAGAAGCACACAGTGTATCGAGTACAGCTCCGCTGGTCTTCCTTCATGAGAGTGGAAAGGCTAAACGTTTTTATTGTTTACCCGTAAGTTTCAAATAAGAAGCCATTTGAGCTGCTAGTATTGCACTCCCACATTCATTTTCTGAGCCGAAACGGTTGATTACAGTAGACAGGACGTTTCGGCTTATTGTCGCTTAAGCTACAAGCGTCGCGTCTATCAAACCAGTAATATGTAAAGACGTTTCTGTAAGTCGTGTGCACCATTTTTACCCAAACCTCTTTACTCCTGAATAGTAGCTGCAAAGGATTGTGCACATTCCTATGTTGTTTGGCATTGCACCGCGGCCTAGTCTGCCGCCATAAAGTGTCTCGGACTGCAGCGTGTCGGAAAAATCGCCATGAGAGCGCCTCGTTTTCTTTGGTGCAGGTGAGATTTGCGGCTGTGAGGGCCGTGTCAGCCTTCCTCCTGGTCCACGAGAAGGAGACGGCCATCCAGAGGATGTTTGCAGACTCGCTCCCTGTGATGCTGCAGGTGACCTGTCCTCTGCTGTTCTCATCATTTATACAAAAGAAGTGTGCAGCCTCTCATTGGCAAACAGGCTTCTTCAATCAAAATATAGTCAAACCTGATTATGTTGAACCAACTTAATTAGAACTACCCCTGTATCAAACATTTTATGAACAGACTAGTAGCTGCAATGAAAATGCGTAGCAAAAAATGTGCTTACGTGGAACGGATGGATCTCTTGGCAGAACGATGAATCGAACTGCCAAGAGCGCCGTTCTGCTCTGCAAGCTGTTTTTTTTTCCTTCCGCACAGCCGCGTCGACTGCTCAGAAAAAGAAAAAATTCTCTTGCAAAGGGAGATGAGAGGGGGCGAGACAGTGAACCTTGAAAAACGAAGAAGCGGCTACTGAGTACAGTGTAGACCGCATATAACGTATGTCGCGGGAGTCGCGAAAATCCGCACTATAAGCGGTACCGCGTTATAACCAAAACATCAATTTTTCAGGCCAAAATACATGCCATGAGACAACCTACCTTTGTAAAAGAATTTACTTTATGTTAGATGAAAAATAAAGCTTAGTTTGAGGAAAGTCTTTATTTCACCAGACTAGTACACATCTCTCTCACGTGTGTCACACATTTTGAAAGAAATAAGCGGCTTTTGCCTGGCGCAGCCTTTAACGGCGTCGCGGGTTGCGGACGGACGTTGCGAGCGTTCAGGATTGCTAACCCTAATCACTTTTCTCCGGAGATGAAAACGCGTGAAAATTCGCATCCTTCATACGGTACGCGCCAGTAATACCTTGAACTTGAGCACAGGCATGGAATGCTCCAAATAAGAAATCCGGGCGATGTTCGAAAACACAAATGCTTAGAAAGCACCACTTTAGCCGAAGTAAACAAACACGACGACACGGGCGTTTCTGCCGTCTTGAGAGCTCCGCCACATCGCCGCACGAGTAGGTGGATCTTCCCTTCTAGTACGTGCTGGGTTATCATAGCGACACACAACGAAAATTCACAGTCAAGCATAGCGCTTTTACGCGGAACGATGAGATGAACGCCACAACCGACGCCATGTTTGCGGACAGAAGCCGCCGGCCCGCGATTGGCATGCAACGCGCGCTAACACTTCTCGACCTGCGATTGGTCTGTCTAAAAATTCAAAAGCGCAAACACCAAGGAAAAGAAGAGGGGACAGGACAGAGCGCTTACTCCAACTGGAAGTTTAATGCATTCCCCGAGGAAGACATAAAAGAAGAATTAGGTATGTGAAGGTAAAAAAGAAGAAGAAAAAAATTATTGTTATAGTTTATAGACGCATTAAAAAAAAAATTTAAACTAAATCTTACCCCTTGACACTAGCGAAAAAATGATCAAAATTCAGAAATATAAACTAAATCAGTAGGGCAAATATAAGGTTAGAAAACACTAAAATGACCCGCGTTAAGGAAAAAGGTCGAGGTATCTCATCTCTTTCTCGGACAGCGCTATTGATGGTGCGCTTATGCAAGCTCCCCCGAGAGACAATATGGTTTTCGCTTCATAGAGTTCTCGGGATCTTTTTCTATGGTAATGCTTGAGGATCTTAGTCTGTTGGAATAGGGGTGTGCAGTGGCAGTCACGGACATGTATCGCGAGATGTCCCAATGGTGATGATTTCAGAGAAAGGTGATGCTCTCGAAGTCTCACGTTCACACAGCGCCCAGATTGTCCGACGTAGACTTTTCCACATGTGAATGGAATTTCGTAGACTACGTTGATGTTGCAGTTGACGTACTTGTGCGTATGCTTGACGGTGCAGTTGTTGTTATTTTCGTTTTGCGAATTAATCTTAGGACACAATTTTTTTAGTTTGTTTGGAGCTGAAAGTACCACTGGTACTTCATACTTTGAGCCTATCCGTTTGAAGTTGTGTGATATGTTGTGGAAGTAGGGTATCACTGCCGGTCGCGTTTTCTTGCAATTTCGTTGTCCTCTTCCCTTGGGAGTTGTCAGACATTCTGCTACATCAAACAATAATGAATTGGTGTATCCAGAATCCTGCAGCCTCTGCACTTGTGCTTCGAAACTGCGCTTAGCCGTGTGTTCACAGGACTTGTGCAGGGCCGCTTTGAAGCAACTCTGCACTATTCCTCTTTTGATGATCTTGGAGTGGGCAGAATCAAAAGGTAGGAGTCTTTTTTTGGACCGTGGTGCATAAGTTCAGCAAGTGTGCGATTTTTCAAAGGACAGTTGTAAATCTAAAAATTGAAGCTTGCTATTAGTGGGTAACTCATGTGTGAATTTGAGTCCTTGAGCTTGTGTCATGAAAGTGTTGCTTATGATGTTGAATGTAGCACAATCATATTGGTCAGGTCCGATGGAAAGTAAAACGAGATAGTCATCGACGTATCTAAAGATACGTGTTACAAGGTTTGTGGGAAGGCTCTGGGCTATTGCCCTGTCACAGGTGGAAAGAAAAATGTCGCATAAGACAGGTGCTACACAGGAGCCAATGCAAATCCCTTTCTTTTGGATGTAAGTACTACCGCTAAAAGTTACAAAGGTAGATGTGAGGTAGAACCTAAGGAGTTCCATGAAAGATTCGGATGGTATGCCACATTGATTTTGAAATGACACAGTTCCATTAGCCTCTATGCAATCGCTGACTGCTTCAAACATTCTTGCATGAGGGACCGAGTAGAACAAGTCCTCCACATCAAGGGAGAGTCCAAACTTTACTGTTGAAGCACTTGATTTAAGGTAGTCTATCAGAGATTCTGAGTTTGGAATTAGAAAAGGGTCATAGATGGTGAGGCTGTTCAGGTGGCGTAAAAGAAATTGGGACATAGCTCCCTGCCAAGATCCTCGTTCAGTTACTATTGCACGAAAAGGGCAACCCTCTTTGTGAGTTTTGGTGGTGAAAAACATTTCCAATTGATCACTTTTAGCAGTGTTTATCTGTTTTCTCAATTGGCTTAGATCTAGCCTGCTGCACAGCTGGAGTGCTTTTGCCTTCGCTTTTTTTGGATTGAACCTCTCCAAGCAATTAAAATTCTTGTTTATGGAGAACTGGGCTTTATCAAGGTAAATCTCTCTGGTCGTCACAACAAAACCCCCTTCCTTGTCCGAAATTAGAAGATTTAAATTTCTTTCTCGAAAGTGATTGACTATACGAGTGAAATGTATCTTCCTGTCGCTTTGAGGGCCAGCTTTTAGTAGTATTTCCATACAGTCAGAAACGCAACTCTGTCGGTTTTCTTCCTGAGCTTTAGAAGCGATATCATGGACGTTTGACACCATATGTATTCCTTGCTGTTGGGGCTCAGTACAAAATTTCGGTCCTTTCATCGAATTCATCGAACTTTTTGGTTAGTCAAGTTCGAAAGTTCGACAAGCATCGAACCTTGCAGCGCAATAAGTTCGAAAGTTCGAAAAAGATTGAATTTTTTAGCGTGATAAGTTCGATGGTTCGAAAAGTGTCGAACTTCTTAGCTTAACAAGTTCGAAAATTCGACCTCCGTCGAATTTTACGATATAGACAATTCGAAAAATCGAAATCTTTCGAACCTTTCGAACCGCTTGATTCGATCATCGAAACTTCGATTCGAAAAAAGTTCGCGGCATCCCTAGTATAGACCAGTGTCCGGAAGTGCTCTTTTTAGCCTCGACCGCAAGGAGCAAAAGCGAACAATAATCTCGAACCCAGACGCTCACGGAGAGGGGGGGCTGCGTCGGCCTGCTCCGCCGCTTCCCATTGAAGGCTTCTTCGCTGGTGTGCCGATTGCCGTTTCGCCGGCATCAGTCCTGTTTACCGCGGTATGTAAGTATAGTGCCCGTAATGTGAGAGCCGTGTGTCCATACGCCACTGTGCCGCTGTTGGTTTCCATCTAGCCGAGCCAGAAAACATCTTCTGACGAGCTGACCGCGCCGCGAGTGACGAAGAAGGAGCAAATATGGCGACGGTTTGTGCGATTGCTTTGGTGGCTTCGGTGTTGAGTGTCTTCAACGTCCTCGTGAGAAGATTCCCCTGCCCTTCGAAGTTATTGCAAGCACCACGAGTGGCACAGAAGATGTGGAATCATCGTCTCAACTACAAATAAGCAGGCCTTCACGACCAACAGCGATGCCGAGCAGGCGCTCGGCACAGTTGTGTCTTGTAGGAGAAGCGCGCAAGCATCCCACTCACCCAAGCATCCATTCTAAGAAGAAAAAAAAAACAGTTGTGTCGTCAGATGTTCTACAACGCCGAGGTAATTTCATTTATCATTTGGAATGGCTTCAAGAGTGGGAAATTAATATATTTTGCGGATTGTTAACGCCGAGGCGAGTGCCCTCCGTTGCAGTGCCGTTGTCGCGCCAAGTGCAGAGAAAACCGGGTGGCGATGGCGGCGGTAATCTTTGATCGCTTTGATCTTGCGCCGTCGGGTTCATGGAGTCCGGAGTAAACGTACGTACGTGCGTCTGCTGGATCGCTGTTTTTGGACTGCCTCAAAACTCTTTCTCACGCGCATTTTCCTTGTGAAGCTTAGTAGCTCATTTCACCTCGCCGTCGACTGCGCTCATTTGACTACGACGGACGAGCCTGCGAGATGTGAATTTCACTGCCTAAGATCCCTGGTGTGCTGTAACGAGGGCTAATAAAATGTCACCGGAACTTCTGAACAAACGAGTCGAAGTTTTGTCTGTTATCATAACTGATCGCTTGTCACAATATTAATCAGTAGCCTTCCTAGACTCCGCCCCCACAGGCACTCTGCTTCGTTGCCCGATAGTAAGTGCCTCCTGGTACCTCGTAGAATTCCAGCTCCCACTTCAAGTAAGTACAATCCTTTAGAACTGACAATTAATAGTTTCGAACCCAGACACTCGCAGCGTGTGTGTGTTTGTGTGTGTGTGTGGGGGGGGGGGGGGGGGGGGGGACGCGTGCTAACATACTCGGAGCCCTCGTTTACGCCGCTTCGCGGTGGCAGACAAGGCGGCACATTACAAAAGAAAGCTAATCCGAGCTGTCTATGTAACTAGACCCATTCGCTAGTCATTCGATGAAACGTCGTGGTCTCGTTTTCATTCGCTAAAACGGCGTTCGATGAAGTGAACGCCTCCCACTTATTTCGGCTCGGCAGAGCCGCGCTGCCGCAGAAAGGCAAGCAGATCGCGAAAATCGATCTGAAACGTGCCACGAATGTAATGTCGTATACAAGAAGCCAACAATCAAGCATTTGAAAGCTACAAGAAAGCGGTAGGGAAATATTTACTATACAATGAACCCGGACTGAAACGCGGATGCCAAGGGTCAGCAGACACCGAGAACATTTAAGACAAGAAAGGTTTTCTCTTGTTTTCTTGATCGAGATGGGTTCTCGAATGTTCACGACATCTTATCTGTTGAAGAACGGGCCGCGGAGGCTTCTGGTGAAGACATCTTTCATGATGTGCCGATGCATTCGGACAGCATGCCGCATCCAACTCCCCAAAGCAACTCAGCAACGCCGCCAACGCAGCCCCTTCCCCCCCCCCCCCCCGCCGCCCCCCCTTCCTGCCTGCCAGTTCTCTCCGCGTGGTGGCGCGAGCGTAGATAAACATGGCGGCGCCCTGGAATGGGCGCGGACACTGGTCTATAAAAACAAAGAGACAATGACAAACCAAAAATATAAAATACGATATTTGTTTGTTTGTGATGTGCATGAAACAAGCTTGAGAGGTACCTGTTTTAAATAATTGAAAACTTAATATTCACAACTGCTTAAAATATTAGTCGTCAAAAGGTAACTTAGTCCTATTTGTATAGTACATGAACATCTATCGCTATAGTTTGAGATCGATTGCCAATCAAAAACATCTTCGACGACAGTCTGCAGAACCTGGTCGTCCCTCCCGGCTTCTTTGGGATTTTATTTTATTAAAACTTGCGGGTCTCCATTTTAGTGTACGGCCGATTAGGCCCGCCTTCACCACCCCGATGATCACATAGCGCCAGGTACGAAGGAATTTCCTGGCTCATAGTTGGACGAGCTGGAGGTAGCGCCTTCACCATTCGCCGTTCCAGGACCGACCATCTTCGAGCTCGCTGCCCAAGCTCTTCCCCGTACCGTCCTCGTATTTCTCTGTCTTGGCGCCCGCGAGCCCTTGTCCGGTCCCCTCGACGCCACGATCCCCACACTTGCGAACAATCCCCTCCACCCCCCCCCTGCCCCCCCTGCCCCCCCCCCCCCCCCTGCCCCTCCCCCTCTCCCCACACACAGATCTTCTTCCCCGCCACCTTGTTTTAAAGGTGGGACTGCAGGGGATTGGGAGTGCTTCATCGAGGAAGCCGACGGGCTCAAACACGGGCGCGTCCTTGACGGCCATTGGAGCAGCGGCGTGCGCAGGGCAGGTGAACGTCGATGGAGTCTGTGAGGCGACGGCTGTTGGGACTTGAACGGCAATGATGGCGACGGCGTGGCCCCCAGAAGGCTGAACAAGCCTTTCTGGTCGAAGCAGCTAAACTGCGGCATTCACGTTGGTAGGTAGAGCCAGCATATTCATTCTGCCTCCGGTGAAAGAGGGAAAACACGCACAGAAAGCATGTTCTCATGCTCCAGAGTCCGGACCATGGGGGGTTAGAGTATGACCTCTTAAGGGTGGCTGGATGGTGTCGCCGGACTGACTTGCCTCTAGTCTTGGTTGGTGTTTCCACAGTCGTCGAGAGACGAAGTGTGCTGTGCCATGTGCCTCGAGCGCCGTGCAGGTTAACGCCGTGTGCCAGGGGCGCCTCCTCCATGCTGCACCCCCCCCCCCCCCCCTGTCGCGGGCGGTGTTGTAAGGGCCAACCTTGAGTGAAAACAGGTCCTGTCCCTGCAACCACACATAGTGTATAGTGCCCGGGCAGCACTGGTAGAGTAATTGTGTCAGCCAAGCTCATCTTGCTATGGCACATTACCTACCCCCTTGTTGGGCTCCGTGGTGGGCAGTGCACCCGGGCACTGAAATTTCCTCCCATCTCATATGGGTCAGCACAACAACACCGAAGCTCAAGTCACTCCCGAAACTTCCATAGCACTCGAAAAATTTCCAAAATTCATTGTCTTACACTCTGAAGAAAAAGAATCACTTGCTAAACTGTCCCCTTTCCTGGTCGCCAAGGTACTAGAAGGAATCGTTGGGAAGGATTACTCTGCTAAAAAGATGCCGTCCGGTGACCTTCTTGTTGGAATCAACACCAAAAAGCAAAGTGATGCCCTTCTTGCTCTCAATGCTATGTCTGAATACAAAGCAAATGTTACTCCCCACCGCAGGCTTAATACAATTCAAGGAGTTATCTCGGAGGACGACCTGATGGACTCATCCGAGGAAGAACTCGTCGAAGGTTTTTCAGACCAAGGAGTTGTTGCCGCTCGATGCATCACCCTTTGTCGTGAGGGTGTATAGCGTAAAACGAGACACATTATAGTGACCTTCGACACCACCACCCTCCCAGAGGCCATAAAAGGAGGCTACCTCCGGTGCCGTGTTCGCCCCTATGTGCCGAACCCTCAGCGGTGCTTTAAGTGCCAAAGATTCGGCCATGGGTCACGGAGCTGCCGAGGAACTGATACTTGCGCGAAGTGCTCCAGTAAAGAGCATATAGCTGACAGTTGCGAGAACGAACCAAGATGTGTCAACTATGAAGGTCGTCATCCAGCATACTCACGCTCTTGTCTGAAATGGAAAGAAGAAAACAAATATTGACTCTGAAGACCACAAAAAACATCTTTTACCATGAGGCGAAAAAATGTTGTCCTTCCTATCAAAAGGAGGATATGCCGAGGTCGTGCGCAGAGGACCCGCACGGCCCGTGATGGCATTGGGGGGAACACAGACCCCTCCAGGGGGGGTGTGTCTCCCGTCAGTGTCCCCTCTAAAACCCGCGGGAGCAGTGCCAGCTGCACCGCACCCCGACCGCATGGTGGACGCTGTCCCTTCAACGTCAACCCTGAAACAGGGGATGGCACCCCTGCCGCCGCATCCCCTCGAGGCCGGGGCCAACCCCGCGTCTCAGCGCTGCAGAAACCTAGTGAGCCGTTACGGCTGCCGACCCCACCAAGTCTCCCTCCGGCTCCCCCCGAGGAGCCTATGGACGAGGGTTGACCCAAGTCCGGCGAGGTAGGTCTCCTTGCTGGATCTGACTCCTCTCTTTCTGCCACCAGTGACTCTACTGGCCAGCAGAAAGAGGCTGTAACGAAGAAAAACGCAAAAAAAGAAGATTTTAAGCCATAGTCACTTCATTTTACTTTTTTACCCGTTTTTATATTCACGTTACACTGGCTAAGCATATAGGCATTATGCAGTGGAACTGTCGCGGCCTTCTACGTAACATAGATGACATCAATTCAATTTTTGTAGAACTCTGTCCTGTTGCTATTTGCCTACAGGACACTTATCTGACTGATTCGCACACGCAGGTTTTCCGTCATCAACAAGTTTTTAGGAAAGACCGCCATTCCTCAAACCCTTCAGGTGGTGTAGCAGTTGTGGTTCAAAGTGGAGTGGCATGTGCCGAAGTTCCTTTACAAACTTCATTTGAGGCAGTTGCAGTTCGCATCCTTCTTGACCGCCTCATCACTCTAGTGTCACTCTACTTACCACCTAATGTTCCGCTGCATCTTCATGAACTTCGAGCACTCATCAACCAACTTCCCAAACCTTTTTTAATCCTTGGTGATTTTAACGCCCACTACCCTTTGTGGGGAAGCTCTCGTCAAGACTCTCGAGGTGGAGTTGTTGAACGACTTTTATTATCAACTGGAATCTGTCTGCTGAATAAGAAAGGACCTACATTTTTTAGTGCTGCCCACAACACTTTTTCATCAATCAACCTATCACTATAATCACCATCTCTACTTTCATGCTTTTCATGGAACGTTTCAGTCAATCCTTTTGGCAGCGACCATCTACCCATAATTTTAGCGAGCGTTTTACCAGTTTCCTCAACACCTACCCGCCTTCCGCGATGGAAGTTTGAAATGACCGACTGGTCTATTTTTCGTCTAGAAGCAACACTAAATCCCTCCTCGTTTCTTCATATGACTTCTGAGGACGTGACACTTTATGTTACAGAATGCGTTATAAATGCTGCTTCTGCTTCGATCCCACAGACCTCAGGAAATCTTCCACGGAGGTGCCAGCCCTGGTGGAATGAGAAATGTACTTCCACCCGGAAAAGCCAGAACAAGGCGTGGGGAACTTTTCGACGATATACAACTTTTCATAAATTGATCGAGTTTAGGAAAACAAGAGCACAAGCTCGTTGGACGCGAAAACAGGCCAAGTGAGCTTCATGGACAAAATATGTTTCATCCTTAAATTGTTTTGTTACTGCTAAAGAAGTATGGGATCGTCTCAAAAAAGTTCGCGGGCAGTACCATGCTTTCAGGATTCCACTTTTTCCTTCAATCTCAGCATCTCTAACAGGGCAAGCAGACTTCCTCGCAGAACATTTTAAGCGTGTTTGTAGTTCTTCCAATTACAGTAGGGAGTTTGTAAAGTTCCGGTGTACCGCTGAAAAACAGAAAATCACTATGTCAGGCTTTAACGCTGCTGCATACAATAGACCATTCACAATGTGTGAACTCGAAGTTGCTCTCAGCTTAACAAAGCAATCTGCACCTGGGCCAGACAGAATTCACTACGAGATGCCTAAGCACCTGTCTCATGAATCTTTGTCTCACCTGCTGTCCTTTTTCAATTACCTTTGGGAAACTGCTGCTTTTCCGCATTCTTAGAAAAGTGCCTATGTTATACCTTTGCTGAAGCCTAGAAAGGATCCCTCTCTGGCTACAAGCTACCGCCCCATAGCACTTACAAGCTGCTTGGGGAAAACTTATGAAAGGCTTATAAATCGCCGCCTTATGTTTCTTTTGGAAGAGAAAAACTTTTTTGACACTAAGCAGTGTGGCTTTCGTGCTGGACGCTCAACCATGGACCATCTGGTCCGACTTGAGACCGTCATACGTGAGGCCTTTGTACACCGGCAGTATTGCGTGTCCGTGTTATTTGATCTAGAAAAGGCATATGACACTACGTGGAGGTATGGTATCCTTCGAGATCTATACAACATTGGAGTGCGTGGCCGCATGCTCCGGTGCCTGCAGAACTTAAGTGAGCGTACATTTCAAGTTCGATTAGGCTTGACTTTATCCAATGTCTTCTTACAAGAAAATGGTGTCCCCCAGGGTGGAGTCCTAAGTGCCACCTAATTTGCAGTTAAGATAAACAGTCTGGCTCAAGTTATACCGTCATCTGTTTCATACTTGCTTTACGTGGATGCTGTGCAAATATCTTTTTCGTCCAGCAACCTCTCCAGTTGTGAACGGCAACTGCAGCTCACAATAAACAGAATGAGCAAGTGGGCAAATGAAAATGGTTTTAAGTTTTCCCCAGAGAAAACTGTGTGTGTGCCGTTTTCCCTGCGACGAGGTTTGACTTTAGACCCAATCTTTCAATTGAATAACATAGAAATATCGGTAAAGCAGGAACACAAATTTTTAGGCATGGTCTTCCATAAAAAGCTTACACTCAAGTCTCATTTAAAGGAAGTAAAGCAGAAGTGCTTGCGATCCTCTAACATCCTTAAGGTGCTGTCACAAATATCTTGGGGGTCTGACAGACGATGCCTCCTACGTTTGTACAATGCTTTAATTCGGTCACGCCTGGACTATGGAGCGATTGTTTATGGTTCGGCACGACCTTCCACACTAAAGATGTTAAATCCGGTTTATCACCTCGGACTCCGGCTTGCTACTGGGGCATTTCGCACGTCACCCGTATTAAGCTTGTATGTGGACACGCATCAAATGTCTTTCGAAAAACGCCGACAATACTTGAGCCTATGCTATAATTACAAAGTGCTGTCGGATCCGAAAAATACTGCTTATACTATCTTACACACCCCTCAGTTCTATGATTTGTTTGAAAACAAGCCAACAATTGTGCGCCGCCTGGGTTTTCGAGTTCAAAATTTCTGTCGCTCTCTCAACCTCCCTGTCCCTTCTACAAGTGGTGTTAACTTGCTAAAATCTATAGAGAGAATTGCCCCTTGGAACGAGCTACCCATATGTTCTGACTGGTCTTTCACCAAACACAGTAAGAAGACCGTTGCTCCACAGGTTCTTCAGAAAGAGTTTCTATCTTTGCAAGAAAGGATATCTAGAGGTTGCACGGAATACTATACCGACGGGTCGAAATCTTTATGTTCCGTTGGTTGCGCAGTTTATTTTAGTACCTTTAGAAGGGCGCTGGCGTGGGAAAGGCGATCCGCAGGCCTGGACACGGACCGCGACTGTGAGCTCTGATCGACGGGCGACAAGGGTCGGCGGGCCCGGACTACCGGCTCTCGACGACGGGCAACCGGGAGGTACAGTAAATCAGACAATGCCGACCTGTCCGTCGCTCGCTGTTGGGTGAACTGGCGTACATTGCAGTTGACACCGGGAACGCTGGCAGGTGAGATAAGGAGCAGTATGATTTGGTAACCGCGGGGCCAGACGGCTAGTTGCTTCGCATTACTCCAGCAACCGACGAAGGGCCGAGGGACGACCCTCCCTTGAGGGGGGTCGTTCCGCGAAAGCTACGAAATGTGTTATAGGATACTTTTTCGGCTTCACTCTGGCCGGTCGTGGCAGTGACAGACAAGACGCATGGCCAAGAATCCGAGACATTCGGTTTAGTTCCATTCCGCGACGACATGTGGCGCCTAAGCCCCGAGTGAAATCACTTTTCCAATTTCCAATGTGCCCTCTGTTTCCGCCCGCACTGCCAATCTTATCTTCGAATCCGGAGAGGAGACATCGTAATGCAGTAAGGGCATAGCACTGATAACACGCTCAAGACAGCTCCGAACCTCGGAACCTCTCAAGGTCACAGCTGGGCGCGCCTAGCGCAGACGTGCAATGTGGAATTGCTTCTCCCGCAGTCAATGTGCATTCTAAAGTGATAAGCTAACGCTCAAGACTATTGCTCCATCGCTAAAAGCCAAATTTAAACCGAGCAAAGTTAAAGCTATACTTCGTCTCACCTTAGCATGGACTGGCCCCAAAGGCTGCTCTAGCGCGAGACGGTAGCCTTGATTGGCGTTCGCGCCACACGAGTCCTCGTGCAGCCGCCGAGGTGTCGTCGAAGCACGCCACCAACAATAGCCTATGCTAAGGTTAGACGAAGTATTGAAGCGCGAGCCGAATCCTCTGCGTTTTCCTACCTCGCACCTACAGTGTACTGAATATTCTAGTACACTGTATCGCACCGGCGGTAGTGCATCGGACATAAGGTAAAACGATGCTAAAAGTGCTCTGTTTCAGGCTCGGCTTTCTCTTATCACTGGGGCCTGTTAGAGAGGGTCTTCTGGCTTAGGGCACCTTGGCTCAGGCTAAACTTTGTCTCACCTCAGCATGGACTATTGTTAGCCATGCATGCTAAAGGCGCGAGCCGTTTCCTTTGAATCACTCCTCGGTGGCTGCGCGAGCGCTCGGGCAGAGAATACTTCAGTCGAGTTTGTCAAGGCTAGCCGCTCGCGCTTGCACAACCTTTTCAGTAGTACTTCGCAGTCTCACGTTAACATGGACTAACCACGGAGGCTGCGCTAGCGTGAGACGGCAGCCCTGACTGCGTAGATTGGCATCCTCGCAGTGCGAGTGCTCGCGCAGCTGCCGAGGAGTCATCCAAAGCGATTACCCCAGACTTTTATTGCGCGTGGTTGCTAAAAAGACACAATTATAGCTTTGGCCGTGATACGGTGGAATATGCACGTCAGCTATTTATTTGTCTGTTTGTAAACAAGCTCACTATGGTGGGTGACAGCTCAAGAGTGCAGTGGAAGCTCCGCCTTCAGCGCGCGCTCCCTGCCTTCCGCCGCGCTTTGGCTGCGCGTGCACACTTGTGCTATCAAGGCCACAAAGCTCGTGCTGTAAGCGGAGCTTCCACTGCACTCTTGAGCTGTCACAGACTATGGAGTCCACTATTGGCGAACCCCTGCGCGCTTCCGGATTCGAACTTTTTTCCGTTTTGTTCCACGTCATTTTGCTTCCTGTACAGCTCGCAAGTACAAGGGTCGTTTGATAAGTTTGGTAAATTTATACGATGAACTATTCAATAGATGGCACCATGGCTGGCAAGTGTCATTCTTCAAACTAACCCAGGCTAGCTTCCAGACGGGAGCGAAGCGCTGTTCATGTTCAACAGACGGTTGAAGCGAACACTGTAGCGCTTGCCACAATGGAAAAAAAAAAAAAAACCAACCCTGTGCAATGATCAAACACGTTTGTTTTAAAAATGTTAACGTCCACGTATCAAAACCGAGTTGCATGAAGTTCATGGGGACCCTTATTCAACGTTGAAGGCTGTTTAGTTCTGGGTTCATTGGAGTAAACGTGGCAGAACGTTCCCTGAAGATGAAGCGCGCTCCGGACGCCGAGTTGAGGTCACCACGACGGATATTGTTGAATAAATTCATAATATAATAATTGGAGGACAGTCGAGTGAATGTGCACAAGACTGCTGAGACCATAGGCATCTCAAAATAACGTGTGCACAAAACCCTTTACAAAAAGCTGTGTGCGCGATGGGTACCAGCACCACCTCCTAGATAAGAAGGCCGTAGTGCTGATAATTTTTCTCCACATAAAAAGGCCGATCGTGGGCCGTGATTGAACGCGAGGGCTGCGTCAGCGTCTCGTGTCTAATCAGAGAGACGGACGCAGCGCTCGTATCCAATCACCGCCAGCGATCGGCCTTCTTCTGTGACGAAAAATTATCAGCACTACGGCCTTGTGATCTAGGAGGTGTTGGTACCAGACCGTTCATTCACCAAGACAACGCGCTCTCCTACGAATTGACTGTGACAATGGCAAAATTGGAAGACTTGGGCTTCGAGTTGATTCTTCATCCACCCCATTCTTCTGATATGGCGTCGTGTGTTTTATTCGTGTTCCCGAACTTGAGAAATCTGACTCTGTCGAAAAAAGTTCTCCTCGAATGAGAATGTCATTACTCCCGTCAGTTCATATTTTCTAGCCTTTAAGAAAACCTCTTTTTCTGAGAGAAAGAAAATTTAGAAACTCGCTGGGTCAAGTGGATAGTCCTCAATGGGGACTATGTTGAGAAACGACATCAACCTTTTGTTCGAACAAAGCGTTTAACCAGCTTTTTTACCAAACTCATCAAACGACCCTTGTACGCACGTTCATATAAAGGTATAACTCGGAACACAAAGCACGCTTTGCATTAGAGATAGACAAATAAGCGCATTACCAGAAGTCTACTGGGGCGCGAAACACCCTGGCGCCCTTGTGATATCAACTCACGCCGAGCGCGATGAATAGCCGTCGTTAAGTGGTACAGATAGAGACGGTACCAACGAATGGTTGGACCACACCGAGAAGGTCAGCAGGAGAAGCTCCGTCTCCACCTCGCGCTTGTCATTCTTCGTAAGTTGAAGCGTGACCAAACTTAGAGAGCTAGAGCCGGAGTTAGAGCTTCCCCTGCTGACCATATATTGTAACAAACTGTATAATATGCAAGTTTTTGCAAGTCGTGTCTCCAGGTTCAGCAAAAACTCTGCAAGTAGCCTTGAAATTGTGGTAACCCACATGATTTTAAGCCCGTGTCGAAATTTGACTAAGTTGTCTGATAGTCACAGAAACATCTGTAAGCACTGCTGTTGGTAATATTGTGCAAGGGAGAGAAAGAGAGATACTATATGGTGCAAATAAATAAATAATTATATGCTAGTTCGCCCATATATTTTATACCTTCAGCGAAGGCGAGGGACCCGCAACATTTCCTGTTTGAGTCCTGGTTTTCTGAGAGTCCCTAACCGAGTGTGCTAGCGCATGCTAGCTCGGGGCATGTGGAGAGCAGAAAGATCAGGCAACAAAAACCCGGTGATCCTGGGTTCGTCCCCACCAATGAGGATGAGCATCGTACCGGCACGTGTTTGAGTTGCACAGGCTGAATTTCTCAGGTACAGCGTGAGCCAGTATCACCACCTCTCAAACGGCAGATTTAGCTCATGCGGAAACGCTCACGACGAATGTAGTTGCCTGGTTTAATCTTTTGGAAAGCTGCGAGGCCACATATTTGTTAAACAGGACTCTTTTGAAGTATGTAGTTAAAAGAAACGCAATTGGCGACAGCGGGCGATGATCTATGATTAAAAAATTCTACAGGGTCTCCTGTTTTCCATCCACCTTGATATGGTGGTCTGTCTTGTGTGCACTACTAGATTGTATTTTGAAGTTTATATTTTACTTATTATTTTCCTTTTGCTTCAGCACTCTGCTTTCTCGACATCAAACAAGCTCGAACGCTCCCGGAATATATAAATAGGCATACAGAGGTACGTGATAGGCGAAGAATTAATCTTGTCAGACGATTTGTGTGGCTTCCTCAGTGAGGCGCAACTGCCCAAAAAACTCGTTCGAGTGCCGACATTTGTTGCGGGAGACCAGATTGAAAACTTTATAGAACAATAAATATAGGTAATATCAAAATGCTCTCCCGGAATATATAAATAGGCATACAGAGGTACGTGATAGGCGAAGAATTAATCTTATCAGACGATTTGTGTGGCTTCCTCAGTGAGGCGCAACTGCCCAAAAAACTCGTTCGAGTGCCGACATTTGTTGCGGGAGACCAGATTGAAAACTTTATAGAAAAATAAATATAGGTAATATCAAAATGCTCTCCCGGAATATACAAATAGGCATACAGAGGTACGTGATAGGGGAAAAATTAATCTTGTCAGACGATTGGTGTGGCTTCCTCAGTGAGGCGCAACTGCCCAAAAAACTCGTTCAAGTGCCGACATTTGTTGCGGGAGACCAGATTGAAAACTTTATAGAAAAATAAATAGAGGTAATATCAAAATGCTCTCCCGGAATATACAAATAGGCATACAGAGGTACGTGATAGGGGAAACATTAATCTTGTCAGACGATTTGTGTGGCTTCCTCAGCGAGGCGCAACTGCCCAAAAAACTCGTTCGAGTGCCGACATTTGTTGCGGGAGACCAGATTGAAAACTTTATAGAAAAATAAATATAGGTAATATCAAAATGCTCTCCCGGTATATATAAATAGGCATACAGAGGTACGTGATAGGCGAAGAATTAATCTTGTCAGACGATTTGTGTGGCTTCCTCAGTGAGGCGCAACTGCCCAAAAAACTCGTTCGAGTGCCGACATTTGTTGCGGGAGACCAGATTGAAAACTTTATAGAAAAATAAATATAGGTAATATCAAAATGCTCTCCCGGTATATATAAATAGGCATACAGAGGTACGTGATAGGGGAAGAATTAATCTTGTCAGACGATTTGTGTGGCTTCCTCAGTGAGGCGCAACTGCCCAAAAAACTCGTTCGAGTGCCGACATTTGTTGCGGGAGACCAGATTGAAAACTTTATAGAAAAATAAATATAGGTAATATCAAAATGCTCTCCCGGAATATACAAATAGGCATACAGAGGTACGTGATAGGGGAAACATTAATCTTGTCAGACGATTTGTGTGGCTTCCTCAGCGAGGCGCAACTGCCCAAAAAACTCGTTCGAGTGCCGACATTTGTTGCGGGAGACCAGATTGAAAACTTTATAGAAAAATAAATATAGGTAATATCAAAATGCTCTCCCGGAATATACAAATAGGCATACAGAGGTACGTGATAGGGGAAACATTAATCTTGTCAGACGATTTGTGTGGCTTCCTCAGTGAGGCGCAACTGCCCAAAAAACTCGTTCGAGTGCCGACATTTGTTGCGGGAGACAGATTGAAAACTTTATAGAAAAATAAATATAGGTAATATCAAAATGCTCTCCCGGTATATATAAATAGGCATACAGAGGTACGTGATAGGGGAAGAATTAATCTTGTCAGACGATTTGTGTGGCTTCCTCAGTGAGGCGCAACTGCCCAAAAAACTCGTTCGAGTGCCGACATTTGTTGCGGGAGACCAGATTGAAAACTTTATAGAAAAATAAATATAGGTAATATCAAAATGCTCTCCCGGTATATATAAATAGGCATACAGAGGTACGTGATAGGGGAAGAATTAATCTTGTCAGACGATTTGTGTGGCTTCCTCAGTGAGGCGCAACTGCCCAAAAAACTCGTTCGAGTGCCGACATTTGTTGCGGGAGACCAGATTGAAAACTTTATAGAAAAATAAATATAGGTAATATCAAAATGCTCTCCCGGTATATATAAATAGGCATACAGAGGTACGTGATAGGGGAAGAATTAATCTTGTCAGACGATTTGTGTGGCTTCCTCAGTGAGGCGCAACTGCCCAAAAAACTCGTTCGAGTGCCGACATTTGTTGCGGGAGACCAGATTGAAAACTTTATAGAAAAATAAATATAGGTAATATCAAAATGCTCTCCCGGAATATACAAATAGGCATACAGAGGTACGTGATAGGGGAAACATTAATCTTGTCAGACGATTTGTGTGGCTTCCTCAGCGAGGCGCAACTGCCCAAAAAACTCGTTCGAGTGCCGACATTTGTTGCGGGAGACCAGATTGAAAACTTTATAGAAAAATAAATATAGGTAATATCAAAATGCTCTCCCGGAATATACAAATAGGCATACAGAGGTACGTGATAGGGGAAACATTAATCTTGTCAGACGATTTGTGTGGCTTCTTCAGTGAGGCGCAACTGCCCAAAAAACTCGTTCGAGTGCCGACATTTGTTGCGGGAGACCAGATTGAAAACTTTATAGAAAAATAAATATAGGTAATATCAAAATGCTCTCCCGGTATATATAAATAGGCATACAGAGGTACGTGATAGGGGAAGAATTAATCTTGTCAGACGATTTGTGTGGCTTCCTCAGTGAGGCGCAACTGCCCAAAAAGCTCGTTCGAGTGCCGACATTTGTTGCGGGAGACCAGATTGAAAACTTTATAGAAAAATAAATATAGGTAATATCAAAATGCTCTCCCGGAATATACAAATAGGCATACAGAGGTACGTGATAGGGGAAACATTAATCTTGTCAGACGATTTGTGTGGCTTCCTCAGCGAGGCGCAACTGCCCAAAAAACTCGTTCGAGTGCCGACATTTGTTGCGGGAGACCAGATTGAAAACTTTATAGAAAAATAAATATAGGTAATATCAAAATGCTCTCCCGGTATATATAAATAGGCATACAGAGGTACGTGATAGGGGAAGAATTAATCTTGTCAGACGATTTGTGTGGCTTCCTCAGTGAGGCGCAACTGCCCAAAAAACTCGTTCGAGTGCCGACATTTGTTGCGGGAGACCAGATTGAAAACTTTATAGAAAAATAAATATAGGTAATATCAAAATGCTCTCCCGGAATATATAAATAGGCATACAGAGGTACGTGATAGGCGAAGAATTAATCTTGTCAGACGATTTGTGTGGCTTCCTCAGTGAGGCGCAACTGCCCAAAAAACTCGTTCGAGTGCCGACATTTGTTGCGGGAGACCAGATTGAAAACTTTATAGAAAAATAAATATAGGTAATATCAAAAGGCTCTCCCGGAATATACAAATAGGCGTACAGAGGTACGTGATAGGGGAAACATTAATCTTGTCAGACGATTTGTGTGGCTTCCTCAGCGAGGCGCAACTGCCCAAAAAACTCGTTCGAGTGCCGACATTTGTTGCGGGAGACCAGATTGAAAACTTTATAGAAAAATAAATATAGGTAATATCAAAATGCTCTCCCGGAATATATAAATAGGCATACAGAGGTACGTGATAGGCGAAGAATTAATCTTATCAGACGATTTGTGTGGCTTCCTCAGTGAGGCGCAACTGCCCAAAAAACTCGTTCGAGTGCCGACATTTGTTGCGGGAGACCAGATTGAAAACTTTATAGAAAAATAAATATAGAATATCAAAATGCTCTCCCGGAATATATAAATAGGCATACAGAGGTACGTGATAGGGGAAGAATTAATCTTGTCAGACAATTTGTGTGGCTTCCTCAGTGAGGCGCAACTGCCCAAAAAACTCGTTCGAGTGCCGACATTTGTTGCGGGAGACCAGATTGAAAACTTTATAGAAAAATAAATATAGGTAATATCAAAATGCTCTCCCGGAATATATAAATAGGCATACAGAGGTACGTGATAGGCGAAGAATTAATCTTGTCAGACGATTTGTGTGGCTTCCTCAGTGAGGCGCAACTGCCCAAAAAACTCGTTCGAGTGCCGACATTTGTTGCGGGAGACCAGATTGAAAACTTTATAGAAAAATAAATATAGGTAATATCAAAATGCTCTCCCGGAATATATAAATAGGCATACAGAGGTACGTGATAGGCGAAGAATTAATCTTATCAGACGATTTGTGTGGCTTCCTCAGTGAGGCGCAACTGCCCAAAAAACTCGTTCGAGTGCCGACATTTGTTGCGGGAGACCAGATTGAAAACTTTATAGAAAAATAAATATAGGTAATATCAAAATGCTCTCCCGGAATATATAAATAGGCATACAGAGGTACGTGATAGGGGAAGAATTAATCTTGTCGGACGATTTGTGTGGCTTCCTCAGTGAGGCGCAACTGCCCAAAAAACTCGTTCGAGTGCCGACATTTGTTGCGGGAGACCAGATTGAAAACTTTATAGAAAAATAAATATAGGTAATATCAAAATGCTCTCCCGGAATATATAAATAGGCATACAGAGGTACGTGATAGGCGAAGAATTAATCTTGTCAGACGATTTGTGTGGCTTCCTCAGTGAGGCGCAACTGCCCAAAAAACTCGTTCGAGTGCCGACATCTGTTGCGGGAGACCAGATTGAAAACTTTATAGAAAAATAAATATAGGTAATATCAAAATGCTCTCCCGGAATATATAAATAGGCATACAGAGGTACGTGATAGGGGAAGAATTAATCTTATCAGACGATTTGTGTGGCTTCCTCAGTGAGGCGCAACTGCCCAAAAAACTCGTTCGAGGGCCGACATTTGTTGCGGGAGACCAGATTGAAAACTTTATAGAAAAATAAATATAGGTAATATCAAAATGCTCTCCCGGAATATATAAATAGGCATACAGAGGTACGTGATAGGCGAAGAATTAATCTTGTCAGACGATTTGTGTGGCTTCCTCAGTGAGGCGCAACTGCCCAAAAAACTCGTTCGAGTGCCGACATTTGTTGCGGGAGACCAGATTGAAAACTTTATAGAAAAATAAATATAGGTAATATCAAAATGCTCTCCCGGAATATATAAATAGGCATACAGAGGTACGTGATAGGCGAAGAATTAATCTTATCAGACGATTTGTGTGGCTTCCTCAGTGAGGCGCAACTGCCCAAAAAACTCGTTCGAGTCCCAAGCAGCACAATTCACCGGCTCAAGCTTGAGCCTGCTTGGGCAGCCGGGGAAAGTTTCCCTGGCCCAAGCACCATTTTGCTCCAAGGGGCAAGCTAGCCCCAGCCTGGCTAGCCGGCCCGGCAGTTCAGTGGGGGTTCCTTGTACAGCCAAGCTTGGCTAAACGGTGTAAAACAAGCGTGGGCCAGGCTGGCAGTTCAGTGGTCAGCCAAGCTTGGCAAAACGGTCTAAATGCATCCTGGGCCACACTGGCAGTTCAGTGGTCAGTCAAGCTTGGCAAAACGGTGTAAATGCAGTGTGGGCCAGGGTGGGAGTTCTCTGGTCATTCAATCTTGGCTATACGGGGAATTTACAGACTTCTCCCAAGGAAGTCTATGTTGTCATTCAAAGGATGTTTTTTGTGGTATATGATATAGTCAAACATCTCCAGTTTTTGGTGCTGTGTGCAGAAAAAAACTGGTTGCTACCTTGTTCCGGATTTAGTGACCCACGATTAATGGAGCTGCTAAAGTAATTTTCTCAGAATACTTAAACAATAAAATGAAAGTTGAAAACATGCGCGAGCTGCTGTATTTATTGTGCAGTTGGCATGCAAATGAAGCTGCAAAATCAAGTCAAGTTTGATACAGTGGTTTTTTATTTCATGTTCAGTACATGGTGCTAGCTTATGCCCGAGTTCCACTACAGCGACAAACAGAAACAAATGACGACAAGTCTCAAACCCGAGTCTTTCCCGATTTGACAGGCTTTGTAGAATAAAGGAGGCTATGCTTAAACACAAGCATCATGCACGCGAGGGTATCTTTGGCAGGCTTAGAATCACTCATGCTTATTTCACGAGCACCGAACGAATAAACGCCGCCTGCCAAAAGTACCACCACGGGCATGCTGAATGGGTTGGAGGCTTGTAGCTGTCGTTTGTTTCCGTTTGTCGCTCTCGTGTCCCACTAGAGCGACAAAGGTTGGTTGCTGGTCGAGTATCTGGTGCCTGGCAACTGCGCTTCAGAGCTAGTAGGTGGCTCTGCCGATTCGAGTACTAATGACAGCAGTTGTACACAGTTCACCCCATGGCCACTTCATGGCTGTGACGTAGAGCTGGATAGCAGCACCTGGAGAAGGAACAAGATAACCAGTGATGCATGTTTAGTAAATATGTTTCACATGAACTATAAATCATGCTCCTAATTAAATTATAACAGCAGAAAGGCCACCCAAAAGGTCTTGGTGGTATCTTCAGTCTCCTTCAATATAAAAGACGTACTAAAAGCGCGTGGCCGAGATGACCGTGGTCGGGGGCGCTATGTGCGCTCCACGAGATTCTGTTCTGCCTCGAGGAAAGGACGCTCACTCGGGGCTGAACTGGTCCTGAACTTGCGGACAGTTTTTGATTTAGGTTTAGACTAAGAGCGTGCTTTATCGGCATTGCGCCCACAGATATGATCATGGAGGCTCGAAGTAAGCATGCTCATTATTGTTTTTGTTATCAGTTGTTTCTGGTGTAAAATTTGAAAACAGGCACAAATATTAATGTTGCACCCGAGTCTCATATTTGAAAAATAAAATGTCTTGATGAGTGGATTTATTAATCAGAAGGATGGCATGGACCATGCACTTTAGAAGTGAAAATAATTGCCTTGACTCGGGCCAGTTTCTCTCGGACAGCCATTTCAGAATTAGTGGCTGTGACATAATGTGAATGAACTGCTCTCCACCGTGAACCCAAAAACTGATAAGTGTGCATTGCTGAACACTAAGTGAGTTCCCCCTTGGGTAGGTTGGGATCTCCCAGAGCACACCAGTCACTGCCTCGGCCAGGCGCTCCCACTGGGTCTTTCATACTGCAGGAGAATACATAACGCAGGAACTACAGAACTTGACAGTGACAAACATGATTTCCCTCCATTTGTAGAATACTACTGTCAGTAAATGCAAAATAAAAGCCAGTTAGAGCACCTCAATGTGAACACCACATATAACATACAGTACTGTGGAAGGTTGCTCAGATCGTTTGAAAGCAGACTTTGAATTGCCGCAAGGGAATTCTTGATTCTCTTGATAGTAAAACCAAGCCATAAGTACAACTTCACTGTAAAGACAATGTTTTCTATCTGCTTTTCTTTAAATGCATAGAAGTACTTTTTGGTATTTATGTTACCTACCTCTAAAAAGACGAAGGACCAGTAAAAGGAAACACAGACACAGTTACGTACAAAACGAGCATGTTGGTAACAGTAACTAAACATGAGGAAGACACAGAGAAAGGGGGGGACGGACGGACAACTTCGTTGTCCGTCCCCCCTTTCTTTGCATCTTCCTCATGTTTAATCACAAACACAGCGCTGTCTTTCCTTTTACTCGTCAATCTTTTTTGCGCTGTTTTAACCCATTCAATATGACCACCAATCAACTCGCCCAACTTTACACCTTGCTACCTCTAAGGTTGCAATATAAAGTGGTCTCAACTTCCACTAACAGCCCTGAAGCTATAAACCCACAAAAAACCAAATTCCCTAGAAATTAAAACGACACAAAAGAAAATCAGATCAGAAAAACATTCAGTCTGACTTGATTATATTGAATCAATAAATACAATGAATGTGAGCAATATTTTTGTGAAATTGTATTATAAACTTTCAATGTAAAATGGGATGAGAGTCCCACTAAAGCAACCAAGAGGAACAACAACCGACCCCGACACAACTTAAATACATTCAGCATGCACACGAAGATACCTTTGGCAGGCTTCCCATTTTTCGAGGCTCATGAAAAAAGCACAAGTTATTGCAAGCCTGCCAAAAGATATCTTGGTATGCATGCTGCATGGTCTTGGGGCTTAAGATGGCAAGTTTCAACTGAATGGTTCGTATAAAAAAAACAGAAATACATATAGACCCTTTCAGGCAACATTTCATGGGTGCGCCGCCGCCACCTTGACGTCACGTGACCCTGCCGCCACAGCCGACCTTCAGTTTCTCGCAGTTCTCCGCGTTGTGTGCTGCACCGGCCACCACCGGAGCTTTGTTCTTGAGTTCTTTTACGTTCTGCGTTGAAATCGTGTGTTTGCTTTAGGTCCTTTCGATATTTCGGGCTTTCATTTAATCATTTGATACCGACATTTGAACATCGCTCTTGTATTTTCTTATTTATGGAATGGAATCGGACAGCGAATGGATCGACGATACAAGATTATGGCCTAGGCTTCAGAGGCCATTAAGTTCATCACATTTTGTTTTTATCGTTAATAAGGGCAGTCAACACCATTGCGACACATAAAAATTTCAACTGACGCTGTAAGGCTATCGCAGTCGTGCTTCTTGCTGCATGTGCGAACTTTAGACATTGTTTCTGTAAGTAAAAGCCGAACCGCATGTAAGTGCTCAAGCGAGCGGCGAGACGAGCAACGGCGACAACGATGAGAGTCAGCGACGAAGATTTCTCGCTGTCGCCCGTTGCATCGCTCGGTTTTTGGATTTCTAGAAAACGTCGCTCGTCGTTTTGGTCGCTTGCGTGCGGTTTGCCTCGTCGCGCGACTGATCGAGCGAAAGCGAAGCGAGTCGCTTGTCTCACTGCTCCCCAAATCGCTTTCATGCGGTTTTCTAGAAATCAAAAAGCCGAGCGCCGCGACGGGTGGCAGTGAGAAACTTTCATTGCTGACTCGTCGTTGTCTCTCGTCTTGCTTGCTAAAGCGCTTACATGCGGTCCGGCTTTTATCTACGGAAACAATGTCTAAAAGCGCGCACATGCACCGAGAAGCACGACTGCGATAGCCTCACTGCCAAAAATTTGGGGGTTTTGCGTGCCAAACCAACGACGGGCATCTGGAGATAGCCTCACTGCGTCAGTTGATATTTTCATATGTCGCAATGGTGTTGACTGCCCTTTATTAGCGACAAAAACAAAAGAATGTGATGAACTTACATGTTCTCTGAAGCCTAGGCCATGATCTTGTATCGTGATCCATTCACTGTCCGATTCCATTCTATAAATAAGAAAATACATCTATATTGAAACTTAGGTATCAAATGAATAAATGAAAGCCTGAAATATCAAAAAGACCTAAAGAAAACACTCGACTTCAACGCGGAACGTAAAAGAACACGAAAACAAAGCTCTGGTGGTGACCGGTGCAGCACACAATGCGAAGCAACGGCGACAAAATGAAGGTCAGCTATGGCAGCCCGTTAAGCGCGCCGACTGGTGGCAGCTCGAGTAACTGACTCCCTAAAAGCATCTATACAGATAAAAACTGACACCTGCTGGCAGAACACTGTAAGGTCAAAATGCACTTCCTCAGAAACCAGTGCCACTAGTTCCACAGAGAGTGAAATTCTGTCAGACAATGACACTAAGGGTGCACCTCAGACAAGAGTTGTTACCCTGGTATTTTATCCAGAAGGTCACCTAGCAATTCACTGTGTCCATTGTGAGTGCAAGTCCAACTTAGAAAAGGACTAGTGTCATGGGCTGCTACAAGACAAAAGCAAAGAGGAAAATTCACAATGCCTTCTTGATGAAATCCTAGAGTAACAACTCATGTGAGCCCACCCTCATTACTAATACATGACAAAGAATTCCACGGTCTGCAGAGCCAATGACGCTCGTTTCTGGGGTCGTGCGTTCAGACGACGCATCAGCCCACTTCACATGGCGCAATTTCGCTAGCTAATTTACACCTGTGACGTCAGGCACTGCAGCTTCCCCCATGCCTATATTTCGCTGCATGAGTGACGTCACAACAGCAAACTCCCAAGTAAAGTCACACCATGCGAATCAGGTTTACAGTGTTCACACAGCATGTGTTACTCCCTATCAGTAGACATATTTTTTTTACCAAAGTAGACTATTCAGTTAAAAGTTAAGACGTGTCCTGCCCAGATCTTCCTTCATTTCGTCTGTGTTTTTTGGCGTATTATCCAGTCTTGAGGCATATCAGTGTCAGGTGTTTCTCTTTGTCGCTCTAGTAGGACTCGGGCAGGGTGAGGAAACAGTCATGTCTCAATAATATGGATACTCTGCTATATAAAAACCGTTTTCGGGGACCAACCGGGTAAATACCTGCATTTTGTCCTGTTATTATGCACAGCTCACATTATGGACGCTTTTGGGTAGGAACGGAGGTGTCCATTTGCATGAGACTGTCATATTCCCTAGTGTTGAAATTAATGACTGCACGCTCTGAAGCCACGTAGCAGGTTTCTCCACTGAACACTAATGCGTAGCGGTGGCATGGCAGATGTTTGTGGCTGCAGAACACACCGCAGGCAAATGATATCCAATGTGGACAATCATGGATATTTGACATTAGAATCAACCAACAAATAGGCCTACATGTTGCTGTCACAGAATTGAACGATTTTTTTTCTTCGTGTGATTCCGTTTTGAGTAAGATGCACAAGTGCCGAAAACACGAGCTCGGAAGAGAAGAAAAAGAAAAAAAGAAGGAAGGCGGAAGCTGCATAGAGCTAGGCTTCAGTGGTTGGAACAACAAGCAAGGCTTCAGTGGTGTGGGAGGTCGAACCCCGAACAAGGCTTTGTCAAGATGGTTGGTGGGCCCTGAGCAAACTTCGACGATGTGCATGTGCTTGTGAGCGAGCGCTGTTCGGCACTATAAGCACCCAAGCCACCACAAGTTCTCGACTCCAACTGGTGCCGCAAGGGACTGGGACCACCACCGACATCTTGGGACCATGATTCGACTTTCCTCATACGAAATGTATAGCGTCTTTGATTTGGCTTCTGTTCCCTCCTTGTTACGCTTTCGAAGCTTTTGTGATTTTCTTGCCCCTGTTACGAAGAGCAGAAGGCTTGCAAGATATGTTCTTTTCCTTTATTATTTTCATTTTTTTACGACCGTTTGTACGTCCTGTGCACCTTTTCTTTAATTTTGAATTTCATTACTCATAAATAGTGTTTCGAAATGCCAGGTACAAGTCACTCTCAATTCCTACCGCCTCTAAGGAAGTCCATCACCTAGGTGTGGCCCTAGTACCTGGACAGCGGTCCAATTCAGATTACAAGTTGGTTTGTTTATGGCATCTTTTCCAACCGAACCTGTGACAAACTGGCATCCACTACAGGACTTGAACCTGTCACAAGTTAGTCACAGGTTCGGTTGGAAAAGATCCCATAAAAACAAACTTGTAATTTGAATTGGACCGCTGTCCAGGTGCTAAGGCCACACCTAGGCGATGGACTTCCTGAGAGGCGGTAGGAATTGAGAGTGAGTCGAGCCTGGCGTTGCGGAACACTATTTAATAGTAAAGAAATTCAAAAGTAAAGAAAAGGTGCACAGGACGCACACACAGTCGTAAAAAAAAAGGAATAAATAAAGGAATAGAACATATCTTGCAAGCGTTCCACTCTTCATAACCGCAGAAGGAAAAACACAAAAGCTTTGAAAGCATAACAAAAGGAACAGAAGCCAAATCAAAGATGCCATACATTTGGAGGAGGAGGAGAGTCCAATCATGGTCCCAAGATGTCGGTGGTGGCTTGGGTGCTTACAGCACCACACAGTGCTCACTCACAAGCACAGGCACATTGTATAAGACTTGCTCGGGGCCCACCAACAGTCTTGACGAAGCCTTGCTCAAGGTTTGACCACCCAAACCCACGAAGCCTTGCTTGCCGTTCCACCGGCCATAGCGCCGATGCCTTGCTTCGCGTTCCACCACAACCACACCGTGCGCGGGTTCCATCTTCTTTCTTCTTGATCCCTTCCTCCGAGCTTCTGCTTTTGGCACTCGCACATTTTGCTCAAAAAGGAAACCAGTAAAAAGAGTACAATAACCACTGAATTCTGTGAGAGTTGTTATGACTGTGAATGTCTAGAGGGCAAAGTTGACATTTGCAACAAAACTTGAAATAATAAGGCATGTGGAGAAGGAGACAAAAAGTTTTGTGTCACTGGAGCCCACAAGATCTTTGTAAACTACTCAAGAAACGGTGTGACATAAAAGCGCGACAAAACACATTCTGACGCACGGCATGTTAAGACATCGAGAAACCACTACAGAGGTGGTTTAGAGATGTCGGGGCAAGCAACATTCCTATATTGGGACCAATCTTCTTAAGGCATGTGAAAAACTCCTTTTACTCTTGAAGTGAAGAATCTTCTAAAAGAATGTGAAAGATTCCTTTTACCTTGATGTGAAGAACTTCATTGCAAGTGGATAGCTACATTAACTTAAGGGCCACCATGGCATAGGAGAAAAGACCATCTAAGGGATGGATAGATAGATGCAAACGGCTGTACCTTTTGTAACGAGCAGTAGTGCCAGTGTATGTGATGGGACTATTGTGGTGGCAGTGCCAGCGTCGAAAGAGAAAGTCAATGGCTCAACAATCAATTGAAGCCAAGTATGAAACCAGAAATAGTTAAATGCCTTGCCAAGGAAATTGGCCTGCAGTGGCAAAAGCATCCCTGGCAAGCGATTCACAGTTCGCATGGAAACTAACAGAACAAGGCCCAGATATCAGAGCTTTTGAAAACCAACACGGATGGCACCACAAAAATGTATTCTTAGTGATGGGAAAGTTTAGAATGCCAAATATTATGAGCTGTTGCAGTAAAACCATCATATATGTATGAAACATGAAATCATGGATGACTCGGGATCTCTTTGGCTGGGTCTTTGGTGGCTCGTGGACTGGGAAGCCGAGTTTGTGGATAAGCGTCCCAGCGTGTGCTTACTTGGTGACATGTGCCGCTTAACACTATCCAGTTCCATTCTAGCAGCCAAACACGACATCCAAGCTACATCCGTTAGACCAAGGCATAATTCAAAGGTAGTCTAGATTGTGTTTACCATTTATAAATGTCCAGGCACGTCTGCAATTTAGCCCATCCAGAGGCTTTCGGAGACGGTCACAAGAGCCAGCAGCTTGCTTGGGCAGCTCACTGTCAGCCACTCTGTCCTTCCATGCACCGTGCCACCTCCATGAGCTCCCACTGAAAAAAAAAAAAAAAAAAGCAGAATCGGAAATTATACCTGCAATAAGAACATCTCAGCAGCAGAGGCTACGTTATGGTGCCTGGAATGCGCCTCCAACTGGTTCGTTTAGTGTTCTATATAACCCATGTACCAAAAGTGGTCTCTAAGCGACAAAATTAAATGACACCACAGGAGCTGGCATGTCATGCTGTTGGATGTTGCAATCCTGGCAGTTAGTCGTACAACTTCTGGCAAAAAATATATGAGCTAACACAGCTGTCATTGTCCTCGCAACATTCAAAATCCTGGCTGACAAAGCTTCTATGGACTGTCAAGCTGAGGGATACCCTCTCTGCCCCCCTCCCTTTTCCAGCAGAAACTACCTCAACTGTCATGATGTTCACAGCCCGGAAAAGATCCCCTAGAAGTCTATTCAGGAGCAACTAGGGTAGCTATAGAGACAAACTCTCGCACTATGAAGCCATTCCACAAATCTGCCATAAGCAGCAGCAGTTCGTTGAAAGTATAGAAGTTTGCCTTGTAAATACATTTCGAGATGAAGTTGCATCTCTGGATTCTACCAAGACTCTAGTTTCCAGCAAAGATTTACGTTGGCAGGCCGGCCGAGTTGCTGAGTAGGAGGAAGGTGCATGTGTCACACCACACGTGTCTTTTGCTTACATTCAGAGAAAGGAAGGCTGAAATTCCCTGATCGATACTGATTAGGCTGGAAATCTTGAGACTTTTCCAATTGCCGAATTTCTCAACAATACCAATTTTCAGCTCATAGAAACCTTGCACAGGTTTGAGTCAGGTACTAACGGCCATTAACAACTGCGTGAATTACTGTACACATATGCGGTAACTATACTAAAGCCCAACTTATTCTAGTAACGCACAACGCCATAAAACTACCAAAAAACACCGAGCATGCACCCGCGGCAGAGTAAGCGCTCAACCCCTACTTTTGAAACATATCAACTCATCTAAGGACATATTAGTGCCTATTCCTCTATTTTAAGCAAGTTAAAAAAATATATGAAAGAGACATCAGGCACCCTGTCGCCATGGGCGTTTATCTCCACGACTGGCAGGCAGAATGGGGATAGAACAAGTAGAACAGCAAAGCAGGAGAGGAATAGGAGGGGTGCAGTCGAAAAGAGCTAGAGAGTGATATACTTGGGGACAATGTTCCGTGGCAATGAAGCTAAAGCTAGAGAGCCAAAGGACACCATTTCACTGCATAGCTGAATATAGTTCAACCATAATAATTTGCTGGGTGGAACGTAACCAATTAAAATATATGTAAAATTGTTCTGTTTAGCTTTGACTTTAGAATGTTAGCATAACATTGGCCAGGATGTGCCAAACCTAGAGCATTTCCTTTTTAGCCATTTTGTGTTTTCTTGGTTTGAATTCACCCTAGGTTTTCTAGCTCCCTGCAAAATTAAGATGGCATCTTTATCATGCGCATCTTTGGGCATCATCAGTGCGGTTTATTGCAGGCACACTCTGTGAGCTCGCCCCTTTGTTTGACATGTAAGATTTTTATGAAGTTTGGCAACCAAGAAATCTTAAAACAAACCAAGCAAGTGGTGTGCAACATGTATGACAAATGGGACAGTGGGAACCGGGACTCCTAGTTGTTTCCGTATGCCGGTTGGCTAGCAAGCTCACTGGTGTGTCTGAGCAGGGGTGGGGACGGAACTCAGGACCCCTGGGTTCTGCAGCGCAATCCTCGCTACACATATTCTGAGCTGTGGTGTGCCAGCGACCCCCTAGGGCCAGCCATAACTGAATGCGATCCAAATGGAATGCGACTTCGCGTCGTGGAGTGTGCGTGCTTCTATTTCTGTATATTCCTCCCGCGCAATAGTTTTTCAGCACCAGAAGATTTACAGATAACTGACCTCAAAACGCGGCAGCACTCATGAAATTCGTTCATGTGGCAATTCGGGTCAGGTGGTTCATGATCATTGACAAGCGCCAAAAAATAGACAGGGTCAAGAAGTTGCAGCTGGCGCACTCGCAACTAACATCATTGAAAAAAAAAACAATCTGTTACATTGCTGTGAGAAATGTCAATCATGATTACAACCAATGTAGACCTCTATCAAGAAATTCATATTCTTTTGCTGATAAGGTTATGGATGTGTCACTTGCACAACTCGTGCCTTCGGCTATAATCTCAAACACCTCGTGTAGCTTTTTCTAGACATTTTATCTGGGTATCTGGCCAAAAATTTGGTGTCATTAAATGACGGGAAACAAGGGCAGCAGCTGATGTGTGTTGTCGCTGCAGCAGCGGCCCTTGGAAAAGACAAATGCAAAACTAAACACTGCAAAAAATTCACAGAATGCACAACCAAAGTTGTGTACGGAATCACAATGTCATATGGTTCTGTGTACACGGGTCAGACAGGCCTATGTATTAATGATTGCGCCCGCGAACGCGAGGTGGCCACACAAGCGATCTCCATCACGACATCTGGCCACACACTGCAGACGCTGCTTTTGCTCCCAGTCGTTTAAAGACACTAAATTTTTGGCCAGATACCCAGATAAAGAATCTAGAGAGCTACACCAGGCGTTTAAGATTAAAGCCAAAGGCACCAGGTGTACAAGTGACACATCCATAACCTTGTCAGCAAAATAATGATTTTTTTGATAGAGGGTTGACCAGTTGTAGTCATGACTGACGTTTTTCACAGCTATAATAATAATAATAATAATAATGTTTTATTTGAATCATGCCCCAGAACGACCACTAGGCCATAGTGTGGTGGCACATAAAATGGTAGTAGATGACTTAACACAATGTCTTCCACTTGTAAAAAAGAACAGACTAACATGCAATCACGAATTAAAGATAAAAATTTAGCTCCCTTCTAAACACTGATATATCTGAAAAGATATCAACATGAGAGGACAGTTCATTACCACAAATCTGCATCCTTACCACTTACTATATACGAAATTTTGTTTTCAATAAATGTTAGTTGCCGGTACGCCAGTGTTCACGTCAAATTTTTGTCTAGGTATTTTTCCGGCGCTTATCTATCATGAAGTTCGCAGCTTTTCCTGATCCGACACTGCCTATCTTCGTCAGCTGAGAGACAAATTAAATTCTAGGAGATTGACCACGGTGAAATCTACCTTGCAAGTCTGTCCGAGTGCTTCAGTCAAAGTGTTGGCTTACGCTTAAAAACGGGTGAAGCCTTCAGAAATAGATCTGAATATGCCTGCATGCTCGGCGATCGCGGTTCAGCTCCCTCAACCGCAATCCTCGTACAAAAACATGCAATGAAGCAACTGCGTGGTTGACACGCCAACACCCTAACTGAAACTGAGACAAAAAAAACACAAAAAACGATAACTATTTGGTGCACTAACACAGAGCCTTTGGCACTGCCTGCCTCCCCCCTCCCTAGTTTTCTCTTCATTGCCAAAGAAAGTTGTGCCCAAAAAAAGATGGGTTGCTTTTTTGTTCTAACTCGGAAGAATAAATTTAAGGCTTTATAACAAGAACAATCAAGTGCGTAAGCAACCATTCTTTAGGATGTTAATTTGTAATAAAAAAAAAGAAAAAAAAATAGACTGTTTGTTTTTACGTGTTTGCACAGTCAACCAGCTTTGCAAATGGCAGCTGTTTGTAATTCCGTGGTCAGACCAAGGGACCACCCGACCATGTACACCTTTGCTTTATTACCTACCCTATCCCCCAGCTCTCCATGGTCATCCCCAATTTAGAGTGGGCAATTGCTTGGTATATTACAGTTTGGAATGGTGTTATTTGTTTAGGAAAACAAAAGGTCAGATAAATACCAGCAGGGCCCTGCGGAAGCGGTGCATGGGCCCTGTTTCACTTTTCCCAAACCATCCTGTCTTGAAAGGCAGCAGAGAAACAGGTTGGGCTGATTCGCCTGCAGGCCTTTGCTGAGTTGATGGCTACTATCCAGACTGGCAGCTGATCGGCAGCTTCCAGCCACCTGCAGTTTTTTCTTGATGATACAGACTTCCTGCAATACCATGAATAAGAATCAGACTGATATTCTGGAACAAACAAAGAAACCAAAACTTGCTTCACAGATCAACAAAAGAAAAAGTGCCAACATTACGCTTCTCTTGTTGTCGACAGTGCAAAGACCATGATGACAGCACCATTAAACTCAACCAAACAAGGAAAATGAGCTTCTTCATAACGTAATTGTATTAAGAACCAGGCACGCAGCCGGAAAGGGGGGGGGGGGGGGGGGGGGGTAGGAGCCTACCTCACCTTTTCTTTATTACCTACCCTATCCCCCCCCCCCCCCAAAATCGTCCATTTTGCTAGGCCCCCCCCCCCCCCCCCCCCCCAAAAAAAAACAAATTTCTGGTGAAGTACCTGTTAAGAACAATGTGCATGTAGAGCTTAGATACCTACTGGTACCTTAAAGGGGTTATGACACGAAAATTAAACGGATAGATTATTCTGGAAATGGAATGCTCATAGGCTACTTAGTATATACACCAAGTTACGCAATTTTTAGAGCTCTGATAATTGCAATATTCAATTTACGAATTTTTATCATTTTCATCTGGCGACCAGGCAACACTGCTCAAGTTAGTCACACCATGGTGTCCATAAACCACATGACCACGAACACTCTCTCATTCTAGGCGCCCCCATGATCGCCCAAGCTCTTCTCGTCGCGGTACGAACAAAACCGCTCAAACAGCTCGGTAAATTGAAAGCTATTCTCGCTCTCGCCCCCCGGCCAGTTGACCTTCCAGCCTGCATGCGCCTGCGAGACATTCCTGAACGACGGTGACCACGGCGAACTCGTCGTCGCTGGAGCTGCTGGAGCTCGTCGCCAGCGGGTCGCAGTCAAAATGGACAGCTTCCAACATCTCTTGATAGCAATCACTCTCATCGCTGCTGCGATCAATGTCGAACACTTCGACAAGGCGATCGATGCCGTAGACGTAATCGTCACAGACCGGATGCTGGAAACGTGGAAGGTAAACGAGGAAGCTGAGGCTCGATACGCCAAGAGAGCCAAGTCTGTGAGTGCGTGCAATTAGACACCACGCTGGAGGCTGGCTACGTCATCAGCCTCCTGGTCCGCCTGGATCTGCCCCTCCGAAGGGCCCGCATATAAATCGATTTATCCACGAAATTATCGCGCCTTTTTCAAAACAAATTTAGCAGGATTATAGGAACATACAATGGGTCCTAGCAGTATAGTTATGTAATATTTTATTTTTGGCGTGTCATAACCCCTTTAAGAAATCCCAGGAAGCTAAAAACAAATTAAACACCACTTAAAAATAGCACAGCTCGCTTGGTAGGCACATGCACAGCAATCAACAAGCCTCTTGACATGTTCTGCAGTGCAGGAATACAGATTAAAAATAAACACCGGGGATGTGATCGATATCCTCTGGGGCAGTGCAATGCGCAAGTTTATCCTGAAGCTACTGTTTGCGCATGCACCTAAGAGGCGTTAGAGCTGGTTCACACTGTTGCAACTGACTACGACCGAGTTGAACAAAACAGGGTTTTAAGCCGCTTACGACTGCCATTATTACTGCTGGACGGCGTGGTCATAAGCCGTCACAAGAGGCTTAAAGACTGGTTTTGTCGGAGTCAGTCCTAGTCGGTTGCTGCAGTGTAGACCAGCTATTAGACTAAAATTGTATCCAGCTTTGGGTCTTTCCACAAATGTTTTAAGAGACTCCCTTCAACTTTACCAGGGCCTCAGGTATTTAAACGTTGTAGTAAGTAGGGAGCCATCACATTCAAAGCTGGATCTCCTTGCTTCGTATGTGTCTCCCCAGTACCACTAAACGTTCTATACCAGATCAGAGCATTTTAATCAAATCATTCAACCTCTTTCCTCAGCCATGTAAACTACTTGTGCACCCACGAGTTCTACAAGTCACGAATGTAGCCGGGGTAAATTAAAACGTCGCTAAGGCAAGCAATAATAATCATTATTAGCGACAGTAGTACCCTGGGTGGCTCGCAAAGCTAGACATATATGCAGGGGCCCGTACGCACGATCGTCTGCTAGCCAATCAACCAGAGCAAGATGATCAAAATAACAAACAGGCAGCAAGGGAGAAAACAACAAGAACGATGAGACTAAGAGGGCTCGGTCAACACTTTTAATACCCGTGCGACACGGGCAACTCGAATGCCATATACAACGAATGACAATTGTGTGATCGGCGAATCAGCTCGCTATCTGTCGCGCGTGGAATGCGTCACGCCCGGAGTGTCGCGCGCCGATTGGCCGTCCGCTCAAATGTCATTCGTTGTAAATGGCATTCGAGTTGCCCGTGTGTCCCAAGTATAAGAAACTCAAGGCCCGAGCACCTCAAACCCAACGCCACGCACCGCACGCCGGCGCGAGGCACACGCCGTACACGAGCACAACGACGACACCCAGTTAGGAGCGTGTCCTATCAATACGCCAAACGCCAGCGCCAGTCGAACCGCGCCATCCCGCTGGACGCGGCGTGAAAACCCAGAGCGCGCGGGCCGGGAGTTTCAAAACATTGGGCACAACTCAACGCTGCCGCTAGCATGAAAAAGGACGAGACGACACGCAATCAAGCGTTTAACAACACAGAACAGTTCACTGATAGCAACGCGTACTTTAGAAACAATCTAATCAGCGTCTCTGCAGTGCTCCGGTGTCGCAGAGCATTCACGGGATTCTCAAGATAGCGGCACGGCGGCACCGCGGCGGCGCCGCCGCCGCCGCCGGTCAGTGCTAAGACGATTTCACTTTTTTCGACTCAAATCGTAGAAAAAAGTGAAAAATCATCCGAATTACGGTGGCAACGTGAGCTACGTTGTTCCGAAGATGATCTAGCATATCTGGATATTCTTCTAGCATGCATTTTGAATATGAAATCGGCAAAACTTACCTAAACTCGGATCGACCGACGCACTCCGAGAAAGGCCTTTGTGTCCTCTCCGGAACGAACAAGGATCCAGAAGTTGCTTGCGGCTTTGAATTGGCACGAAGCCAAGCCAGCCAAGGCAGCCAAGGATTGAAATACGACTTAATAGTTTCGGTTTCGACCCCACTCTATCTCAGTCCATATTTCTGGGGCCGGTGTCACTACGGTTGACATGACTGCAGTTATCGTACTCTATACGAACTTTGAAGTCAATCGAATGCGAGCAGACATAATTTCCCAGCTTCTTCTCCTGTTATACGTTGCTTGATAACCTTTGTTTGCTGATTGGAATCTGCATCAACTCATGTCCATCTGGTCCTTCAAACAAACGGTGTTCAATATCTTAATTCGACTTGATTTCTTATTTGTGAATACATGTAATTGCTTAATCATTCACTGGATATCTGTTTTAAGTTTTTATTTTTTTGCTAAGAAAATGTACGTATTTTTTAAGGTTTTTTTTTTTTTTTTTGGTTTGGTTTGAATTACAGGCCGTGTTTTGTGGCTCAGTAAAACAGGTTGATTTGAGAAATTCAAGATCATGAACAGCCGACAATACACCAGTGATGTAAATACAGGGGAGGCGGGAGAAGCGCACCCCCCCCCCCCCCCCCCCTTCCCCTCCACCTTAGAAAATATTCCTGGCTGCGTCGCTAAATGAGCATAAGAGGCACTGCGTTTTTTCCCTTATCACCATACACACAAATCGAAGGAGTGAGAAGCTGCTTCATCTGAAAACTTTCAGTTTTGAGATGAAGCAGCTCCTCCCATCTCTTTCCACTTTTGCAGAGCGAACGCTCGGGAGGAGCCGACCCCCCTCCCCAGCGTTTACTTTCAACCTGCCAACGAGTATGGCTGTATTTTTTTTTTTTTCGTGGACCTTCTAGATCGCTACAGCTTCAGTGCATACAGCGGTGTAATCCACTCGCTAACTTGCTGTGAGTGTCTAAACAGAAGACTTGTTTTCCTCCGGAGCGGGATCGGCGGCCGAGTGGGCTAGAGCACACCAGCTCGGAGCACGCGGAGCGAAAGCTCGCGCAACAGAACCCAGGGATCCTGGGTTCAATCCGCACCCCTGCGCGTTTCGATCTGGATGAACATCCTACAGGCGCGCTTTCGTGTATCATTACTGCGTGATGCACGTTAAAGACCCTGCGCTATCAGTTGTACTGCATTGGCTAAATTTTTCATCTACAGCTGGGAGACTCGTCGGCCGTTGAGGCAGACCAAATTCTAGGCTGTATAAACATACACACTCCCCAATTTTTCTCTGGAGCCATAGCTACAGGTTCAGCGCACGTGATCAGCGCATTCAGAAAACTAACTACAAGAGCACGCCCACGAGGCTTTGCGTTGCCTCTAATTTGCACGTGCTCACCCCAGCTTTGACGAAATTGGAGCCCTGCAGAAGTGGGCTAAAGCGCACACCCAGCTCGACGCGCGTGGAGTGAAAGCTCGCGCTGCAGAACCCAGGGATCCTGGGTTCGAGCCCCACCCCTGCCCGTTTCGATCTGGATGAGCATCCTACCGACCTGCGCTCGTGTATCACTACTGCGTGGTGCACGTTAAGGACCCCAGGCTAGTGGTTGTACTGCACCGGCTAAATTGCTCATCTACCGCGAGTGACTCGTCGCAACTTTAAATGGCTGACCAACTGCACGCTGTAAAAATATCCCCATAACCCAATTTGCAATTTTTGCCCTGCAGACGTTACGCTAACCTTGATGACGTAGAACAAATTAGTTCTGAACACGTCGACGCGTGCACCGCCGAAACGTGCCCCACATGTCCTACACTTCGTTTCACGCTCAGTGCGAGCGAAAGCAATGTGAGGTCGATGTTGACACGTCACGAGCTCACCTTCGCTCGTATTTATGGTGAAAGAGAGAATGAAGAGTCATAGAACAAAGAAATGATACAAAGCATAGATGTAATCTATGTTTTGTATGTAGATAGTGTAATAGATGGCAGGGTAGATCTATGTCATCTATGTTTTGACTGCCTACGCTAAGCCTATTTCGTATTTACAAATTCTGATAAGCATGAGTCCACGTGGGAACCTATCCAAACGCGGATTAAAATCCGGCTTGCTTAATTTTGAGATTAAAATAAAAATGTAAATAAATATTTACATTCCCGGTGCACTTTACTTTGTTTCGATTCCTTACATCAGTGAATGCGATTTTCCGCTGAATAAACTTCTTTTTTATGTACTTGATCACTAGCGCCACTTGCACCTACAACGCTTTTGCTTTACACCACGCGTGGCCAAGGCTTTCGTAACTTGTGGTGCGGTCCGTGCAGACCGCATTCCACGTGTGTTGGCGGTGTAAGGTGAGTCAGATGGGCCGTTCCCGCTTTAAATAAATACTAAAAATCAGTTTCTCATACTGCGGCACTAAGCGTTGACATTGGTGCAGCGAGAGCAGTCTTGCCTCTTCTTGAACTTAGAAATACCAGCCAACATCTAAGCCTTTCTCGTGTCGGAAGTTTTGCGTGTCGCGTTTCATTTGAAAAACTAAAGGCTTAGCACATGTCGGTTTTAGAAAGCATTTTTTGCTTGAAGCTTGTGAGGCAAGTTCGCTTTCGCGAAGAAAACGCACCACCAGGATGCAATTACGTAGCATGTGAAACTGATATTTGTTGTTTATTTAAATGTGGGACGATCAATTTGACTGAAGCACCCGGTCATTCTTTTCAGTCTGGAAAGAACTCGGGGTCTTAGCGAACGGAAAATTGAACACGCGCGCTCAACGCCTCTGCAATGTACGCAGATTTAGTTGAGCAGCATGTTTTTCACATATTTTTTCTTGAAGCGCCGACTGATTTGCGATTAGTTAATTTGTTCTGGAATAAACACCGGCCTCTGGAATTTGATGAAATGTGTTCTATTGTTTTTTTTTCTAATTTACACATCCAGTGCAACAGTTTGTTTTTGGCGTTTTTGTGAAATCAGACATGGGGGGTGCTGTTTTGCGGACCCTGCTTGCGGTTGCGATGTACTGTCGGCACGGGTGTGTCAATAAAGCCCGACGATCGCGTCACGCCGGCAAGCGCAATATTCTTGAAAAGGAGGAAACTGTTCCTGGCCAAAGGTCTAAGCACAGATTCTCGTGTACGAAGCTGTATGTCACTGGCTTTGTGATAATAGCGTGAGAGTCAAATTTAAGCGCAACGTAAGAACGGATTTTAAGTTGATGTAAGTAAAAGTGGCCGTATCGAGTACTTCAGGGTCCGATGTCAAGCAAGTTCCAGACAAAAAATAATGAACGACGGTAATTGCCCGTCGTTCCTTCGCGCGCTGATCTTGCAAAAATAAACGACACCCGAAACCAGTGGCGTCACGAGGGTCAGCAGCACTCGCGGCGGTAGCCCGCCGCAACACCCCCCTCCTCCCCCCCCCCCCCCCCCCCCCCCCCCCGCTCCGCTCGTGCGTGGCCGCGTGACCCGCCGCTCCCCCCCCTCCCCCCTCCGCTCTCGCGTGGCCCGCCGCGAACTCCCCCCCCCCCCCCCCCCCTCCGCTCTAGCGTGGCCCGCCGCGCCCCCCCCCCCCCCTCCCCCCCCGCATCCCGTCGCGACCCCCCTCCCCCCTGAGCGCAGCACCCGGGCGCGGTCCCCCCCCCCCCCCCCCCCCCCCCTTGTGACGCCACTGCCCGAAACCACTCCCCGGCAGTTCCGTGGAATCCTGGAGCCAGTGAATACAATGAATCGCCACGAAATCCTTAAATCTTGGCAGCCGCCTATCTAACCTGGTCGGCTCGGACCAGGACAATACAAGGAACGCCGAGGAAATCACTTCCCTGGCAGTTACGTAGAATCCCGGGGCCAATGACCACGCTGAAGCGCCACTAAGACTTCAATGTTGGTGGCCGCCTGCTTACCCCGGTCGGCTCGGACCAACAAAATACAAGGAACGCCAAGGGAATCACTTCCCTGGCAGTTCCGTAAAATCCTGGGGCCAATGAACACACTGAAGCGCCAACGTTGGCGGCCGCCTGTCTACACTGGTCTGCTCGGACCAAGAAAAGACGAGGAACGCCAAGGAAATCCCTTCCCTGGCAGTTCCGTGGCATACCGGTGCCCGGGAAATACGGTGAGACGCCAGGCTGGCAGTTCACCGAATTCCCTGGGCGGTCCCGGTCCAGTCTACTACGGCCAAGGCCCCATCCTGGCCCCAGCTAGCCCAAGCAAGTGTGCTGCTTGGGGTGCCGACATTTGTTGCGGGAGACCAGATTGAAAACTTTATAGAAAAATAAATATAGGTAATATCAAAATGCTCTCCCGGAATATATAAATAGGCATACAGAGGTACGTGATAGGGGAAGAATTAATCTTGTCAGACGATTTGTGTGGCTTCCTCAGTGAGGCGCAACTGCCCAAAAAACTCGTTCGAGTGCCGACATTTGTTGCGGGAGACCAGATTGAAAACTTTATAGAAAAATAAATATAGGTAATATCAAAATGCTCTCCCGGAATATATAAATAGGCATACAGAGGTACGTGATAGGCGAAGAATTAATCTTGTCAGACGATTTGTGTGGCTTCCTCAGTGAGGCGCAACTGCCCAAAAAACTCGTTCGAGTGCCGACATTTGTTGCGGGAGACCAGATTGAAAACTTTATAGAAAAATAAATATAGGTAATATCAAAATGCTCTCCCGGAATATATAAATAGGCATACAGAGGTACGTGATAGGGGAAGAATTAATCTTGTCAGACGATTTGTGTGGCTTCCTCAGTGAGGCGCAACTGCCCAAAAAACTCGTTCGAGTGCCGACATTTGTTGCGGGGACCAGATTGAAAACTTTATAGAAAAATAAATATAGGTAATATCAAAATGCTCTCCCGGAATATATAAATAGGCATACAGAGGTACGTGATAGGCGAAGAATTAATCTTGTCAGACGATTTGTGTGGCTTCCTCAGTGAGGCGCAACTGCCCAAAAAACTCGTTCGAGTGCCGACATTTGTTGCGGGAGACCAGATTGAAAACTTTATAGAAAAATAAATATAGGTAATATCAAAATGCTCTCCCGGAATATATAAATAGGCATACAGAGGTACGTGATAGGCGAAGAATTAATCTTATCAGACGATTTGTGTGGCTTCCTCAGTGAGGCGCAACTGCCCAAAAAACTCGTTCGAGTGCCGACATTTGTTGCGGGAGACCAGATTGAAAACTTTATAGAAAAATAAATATAGGTAATATCAAAATGCTCTCCCGGAATATATAAATAGGCATACAGAGGTACGTGATAGGCGAAGAATTAATCTTATCAGACGATTTGTGTGGCTTCCTCAGTGAGGCGCAACTGCCCAAAAAACTCGTTCGAGTGCCGACATTTGTTGCGGGAGACCAGATTGAAAACTTTATAGAAAAATAAATATAGGTAATATCAAAATGCTCTCCCGGAATATATAAATAGGTATACAGAGGTACGTGATAGGGGAAGAATTAATCTTGTCGGACGATTTGTGTGGCTTCCTCAGTGAGGCGCAACTGCCCAAAAAACTCGTTCGAGTGCCGACATTTGTTGCGGGAGACCAGATTGAAAACTTTATAGAAAAATAAATATAGGTAATATCAAAATGCTCTCCCAGAATATATAAATAGGCATACAGAGGTACGTGATAGGCGAAGAATTAATCTTGTCAGACGATTTGTGTGGCTTCCTCAGTGAGGCGCAACTGCCCAAAAAACTCGTTCGAGTGCCGACATTTGTTGCGGGAGACCAGATTGAAAACTTTATAGAAATATAAATATAGGTAATATCAAAATGCTCTCCCGGAATATATAAATAGGCATACAGAGGTACGTGATAGGCGAAGAATTAATCTTATCAGACGATTTGTGTGGCTTCCTCAGTGAGGCGCAACTGCCCAAAAAACTCGTTCGAGTGCCGACATTTGTTGCGGGAGACCAGATTGAAAACTTTATAGAAAAATAAATATAGGTAATATCAAAATGCTCTCCCGGAATTTATAAATAGGCATACAGAGGTACGTGATAGGGGAAGAATTAATCTTGTCGGACGATTTGTGTGGCTTCCTCAGTGAGGCGCAACTGCCCAAAAAACTCGTTCGAGTGCCGATATTTGTTGCGGGAGACCAGATTGAAAACTTTATAGAAAAATAAATATAGGTAATATCAAAATGCTCTCCCGGAATATACAAATAGGCATACAGAGGTACGTGATAGGGGAAAAATTAATCTTGTCAGACGATTTGTGTGGCTTCCTCAGCGAGGCGCAACTGCCCAAAAAACTCGTTCGGACTTAGCCGCCACAGCGAACAGTGCCGACGTTTGTTGCGAGAGACCAGATTGAAAACTTTATAGAAAAATAAATATAGGCAATATCAAAATGCTCTCCCGGAATATACAAATAGGCATACAGAGGTACGTGATAGGGGAAACATTAATCTTGTCAGACGATTTGTGTGGCTTCCTCAGCGAGGCGCAACTGCCCAAAAAACTCGTTCGAGTGCCGACATTTGTTGCGGGAGACCAGATTGAAAACTTTATAGAAAAATAAATATAGGTAATATCAAAATGCTCTCCCGGAATATATAAATAGGCATACAGAGGTACGTGATAGGCGAAGAATTAATCTTGTCAGACGATTTGTGTGGCTTCCTCAGTGAGGCGCAACTGCCCAAAAAACTCGTTCGGACTTAGCCGCCACAGCGAACAGTGCCGACGTTTGTTGCGAGAGACCAGATTGAAAACTTTATAGAAAAATAAATATAGGCAATATCAAAATGCTCTCCCGGAATATACAAATAGGCATACAGAGGTACGTGATAGGGGAAAAATTAATCTTGTCAGACGATTTGCGTGGCTTCCTGAGAGAGGCGCAACTGCCCAAAAAACTCGTTCGGACTTAGCCGCCACAGCGAACAGTGCCGACGTTTGTTGCGAGAGACCAGATTGAAAATTTTATAGAAAAATAAATATAGGTAATATCAAAATGCTCTCCCGGAATATACAAATAGGCATACAGAGGTACGTGATAGGGGATAAATTAATCTTGTCAGACGATTTGTGTGGCTTCCTCAACGAGGCGCAACTGCCCAAAAAACTCGTTCGGACTTAGCCGCCACAGCGAACAGTGCCGACGTTTGTTGCGAGAGACCAGGTTGAAAAATTTATAGAAAAATAATTATAGGTAATATCAAAAGGCTCTCCCGGAATATACAAATAGGCATACAGAGGTACGTGATAGGCGAAGAATTAATCTTGTCAGACAATTTGTGTGGCTTCCTGAGCGAGGGGCAACTGTCCAAAAAAAAGCTCGTTCGGACTTAGTCGCCGCAGCGAAGAGAGCCGACTTATTGTACAAGGGACGCGATTAAAAAGGTCACAGAAAAATAATTCTAATAATTATCAAAATTGTCTCCTGGAATGTGATGCTATACATACCGAGCTGTGCATGAAAATGCACAGCTCGGTATGTGAGCAATGCTTCTACACGTATTAAAGTTGAGGACGACGTATGGGACTACCTCTAGGACGACGTCGAGAGTAACATCTAGGACGACGTCTAGGACGACCTCAAGGACGTCATCTAGGAGGACGCGGAGGACGACCTCAACGACGACGTCTAGGATGATGTCGAGAACGATGCCTAGATGACGACGTCTAGGATGACGTCGAGAACGACGCCTAGATGACGACGTCTACGATGACGTCAAGAACGACGCCTAGAGGACGACGTCTAGGACGACCTCAAGGACGTCATCTAGAAGGATGCGGAAGACGACCTCAAGGACGACGTCTAGGATGACGTCGAGAACGACGCCTAGATGACGACGTCTAGGACGACGTCGAGAACAACGCCTAGAGGACGACGTCTAGGACGACCTCAAGGACGACCTCAAGGGCAACTTCAAGGACGATGCCTTGAGGACGACGTCCAGGACGGCCTTAAAGTACCGGTAGACGACGTTAGACCTCAAAGCATAATGTAAGACCTAACGTCATGCCGGCGCATACCCGCGTCCCACCCTCACGTCAAACATCTGCGTGTACCGGTTGACCACGTTAGACCTCAAAGCGTGACGTTGTACCTAACGTTAGGCCTGACATCGGCCCAGCGCATACCCGCCACACCCCCTCCCCCATACCACTGCGCCGCCAGCAGTTCGGCTGGCTCCTCGGCAAAGATGACCCCGTTGCTATGGAGCCACATGGCGCGACGCACCCAATGGGAATTTAGGTGAAGTCTTTCGCCGGGTTCACTCCAAGGGAATGCCTTCGCATTAATACATATTTAATCTATTGAAATAGTAAATATTCGCGAAAAGTTTTGAACGGGAACTTCGTGCTGGCCGATCCATGTTTTCACGCTATTGCAAGCTCTCGATTATCACGGAAGTTTAGACCTCGATAACTCAAAATTGAACGTGAATTTCAAAATGCTCTCCTGGAATCGATTAAAGCTAAGATTAATAAAATAATGTTATTTCACCTCAAGTGTGTGTGGCGCTAAGATTTTCTTCCTGGGAAGTGAATGTCATGGTCTCTTTTTTAATGGGGCTCTATGGGAACCGGTTCATTGATTCAGGAAGAAAATATAATGGTCGTGTGGCATTGCATTTCTTAAAATAGGCAGGCTATTAGGTCAATATTACAATCCTCCGAGTGCAAAAAAATCGTCGCGTTCTTTACTGAGTTACAAAAATATAAATTTCTTTGCCCATTGAGTTAAGCTGGGGCGCTGATGTGACTGCCAAGAGATGGCGCAAGTTCTAAGCAGCGGCGTGTCCCGGATTCCTGGGGTGGGACCAGCTTAAAGAAAGCCCCCTGCTGCATCGCGGTGAGTGGGACAGCGAGCGACAGACAGGTCGGCATTGTCTGACGGCTTCGCTAGCCGCCACCATCTACGCCGCTTTCGGCCGCTGCAACGTGGCCACTCCGGCAACAGCAACAGCGGCCGCCCATGATGCCCAGCGGCTCCCTGAGGCTCATGAAGTTCCCCAAAGTCCGGGCCTTGAGGTGGGGAGAGTGTGGGAGCCGAGAGTGAAGGACGAGGCAGAGGGCACGTGACAGGCGGTCGGCGGAGAAGACACGAGCTGGCGCGAGACAGCACGAGCTGAGGGAGGCTGGAGCTGGACAAGGAACGTCGAAGCCAAGCTGGCCTCGCCTGGCTTATGACGAACCCCGGAGCGGTCCACCAGCGAGGCCTGGAGCAAGACCGGTGGAAACGGCGAGCCCTGGCCATATGACCTGGGATACGACGATTCCGGGGTGGTTCCGCAGCGAGACTCGGGCATTGAGCCCGGGACAGCCAGCCTACGCAGCGCTGGCGTGGCGAAGGGGATCCGCAGGCCTGGACACGGACGCGACTGTGAGCTCTGATCGACGGGTGACAACAAGGGTCGGCGGGCCCGGACTACTGGCTCTCGACGACGGGCAACCGTGAGGTACAATAAACCCATTCGCTGTCTTCTTGTTGCAGTGTGTAACTCCCTGGGTGACGAGCGGAGCGCATACCGATCGGACGGCGATTGTTAGAAGAGGGAGCTCCCCCCCCCCCCCCATAAAGAACCCCCACATTAAAATGATCCTAAATCTGCAATGAATCCTGGCTGTTTTCCCTCCTGCCAGTCGCTATCCTGCCTTCCAGCGAACCTGGCGTGCCTGTCCTCTGCCTCCGTGCTCCGGGGTTCGTCGTAGGCCAGGTCTGGCTCCTACGTGACAGCAAGTGCGTCACGACTAGGCACTTGGAATCCAAGGTTGGTGACTTGGTCCTGAGAAGAACCCACCCTCTGAGTAACGCAGCTAGCGGTTTCGCCATGGGTCGCACCAGGCACGCCAACCCTTGTTGTCGCCCGTCGATCAGAGCTCACAGTCGCGGTCCGTGTCCAGGCCTCCGGATCGCCTTTCCTACACCAGCGCTGCATAGGCTGGCTGTCCCGGGCTATCAATGCCCGAGTCTCGCTGCCGAACCACCCCGGAATCGTCGTATCCCAGGTCATATGGCCAGGACTCGCCGTTTCCACCGGTCTTGCTCCAGACCTCGCTGGTGGACCGCTCCGGGGTTCTTCATAAGCCAGGCGAGACCAGCTTGGCTTCGACGTTCCTTGTCCAGCTCCAGCCTCGTTCAGCTCGCGCTGTCTCGCGCCAGTTCGTGTCTTCTCCGCCGACCGCCTGTCACGTGCCCTCTCCCTCGTCCTTCACTCTCGGCTCCCACACTTTGCAAGAAAGGATATCTAGAGGTTGAACGGAGTACTATACCGACGGGTCGAAATCTTTATGTTCCGTTGGTTGCGCAGTTTATTCTAGTAGCTTTAGAAGAGCTGTGCAGCTTGACTCAATGGCAAGCATCTTTACTGCAGAGCTCTAGGGTATTTTATTAGCCATTGAGTATATTCTGGACAACAGTGTATTAAACGCAGTCATTTTTGTCCATTCACAAAGTGTCTTAGCTGCTATCTCTTCCAGAGTTTTCACAAAGAATGTACTCACACAACATGTTCGTTTTAAAGTAAACAGAGCTCTGCGCCTTGGATGCAATATCAAATTTTGCTGGGTGCCAAGTCACGTGGGAATTGTAGCGAATGAGAGCGCGGATCGCTTGACTGCGTCTGTCACAGATTCAATAGCATCTTTCGGCCTGCCCTACCAGAATTTTAAGCCACTTTTAAAGAGATCTCTTTTAAAGACTTGGCAGCTACAATGGGACACTGAAACCAACAACAAACTCCACGTGATTAAACCAGTGATAGGCACCTGGGAAAGTTCATTTCACAAAAACCGTCGCCTCGAAGTTCTGATTTGTCGCTTGAGAATCGGCCATTTACGTCTGACACATATGCACCTCTTCTCTGGCGATGAAGTTGCACTTTGTGCCCATTGTGGGGAATTACTTACAATTTTACACATTCTATGGGAGTGTGCGTTTTATCATCAACAGCGCGTATCATGTTTTCCTGAACTTTTTGGAAACTATCTACACTCTTTAAAAAAAAAGCTAGTAGTATTTACTATGTAAGAACTAGTAACCACTTGCAACATATGTTACTAGGTACCTAGTAAGCTCAGGTAGTGACGGTCAAGCTAGTGACGCTTACTAGGTCAAGAAGCTAGTAACTGTTACTAGCCTCGAAGTGGAATCCATGTATTTTACTACATCTAGCTAGTAACCAGCGCTACCTCCCGACGGAAGACCGGAAACGCAACTAGTCACGTGACTTCCGGTGAAAAAAAAAAAAAAGGCGTGGGGTTATGCCACACACCATCAGGTGGCAGACGCAAAAAAAAAATTGAAAATGGAAATGAGTAATCCAGGTGGCGCTAGTCACCATCCAACTGAACGTACACAAAAAAGCCGATTATTTATAGTTTATTTCAATTCTTCCACATTTGCAAGTAGATACATATAAACATGCACACCCACATTTTTAGCACAAAGCATTCAATACAAACACACGCTTAATTAATCACTCTGAGCGCTTCTTACGGGCGGGGGCAGCGGGGATCGAACCCAGGAGGTTCCCAGCACAAGCTCACGAGCGGAGACGCGTGCCCACTCGGCCACTTACACCGCGCTAAGTTCCTCGAATGCCCTTAAGTATTTTATACTGACAATTTGAGTGCGCAAACTTGCCGTTGTGTATCAGCGCGTCAGTTCTTCGCAGTCGCTCGGTCAGTTGCGCGACGAGGCAAACCGCATGAAAGCGACGGGAACAAGCGGCCAAGGCGATGAGCGGCGTTTCTTAGAAATTAAAAAAAACCCCGAGCGCCGCGACGGATGACCGTGAGAAATCGCCGTCGCTCGTCGCTGCCTCCGTCGCTAGCTCGTCCCTCGCTAAATCGATTACATGCGGTTCAGCCTTTAAAACGAATGCGGTCGCCGTCGGCGAGAGGGTGCTTTCTTGCCGTCTCCCGTGGCGAACACAAGCTGTATATGACGGGGAGTACGACGGCAGCTGCACTCCTTTCGCGTGCTGCGCTACAAAAATGCATGCAAAATTATTACCACGTGCAGCTCGCATCTTAATTGTTGTAGTACACTGACAAATGCTCGCGTTTTTGGGGAAGATTTAAGCAAATTCAGAAAGACTCGTAGAATACCAAAACAGTTTTTTTTTTCATTAGTCCCAAAGCTACATACACTATTTACGACGCACATCAACGGTTGTGACAGTGCACTGTTACGACCGAAAACATCTCAATCAGAATCATTCAACCACCGAGCACACACAAACCGTGAAGAAGTTATCAGTGTCAAGTAGGAGGACGCACAGAAAGGCTTCTTGGACGACGAAACCCAATCCAGTGACAGTGGCACCGGCTCGTTAGTACTATCCTCGGGGCAGTCCAGGTCCACGCACACACTCGCCCCGTCGAACGCACGAACGTTAACTATACACTATAACACGGGAACACAAGAACTACACACGGCACAAGGCGAAAACGGCAGGTTCACATCGGAGAAATTAGCGTCTTGCGAACTCCGACTGGCCCCAGCTTGCTCGTCGTACAATGTTGCCAAGCGTCGCTTGTGTAAGAAAAACATTAGTTTTAAAAAAACCACAAAAATTCAAAAAATGTAAAACAAAACCGGAATGAACTTTTTTTTTTTGAAACGTTTTTAGTACGTGCTACGTGGCTATTTTTATCCCAGTTAAAACCAAAATGAAAATATAAACGCTCACAAACGAATGCAAACGATAAGGAAAGTAAGTAAGCTGCATGGCCATTGCATCGACAATAGCTGCTGCGCTCGCTGCAGCGCTGGCTTCCACGTCGTGCTGGTACGGAGGCTGCGATCGTTACAAAGTCAGCTCCAACCCTTAAACATGCCCCCTCATACAATGTTCGACGCTACGATTGCGTGTAGATACCTCCGCCTGCGATCAAAACAGCAAGTACGTCCCTAACGCTGGCAATCGAGTATGAAGCAAGCGCCGCCATCTCCTCCGCGCCTTTGCGGTAGTATATAGCTAGTAAAAAGGTAGTAACAGTCAGAAAAAGGTAGCAATGGCTGCATTTGCTAACTTTTTACTACCTATCGCGCATTTGAGGTAGTAAATTGTTAGTGAAAGGTAGTAACGGACAGAAAGGGGTAGTAACTGCTGCAGTTACTAGCTTTTTACTAGCTTTTTTTTACGAGTGTACCCTTTCATCCTATATTTTTACTTGGCGACAGCGCTTTAGTACCACTTACACAGGTTTTTAATTTTCTTAACAAAACTGGTTATCTACACCAGTTATAAAAAGTTTCTCTAGCCTAGCACCTGTTGTTCCCGAGTATTAATAAACATTTTGTTTGGCGCATGATGGCCTCCGTTGCCGCTGCGCCATTAAAACCTTAATCTTACTTACTTACCGCCCCGAGGAGCCGGAGGAAACTAGGCACGCGCGACGGGACCGCCACCTGGCGGAAAGCAGGCACGGACGACGGGAGCGCCATGCCGGGAGAGCGGAAAGAAAGAAAACTAGGCACGGAAGCGCCTGGACGGACGACAAAGAGAGGGCGGTGCGAGCGTAGACATGGCCGACGCGGGTGGCACAGCGGCAAATCCTTGGGAAACCTTTATTATCTACCTGATCGAGAGTCTACTGATCATGAAAATTGTGCCTATTAGAAACTAAACTACAGAATATACCTAGTGATAAATTACCCAAGCATCAAAGATAATGCAGGGGATGGTTTTCTACGCGCCGCACATGCCAGTGTCTGCAGCAGTAACTGTTCTAAAGCAAAAACCTAAAACAAATGGCATATTGCACGCGCGTTCATCAATGCTTTATATTAGTTTTTTCAGTCACTTACTGCACAGGAAAACTTTATCTAACTCTAATAATAAAGAACTTCGCAGTAAAAACATGATCCTTTTTTTAAGTTGCAGCTGCAAATGTGCGAGCTGACTTTTATCTCCACGCAAATAAATAATTGAACAGACAAACGATTAACCATCTTTGACGGGGCATATGAAAACGCGAAATTCGAATTGTATTTACCCACGAATAAAAAATAAAGAAAAAAACGGGTTAAAATCGCTGCTGTCCCTATGCTGATTCTCGAAGAAATGCGTTAGCATTTCTCGCTGCACTTGTACATAACAAAGCCTGGCGAATGCAGCCTTTCGGCACTTTTCCGCAGGCTGAACATTCATGAAATCGCTCTTCTCCCTGGTTAAAGCAGATGAGGTTACTTAGCGTGTGCATGAAAGACCTGCGCGCTATCCGCGGAAAACGATAGAGCCATTTAGTTGTTGCGAATACATGTTGTGCTTAGAGGGGCGACGACACCATGCGCTTACGGCCCGGGGGCATGGCAAAGCGCGATCAAACGCGTTTTCGTGCACGCGTAGGTCGTGTGCTCCCCGTAAATTGCGTATTTCGTGATGCTTCTGCTGTTTCCCGCGCCGCGGCGACAGTCTGCGGATGGCTGATTATAAAATATATTGACCCACCTTTGTCCACCCGTACACGCCGCCTCGCAACGCCCCTCCTACTTTCCAATTACGACATAGCCCCATTGGCCCTCACTGCACCTCTCTTGTGTAGTTGTTACATCCCTCGGCCTGCTGCGCCGCTGCGCTTCTGTCGCCCTCGGAAGCTCCTGCCGCCGGCTTTGTAGGTTTGTGTACGCAGACCGGCTGCGGTTCCGTTCTTCGGCCTGCTCGGCCGTTCTTGACGCGCAGCTGTCTTATGATACGTTTACACCTGCGAAGAAATCCGGTACCGCGGGAGCGGATCCGCTCCCAGCAGCGGCGGCGACGAGCGGGTTGCGTCTACAACTATTTCCTTCGAGCGGCGGCGGCGGCGCCGACTGCAGCGTCTGTTATCGTAACATCCCGTCAAACATGACAAGAGGGCGCGAGGGTTCCCACCTCGGCTGTCTCTCCCGGGCATTGCTGCTCCGAAGAGAAGGCGTACTCATGACGTAGGAAGCGTCGCGCTGAGCAAGGATATCACTTCCGGTCAGCGAAACGCCTCGTTCGGTGGCAGAAATAGGTGCCAGACCTATACGGGCTCGCCGCCGCGTTTTCCGCCGAGCGTTTCGCCCCAGCGGCAAAAGCTGGGTAGATTCGCTGGCGGATCCGCAAGTGTAAACGTACCATTAAGCGCGTTCCAAACCAACGCGCTTTCGTGCGAGCCTATAGGCCGTGCGCTTCCGGGAAATTGTGTATTTCTTTACGTCGCGGTGATTCCTTGCGCCATCGGTATCACTCTAAGAAATGAGGGGAGTTCGAGGGAGTTAGACGGCGTGACAACACCCACAGCATGCGCTAGCACCCCTTCGTAAGGAATATCCTCTCTCAAATAGAAGGAACGAGCAAGGGGAAAGAGAATGGGGTGCTACAGGAGTCCCCTGGGGATTCAAAAGGATTATGGGAAGAGGAAGCCTGCCCTCGGGCCAGGCTTCCTTTGCGAAGGGGGAACGTGGATGACTAGCCTTGGGAAAGTTAAATCCGACCCTGGAGTTTATGCTTTTACTTTACTTCTTTTTTTCTTTTTTGCTTCATAAATTCTTTGAAATTGGTGACGTTTCCTTTTTCCTTCGTTTTCTTCCTTACGTTTTCTTATTTACTTCCAAGTTCGAAAAGTTACCTGACTGTTTCATGGAGGGCGCTGGTGGGCAGGTCGACAGACCGACACCATGCCGTGGCTTACATTTTGCGAGATCGAGTTTTTACAAGCTTACGGTTCAGCATGTAACCTTCAAAGGAGGTTTAGATCGGTCTTGTTTACGCTTCTGATACAAATGTCTTTGTCGCAGGTCTGATCCGGTAAAATAGAGGACATAAACCAATGTGAGACAATCTACGTAGCTAAAACGATAATGAAAATATTTCGCCATTAATTTGTTTAGCGGTGGGAGACACTGAAAACGTGCATTCCGGTGATAACCAATTTAGTCGGCTGCACGCGCTGGCGACCGAAAAACTTTTAACTAAGGAAATATATAGCAAAACGATAAAACCGTGGAGAAAGCGTGAAGACAGCATTTATTCTAGATATGAAGTTCCGCGGGCACGACGTTTTTACGAACTCTCAAAGCTTACCCAATTTTAAATTTATGCCGCGTTTAATATATCGCACAAATAAATTGCGAAATTAAAATCCTGCGAACATACTTATTCAGGGCACAACTTTTCACAAAGTGTTTGTTACACAGCGCCCTAACTCGCTCAACCGAAGTTATTAGTGTTGAGGAGTCAGGACATCGTCGGAATTTTTCGCTTGGTATGATGACCCTCTCTGTTCGCGTTAGAATATTTTAGGGTAAAAACTTCTGGGAGCCATCTTTTTTTTTTATTTTGTCAGTTTGAGAAGTTTCTTGATAGCTTCATGTACGGCGCTGGCGCACTGCCTGGTGGGCCGAGACGCCATTCCGTAAATTACATTGTGTGTGTTCCAGTTTCGACAGCTTACGGCCCTGGCGTAAACTGCGAGCGGATTTAGGTCGCTTTCGTTTATTATGTCCCTGTTATACGAGAGATCCGACCGTATAGAGGTAACAATAAAACGTGAGACGGGCTGGGCGGTGGATCGAAGACAAGAATATTTAAAGGGGCGATGCAATGATTTTAATTCTAAAGGAATTTCCAGCTTGTAATTTTGTATCGTTTATATTTTAAAAAAAAAGATAGAAATCACGTCTATTTTTTTAAATAAATATCGCGATTCCGTTTCGTAAAATGCAAAGCAAAAAACGGTAATATCTCAGGTCTTTAAACCACGCGCGGCGGCCGGTGTGACGGATATTTGGGTACATCTGGGTGAGTTTTCGTGACGCCATCTGCATGAGGCGCACAAAACCATTCCTTATGATGCTGTGGTGAAAGAAGGCGAAGACACACACGTTCAGACACAAAAGGGAAGATGAAAGGGGGCTCTACCTTAAAAAGACTATTTACAGAACCCCGACACACAGGTTCAACCTGTGCTCCTGCTTTTATGCGAATGACTTTGGTGTAGATACCTGTGTCTATTTCGGTTTTCAAGTAGAACAGGATGACGCCATTCCACGCGGGTACGAATGAGTGCAAAAAGCTCACCTTGAAAAATCAGTTTGTTGGAACAGTGTCGTGTATGAAATATCTCTAGCTTGTGGGTCTACGTATGTAGGTCAAACATAAAGACACATTAACGGCAGATTAAATGAGCATGAAAGGACTGTCAAGACCAATACAACGACCTCTGTAATAGCTAAAACTGTTCACGAGCAATTCTGAAGTTGTGGTTGGGGCCCGTTTTAGGGAATAAAGTGTCCAAAATGCAAAGCATGATTTCTTTTTTTTTTTGTCTGCAGGGTTGTGTTTTTATTTTTTGCTTCACGATTCCGGGGTCTGTTAGGGCTTGTTTCTCTAAGTTTTCGATGTGTCACGGTTAAAAAATAGGCTTACAACGTGTTGTACTAGGTTTAGGATTTAATGACGAAGTTATCGGGAAGGGGCGCGGCATGCAGCACAGGGAGGGCGCTCCTTAACGATAGAAGGTGGCCTGCAGGTGGACATTCCCCAAGAGAAACAAAGGGCCCGAGCCCCGCAAGTTCACTTTTCCCCGCTTCTCTGGCGTTCATGTCCGCCCACCGTCTTTTCTGCGTCCCGTTCACTATTATAACGTTAACAGAACGCCCTTCCTCATCGAGTCGGGGAGCAGGCTGCTCATGAATAATCCCCAAGTCACATTAACTAGGAAACCATCACTAAGTTTGCCCTCGACAACGGGCAATCTCTTTGCTGTGGTGTTGCAACCAAGATAAGAAATATGATTATTTTTAATCATTAAAAATTGCAATAGCTTCAACAGTTGTGGACGTATTCCACAGCACACCATTTTATAAAATCGCCGGTTCCAGAAATAAATATGTAAGTACGTGTTCAAGCGAGCGCGGACGCTCCCTCGATTATGGAAGCTAGATCCAATTGGCTCCATTGAGCTGCAGTGACCCCCAACATCCCTTTGTGCTTATTGCTGGCTATCTTTGGCCCCCGTGGTCCTTCTAACACGCTTCTTTCTTCTCCTTCCTAATGAGAGTATTGTTTCGTCCTGAAGGATAACATTTGTCTGTGATAACAAAAAAAAAGATAACATTTGTCTGAAATGCTCAAACTCTCAAGCGATGTTGCTTTTGCGCCATAAAACCCCAATCTACTACAACTACTCAAGCGATGGCATCTTTTCGAAGCAAAAAAAAAAAAAAAACTGTTTTACATGTCGTATTCACTGGGATTTGGTGTTTCGCGTAAAAAAAAATGGACAGAGTACAGTTTATTCTGACTTTTGCCATAAAAGACTTCAAGCTTCATGGGAGCACATGCAAATGTGCTTCCTGGACGTCGTTCCGCTTTGCATAAGCAGCAACAAAGAGCAAAAAAAAAAATCCTGACGAAACTTGAAGACTGTCCTGTTCAGTGAGGACACCTCTTGACTCAGATAAGGTATTTCGAGGTCATATGTGTTTACAACCACGACATAATGACCGTGTGGGCAAATAATAATGCGGGTATTTTCCCAAGTGGCTTACTTCAGAACTACACCGATGGGGACAACAAAAATGACGCAGCACTCGGCTGACATACCCGACCGCTGAGTGAGCGTTCGGCTCAGACTTGTATTCTCCCGTCGCCTGGGGTTAACGCGTGAGGGGCCCTCCAGCCTGTATGAACAATGCAGCATGCACTGTGCATCTGTCCAGCACCTGCTCAGCATAAATGCCGAAGTGGGTCAAGCCCCCATTTTGACAACTGCTTTCGGGAGAGATGCAGCCTATAGGGGTTGATCAACGTCACTCCGTCCATTATGGACACTGCTTGTGGGCAATATATTGATTGCTATTTCATTTGAGGTAGTGGGCCGTCCCATGTTTTCTTTTTGCTACTCAAAGAACCCCATAAAAAAACATGTTAATATGCAACGAAAGTCCCCCAATTTTGTGCGACTTGTGAGTTTCATACACTGTCTCTACTACTTTAGCTTCGGCTATTATTTCTGGTGGTATAAGCTGTCAAAAGAGATGAAAAAAATAATAATATTTACACGGCGTTCATTATAAGAAACAAGACTTCTTATGTTTCCGCTGAAAGGGAACAATCTGGAGGACGTAATGTTTTCGGCGTGCTTTGCGCCTCTATCTTTAGAACATTTCGCTTTAGTGTGATGACCGGCTATTCAGATGCTTGTTTTACAGCAATCTAGGAATCCCACGCATTCATCGAAAGTTCGAAACACATGCTCCAAAAACAAAACAAAAACAACGCCGTGATTAAGTTTAACAAATTCAGTTTACGTTTTCGGGTGTTTGCTGCAATGCACTCTATTTGACATGTCACAAACTCAAAGGTACAAATTTTCCGTGAGGAGGTCTAGGCAGTGAAAAGTTGTTCTGGATTGAAACTGTCCCTACTGTTGACGGATAGTTTTGCCACCGCAGTGCGGAAGCTAACGTGGGATCTTAACGTCCATCATGCTAGAATAATACACGTTGCCATGAAACGATACTGAATTTAAAGATTAAGCACTTCAAAAAAGAATGCTGACAGAAGTATGTGAACTTTATGCTCACATGCAATGCCTCTGAACTGTGCGTTTTTTTTTTTCGTATAGTTTTCAAAGTACAAGCGAACTGCTCTTGCAGTCGCTCCTACGCAAAGCTTGCTGACGCAGTTTCGGGAAACCACGATGTTGATATACCACTGGTATACCTTCTGAAATGTCGGGACTGATATTTGAATGGAATTCATGTATTGAACTCGAGCACTGTGTTGGCACTGCACTTAGGCTTAGCCGCAGTCGATGCCTTGCGGGGTATTCAAATTTTGGCTCGAGCTCAATCACTGCAGTGACGGCCGGAACAGCCAAATGTTCGGAGTGGGGAGTGCGTACGGAGTGCGGCACGTGCACCGTTCATTGACAACCGCTGTGCATTGCTGTAATGATCATTCGCGGCACATCATCTACAAGACATACATAGGGCAGGCGAGCTGGTTGGAAAAGAACGTGCTGTATTTGTAAACCCCGAGGTGGAGAGAATAGAAAAAAAAAAAAAACAGACAACACAGCTTATAGTCTTAAACTCGTGGCCGCTTTTTCTGTTCAAAGTGCATGAGCTAGTTGTTTTCATTACACATTTTCTGCGACTGCTCGTGCGTGGCCAGAAACGATAATAAGTGTTTGATTGGTTATAAACTGGAGGTATCTGACGATAGTAGGAGAACAGTTTTATTGTCCCTTTATCACACTCCTGTACGATGATAATCCGAATCCAATCGGGCAGTGGCCGGGATCTAACTCAGTAATTCTACAAAAATGGACAACCTATTTTCCCATTATATAAGCAATATTATGACTTAAAGTGAGAAGCTAAAAGTAGTTTTAAAAACTTCCATAAATATTCGTTTCTCAAGGCAGAAGTTTTTTGTTTTTTTTTTTATACACAAGACGTGGTTCAATATACAGGACGTCAGAACAAGTCTGGTCAATGCTTTATTAATTGCTCTGCTCTCCCATAAAATCACGATGGAGAATACAGAGCGCGGCCTAAAGAAGGCGAAGTAATTATGAAAACGAAAGTCAAGGTGATTTCTGCCGAGGCTCTAAAATGTTTTCGCTGAAGCTTTCCCAGCGTACGCTCATAATGGAGGCAGGTGCGCCAGCACCCTGCCGCTCCTCTATAATCCCTTACGTCCTCCAACCCGATTTCGCTAAGCTAGGGGAAGGACGGACTCGACAGGTTTGTTGTTCCCTTCTGCCCTTGAATGAGCATTGACTTTCCTCTAAAGTCCGGTTCACAGCCGTATCATCCTTATCCGTATGGCGTCACCGGCAACGTCGTACGGCGATGAATGTTGTTAAAAAAAAAAGAAAAGAAAAAGCAACAACTAGAGGTTCCGGGCGAGGGAAAAGTACGCTGGGGAGGGGGAAGCAGGCGGAATGATGGAGAGAGAGGATGTTCCCTCCTCTCCTCTTCAGCAATCCGTCTGCTTCCTTCTCCCGTCCTACCTTCAACGGCGTGCGCCAGTGTCACTTGTCCGTGACTTACAAGACATCTACAAAAATTATCGCTGTTGGTGGCAGTCGAACAGAGAAAGGAGTAAGCCAAGCGTTTTTAGAATCGGCCCTCAAGGAGTTCGTCAACGAGATTGATGATTCAGGTAAGATGTGGCGCTTCATATTTCTCTTAGTGCAAATTGCTAAAAGCGTACTGTTTCCGTCAAATTATATTTAAGGCCATCGGAATAGTCTGCAGTCGACTGGTGTTATAGTCGAATAATTCGTGCTCGAAAACAAAAGTCGCATAGTAAACAGCTTGCCAAAATTGGCGAGCTCATGTGGCAAGCAGGAATATTCTCGGAATATTTATTTAAGTTGACAAATGTTAAATACCGAAATATTGACATGGATATTGGCTTGTACAGAAAATTCTTGCTTAAATATAAAGGCTACAAAATGAAAGAGCACTCAGAGGAAATTCAGTGAACCATTCATGTATGAGTCGTTCAAAGCATCTCAATCGCTTGGTTACTAGTAGGGCTAAACGTCGCTAAAAAAGAAAAATGTTAGCTCGATTAAATATGTTCTCTTATTCGATTAGTTAATTGATTAATCGGTTTCGTTTATTACCATGAGTAATAGATTAAAAATGTAAAAATGATATATTTTGCTTTCGCTGAATATTGTTATAAACGGCGCGATATACAATTCAGGATTTTAAATCAACCTTGATGTGTAGTTGAGACCAGCCAAAAGACATTCCCACTCCCAATTTGTTACTCCAGCCGCGGAGGCAAAGAGGTTCCTTCATATTCTCCGGCAATTAGGCGCTAAACGGACTCTCGCCAGCTGAACGTTACTGGGACACGTATAACTTCCACTTCCATTACGGCAAAGAAGTGTCTATCATTGTTCATTCTTCAGGACTTTGAGGGAATGCGAAGAGGTTGTTGTTTTATTCACTAGGGTCCTTGTTTTTTCTATGCTTAACATGTACTATATTCAACCTTTTACGCTTCTTCAAATTTATACTAATTATTTGTAAGAACAATATTAATTTCAGACAATCATTTTTGTTTCCACATATTCTCAACAAATTTGAGCAGCGCAGTGATAAGATGCCCTATGAAAGCCTCACTGTATTTTTCGAGCCAAAGTCCTAGCAGATCCTCGAACTGCACATGGAGAAGGTGGACTTACGAAGGACGCCTCGCTATTCCTCAGACATGCGCAGCTGGAGCAGAGTAGCTAAAGCAACCGATCAAGAAAACCTACCCATCACAAAAATGCAGCGAAACTCGTGTCGACGTCCTCACGGACCTCACAGAATACGCGGTGGGTTAATCACTTTGATCTACAGAGCTCTCCAAGCGAATGACGCAGCTCATAACAATGTTTAAATCGAAAACGCGATCTGCGCAGGACAATATTTCCTTTTCCTGCGCGTGCCTGGAGGGGTTCCTTATGAGTCCTGACAAATTACGCAATTAAACTGGCCCAGTTTTCTAACTTAGTACATGACCAAATCTTGTGCGGCGTTTCGAGAATTGGCGTTGCACTAATTGGGTCAAATTGAGCTAAATTCATATTCGAATTATATGCATCACCTACACATTTGCCCGCTTCGTACTAGGCACATGAAGGTCACATTTATGTTAAAATAATTTAAACACTACCTGTTCACTTCATCTTGTGATATGTGACCATTTCGTGAAAGGCCTCAATAATCTACGCAAAGTTAATGGCTGCGAACATTGAAATCATTACGTGACATTAAAAGAAAAATTATGCACTCACAGCATACAGAAACAGGCAATCTCTGATTATTATATCTAAATATGAAAAATAATAGAACGTATAATCATGACCCATGTTTGCATAACTTTTTTTTAATTGTGGTACTTTAATATATTGCAGGTTCCAGGAGAAAGACAAACTCATCCGACGGTCCTATTCTCTACAGAGGACGTCTTCTATTCTGCAGCTGTCCAAGTCCAGGTGGAGGACCTGTCGGTGGATGTTTGCGACATCATCCATGTATTCAGCCTCATCATCTATTGGACTTTTGATCATCTATTGGACTTTTGATATTCAATATGCAACGGGGATCAAGTCCACCTTGGCTCTCTTTGAACGCACGATCGGGCTGAGAGAAACACCACTGGAAAAAGTTTCCCTGAAGCTTCTTGGCAGGCTACAAGCTTTTACTAATTATTTTTTAAGCTTTCGGCCTGTCTCAATTTTTGATTTTACAATCAAAACGTGGTTGACAATATTGTTGGCTGACATGACTGGCAGGTCTTTTTTTAAATGTCTGCAGTGTGTGTTTCCAGAAGTTTTCAGTTAAATTTTGATGCCAGCAAGTTGCCCGTGAGTATTATTCTCTTATCCCTAAACCTCCTCGAAGTGCCTTCTTAAGGAACTTGACACGCAAAGAATTCAGAACTCTCTCGTATGGCAGCTGACCTCACGAATCATCGCCCCTCCAGCACACCTGAAAAGCCAGTTAGCTGAGTTTCGGTGTCTGAAAAAGTGCCCTCACTATTTAGAGCTCCGCGAGATTCATGGTGTACAAAAGCGACCCCAAAAGTGGGGAGTCGCGGAAAACCTCGAGGGTTGAGTAGAGTGTCCGACGGCACTCGCAATTATGGGGATCACGCGAGTCTCTATGTGTAAAAAAGGGCACCAAAAAGCACCCAACTTAGGGGGGGATCAAGTGATTCCCTGAGAGTTGTAAGTGGTACTAAATAATGCCTGAATTTACGGGTGTCACAGGAGTACCTGGGTGAAACAAAAGGCGTCAAAAAGCACCCTATTCAGAAGGGATCCGTTGATTCCCTGAGAGTTGAAAATGGTTCCAAATAATTCCTCTAATTAGGGGTGTAACATAAGTACCTGAATGTAACAGAAGGCGCCAAACAGCACCCGAAGTAGGGGGTGTCGGTTGAGGCCCGTGGACTTTGAGGGGGGTGCTAAGTGATCCCGTATATCTGGGGAGTACTTGAAACCCCCAACTTGAGAGGATACCACAAACACCCCAGGGGAGTCACATATGGGACACGGTCTAACTCCCCTGAGGGGAGTACCCGTATACACCCTTTTTTCTTAGAGTGGTAGGCGCATAAAGAAGTTAGATAATTTCAACTTTTTTTGAACGCGCACAAAAACGCGCTGTGACGTAATAGGGCGCTCCTCTCCCGCCAATCGGTGGAGGGCATTAGTTCCGGCTCTGCGTTTTTTCGCCGTCTGGCGCAGATGCTCTTTGCTCGCTCGAAAGCGCACGTCCTAACCATCGCGCTTGGTTTGATTCAGAATTCACACATCAGTACTGCAGGCTGCACAGGTGATCTTTGCCCTCTTAGCTTCGGTTTGAAGTGTGCGCAAGAAGTATATATATTGTCGCCCCAAAAACCCATAAATATGAAAAAAGTTTGAGCGTTTTAGTCGACTACCTTATTAACCCATTTCACTTTTTTTCTGGTGGTGTCCATGGCCCCCACTTTAGCTCCAAGGTGAAAAAAATGCTAGTGCCATTTTTTAAATAATTTGGTGCATCTGGAAACAAAAACCTTCTATAGAATTATGAATCCAGAGGCTCGCTTAGAAATCGGCCTGGAAAATGTGTGTCTTCACGGAATGAGTTGGAATTTCTACCGAAGTCGTTTTTAGTGGCGAATTTTACCTATAGAAATTTCAAGACGTAGCTCTCTTCCTGTGAAAAGTAAAAAAATCATTCTTTACATTTAGTGCGAAAGCCGTCAACCCAGTTCCCTGAGAGTGGTGCTTGTGGCAGCATTTCGCTAGTTGTGCAGCACGCAGACAGCACAGGCATATGCGTCCTGGATCCATCATGCGACGGTAGATAAGCACAAGCCCCTGCTTACTTGTCGGCACTGCAAATGTAAAGAATGTTGGTTGAATGTTTCACAGAAAGGATGCTACGCCTGGTAATTGGTGTTATTAGGGATTTCAAAAATGCTATAATGTTGTTCCTTCAGTATGTTCCTCACCTTGTCAACTGCAGGAAACCGAAGGGCGTTCTGATACTTGTAGATCTGATCGCTCGCCACCTCGACGTTTATGTGGCGCAGCATCCGACGTGTGCTTGTCACTTTGGCTCCACGGAAGAGCAGGTGGCTTTGTGACGTCGTCCGAGGTGGTGGTTGGAGACGCCAACGCGGCGCCAGCAAGTCCGGACGCGCGCGGTTGGGGGTGACACACGGGAGCGGGGAGGGCACGGACAGGAAATGTGGAAGAGGGGCCTGGGAAAACTGGAAACCGATCAAGGACGGGGAGAGAGGGAGGCGATCCAGGCCGGACGTGGGAAAAGACGACTCTCTGGAAAGGGAAGTGGGTCAAAGGGTGAGAACGGTTTTTTGGGAGGCGGGCAGCGGAGAAAAGGAGAAGTGATCGCGACGTGCGCTCTGAAACGTGAGAGCCAAGGCAAGAGCGCAAGCTGAAAACGTACATCTACGGACATCCGCGCAAGCCCGATTTGCCGCATCCTGAGCCTCCTAGGTACAACCAGCCCGTCGAACCAGAGCCACGTCGATAATCGGCCCTTCCAAGTCCCCTCTCCCAAGAAACCCCAGCGACGGGACACCCAGAACACTCCGGGCGAGAGCTGAGCAACAGGCGGCCCCAGCACCGATATTAGCATCCAGATTATTCCGTTAAAGGCGGACGACCACACCCGACATTCTGCAAGGCAGACGATCCCCCTCACCATAGAGGAGGACGAAACAGGCAACGGTGGACGGGGTGGAAGGGGGGCGAGGAGGAAGACGGGGAAAAGTGGAAAGCGCGAACTGGTCGTCGGTCTTTAAGACTAAATATTGTCTTCTCGCTTCTATTCTCCTCAGCGTGGACCCACCCCGAAGTGTTTGTGCTGCCCTACTCGGGTCGTCACATCTTGTCAGCAGAATATTTCGTGCGCCTCTTCCACTGATGATGGGCTGGTTTCTCCACTTCCGCACGTGCTTGAGAGGGCAGATGCCGATCACTGAGATGATCGTACCATGGCTCGTGATGATATTTTGGCAGGGTCTTGAGCACTCCTGGCATGTCCTGAAGAGTTCTCGCAGGCAGCTCTCAATGACCAGGAACTGGCGTTCTTTTTCTGGTGATGGTGGACTTGACGCAGTTTGCCCGTCACTGGAATGGGATTATGTAAAGTGTTTTTCACAAGTTCTAGGCCTGCATACGCATAGCTTACCTATCGAAAACTCCGGCAGAGCTGGATGGAGAGTATGTTGCATCATACTCTGCCACGCTGCTATGAGCAGGAGATACGCAGTTGCGTGGCACCTGGCCTATCTGATAGAATTCTGTCACCACCGCTAGTGTCACATTCTCAGCTGCATTCAGCTTTTTACGATCCGTAGCTTATTTACGCGGGCCGAAAATCACGGTTTTTTCGTATTCCCAACACCCTCAATTCCCAGCGTACAAAAAAAAAAAAAAAAAAAATTCAACCCCTCAAAAAAAAAAAAAAAAAAAAAAGACTTGTTTTGTTTTGTTTTTCTTTGGGTGAATAAATTACGCACCGCAGAAAGCTCGAACTCTGTCATGTGACGCTAGCGATTAGGATAGAGTGCGGAAGTTTGAGACACTTACGTAACCTGAATCAGAAGACAATTAAGAAACAAAAATTTCTTTGTGAGCCGACGTCCACCTAAGCCTAATATCTTCAAAACAATAAATGACAATATGGGCGCTTGTGGAATTTATATCAATAAAGAACACTTGTCTGCAAGAAATACAGGACTGTCTTCTTTCTTCCTGCCAAGCTGTTTTCACAGACCTAGATGTTACAGGCGCGCACAATGTCATTTATTGTTTTGAAGATATTAGGCTTACGCTAATATCGGCCCATAAAGAACTCTATTTCAATTATTTTTTTTTATTTCGGGAACGTCATGTTCTCAACCTTTCACGTTCTGTCCTAACCGCTAACGTCACAATCTTATGGAGTTCTAGCTTTATGCAATGCATAGTTTACTTACCCAGGTCGAAAAATATGATTCTCTTTTCTCGGGAACTGAGGACTGCTGCACAATGCAAGGTTAATGAATATCTGAACAATAACCAAGACACTCACCAGGACTCTTTCGTGCTTCTTCGGGGGCTCCTTGATCCCGCCGGTGACGGGAAGAGGTGTCGGCAGAGTTGTGCATCGAAGCCGTTTGCAGTCGCCGCTGGCAAATGCCGACGCCTCGAAATGTTTGGCACAGAAACGGAGAGTCCGGTTCAGGTCCTCGGTTTCGTCATCTCGCCCGGTGACAGGCAACCATTCGCGCCTTCGTGGGTCCTTCTCCAGCAGAGCGAAAAACCGGAGACCTTTTCGAATATTTTTGCTTTTTGATTCGGGCACTTTACAACACAAAGGTTCGGCTTCTCACGGAAGCGAAGACGAATAAACGTTTCAACACGTGGATGTCGACCGATCGGTGAACCTTGCTTTGAGAAGTGGAAGTGGGAGCTTTGGGAAGAAGAACCTGTTTCTTATCGTTCTCGCGGCGAGATAAGCCGCGAGCGAGGCGCTTTCCACGACGGAGCCGCGTCGCCACGTGGGCACACCACTCCCGCGTAACAAGGCGAGGAGAAAACGTAGTTCGCTCTTTTTCAAAGAATAATAGCTGAATTACGTCACCTACAGCCTAAGATTTGACGTTGTTGTCATAATATAATGTGCACGTGCCTAAAAGGGCAATAATAACGTTTGCAATCTTTTTGCAATTCACTATTTGTATTGGTCAAATTCTATGGAGGTCGTAGGGACAGGGGATGCATCCCGCAAGAGAAAATGGTGCCTTTGTATTTCTATTGCTGTGAGTTTACTAGGGCGTCTTGCTAATTAGAAATGGTGATTTTTATTGACCGAACACCCCAGAAATCAATATGCTTCCAAAAACAAGCTTCTCCAAAAAGCACTTGAGCGCCCCTTTAATAGTGGTAAGCTGTAAATTGGTCCCTAAAAATGACCTTCTGCACACAGTCAGATAAACTTTTAACCAAGCTTGTACTTTTATGGTACAAGTTATCTTGTGAACTTTAAAACTCTAGCTCCATTTCTGTGAGAAACAACAACACAATTTCTATAAGTCTTTATGGCGGGCAACGACAGAGACTACCAAGTCGCATCGACTCTGTTAGAGCCAGTTGATCGCATGATTCGACCCGCGTCCGTTGCGAAATGACTCCTCCATTTCATGCGAAATGCGAGTATCCATTTCGCATCGGGCTCCAACCAATCACTGCGCCTGTGTCGCCTGCATCAGTGTCTGCTGTAGAGGCTACAAGGATTATTCTCCTTATTTCTCAGAGAAATGGATCTACGCTATAGAAGTTCACAAGGTAGTGTGCACCACTAGATTTCACCTGTGGCGAAAAGTTTGAGCTAGTTACGGCAGAGAAGCCGATTTTTCCGGTGTATTTCACAGCCTGCCGGTCTATTTCGGCCATCCTATATACCAGGGGTGGCCAAGCTGCGGCTCGCGAGCCGTAAGCGGCTCTTTGCGTGTTAAAGTGCGGCTCGCAGTTCCCCTCCTCCCCCCCCCCCCCCCACCTCCTCCGCCTGGCCCGGCTCCCCCCCGATCACTCGAGCACTTCCCCCAAAAAGAAATGGAACGCGTTTTAAGTCGAACGACAGGTTGCGATTTGGTAGTCTGGTGCTACTGCTACCTTACGTACAGTTGTACTGCTTTTGACTCAAATAGATTGGAAGCCCCGCCCCCCCCCCCCCCCCCCGCGGCTCTTGGAAGTTTCGTAGCTTTATTTGTGGCTCTTAGGCCGGGTCAGCCTAGCCACCTTTGTTATATACCATCAAATACATTTGATTCCTTCTCTTTGCCTTGCTTGGGCTTAAAAATGACATTTTCGGAACATGCACTTCATTTAACTCAGGAAGGTTTTAGGAATGTTTCCGCTTAAAAGGCATACTCCTTCAGAAACGCCATTAGCTTGGCAACTGCGGGTGGCACAGTGTTGCTTCTTCTTTACTTTTAACAATCTTGGTGCCCCTCGGTGGGTTGATTCTTGCAATACCCTTGAAATAAAAAAACGTATATATTTACTATAGAATTCTTCCCAATGTAACCTATATTAATTAAATGTCCAGAGAGGTTAGATTGCTGGTCAAAACGTTTGTGGAACTCCATGCCTTGCATAGGAACATTATGAATGCGATGTTGGTAAGCGCCAACGACCAATTCGGCAGATGCCCATCATATAGATAATCAAGTGAATAATAGGCTTACATCATATAAGGGTTCCAAAGTGGTGTGAGCCAGAAATCTGGGTTGCCGCGATGCTTAGGATGTTCGAACTGCCAGCGGTAATTATGCGCATTGCCACAGGAAGTAACAATTTTTGGGAAAAGTGCGCCTGGTCGCTTAGAAAGGTACACCGGGTGTTAGAGTTATTAGGAACCAAGCTTTAAAAAAAGCAGAGCATTACAGGCGAATGGAACCTACTGTATTTTCTTAGCAGACCTCTTGCCAGAGCAAATACTTGTTTTTATTGTGCCTAATTAGATAATTACGACTAATTAGCTAGTTCTTTAAAGATTTAAAGGCAAAGTGTCGATTGCAAAGTTGTAGAAATGATTGCTCACCTCAAAGAGCAAGCACTTCATGCTACTTGAAAGAGTAGCTTGCAATATTTGACAGTGACTGCACCTGCTTAATGCAGTTGAGACCTGCAATAAATTTATTACAGCTTGCGATATACGAGAAAGTAACAAACACAAAGCCAGTACTACATGAGCCTCCAGTATGATATGTCCCAAGGACCGCTAGAACTGCTTGGGTTGTGAACAGTATAACACTGTAATGCCCGGAAAGAAATTTCCTTTTTAGAGTGGTGGTAAGCAGAAGAGAAATTGTGAAGAGTGTCTTCGTGTCTTCCCCTGTTTTTCCTCTCTTGTTTCGCCCATTTTATTTGTTCATTGAAACTCAGCTGTGGTTGACACTTCTCTGCGTTTGTGTCATCTTTCAAGGAACCCATCTTAAATAAATAAATATTGTTTAGCCTGCACTAGCTAGCTTGCACCCTCGTTTCTTTTTTGTTTATTAGTGTAGGATTCAACTGTAAGCACAGTGTGAATGCATAGTAACATAGAGCAGCATACTTTTGTTGACTAGTGCAGATGATTAGACCAGTTGGTAGCCAAATATTAAAAAGAAATTGTGAAGAATATGGAAAGAGAAGATCTGAACATAACACGGCGCTGTATTCATCTCTTCCTTCTTTTCCGTACCCTTCACAGTACTTGTTTTAATGATGCATTATTTTAATATTTGTTTGTTTGGTAGCACCTGTACAGGCGTACAATGTAACGTCATACCTGCCACTGCATTTACTTTAGGGGCGTCTCCCCCTTCCTCATGATGCCATCGTCGAAGAAGTGCCTGGCGGGCTTCATTCTCACTCTTGTGGTGGAGTTGCCCAGGTTCCCTATTGGAAAACCCCAATATAAACAGCGTATTATGGATATTGGTAAACAATATCTTTTTATTGTATTGCAATACAATATAGACAGTGTATTGGAAAACATTACATTTATTGTATTGTATTACAATAAGAATTTGTTATGGGATTCCAATATCCATAATACGCTGAAAATATTGGAATCCAATACCATATAAACCCTTATTGGATCCCCATGTGCCGTATGGGGATCCAATAAGGGTTTGCGATTTCAATATAGTCAGCGTATTATGGATATTGGAATCCAATATATTATATCGGCTACCGATATAATATATAGATACGAGTTGAAATATCACGTTCAGCGCAACATTTCTCTGCAACGCAGTCTCTTCTTGTGTGTATTTCTAAGTGATAAATTAAAAAAAATGTTGCTGTTGTCAAATCGTGAATAAAGAAGCAAAACACTGGACTTATCCATACCAAAAATATTTAACATATTCCTGAACTGGAGGATCTGGCATTTACTGCAAAAGAAAGTTAATTGTTTAGGACTCTCATTCAAAAACTTGATGTTTGAAAACAGAATGTGAAATCCTCACCTTAATGAAAACAGCACCTGCTAGCTGTAGCCATATAGAAACTGCAAAATAAAAATTTGTGATTAGATTGCGACAAGTAGCAATCCTTCACCAAGATTCAAAATTATGTCTGCGTTTGGTTGTGGAAAAATAAGCTTCAATGCCACTGCCACAGGTCATTCTGAGCTCGGTCAATTAAATATACGTATCCGCTCGTCTGGCTTCACTTTTCCTGCTTCGCACCTAACTAGAGTATCTGGAATGCTCACCTTTGAGGAAAAACGAACTGGTGCTTGCTTGCTTGTAGGCTGTGGAAACTGGAAGAGAGATTTGCGGTGAGTTGCGTCCAAGTAGCAGTTACTTTGAGTAGCCACGTAAAGTACACTAAGTCTGAAAGATTCAAAATTACATGCGCGGGACATAGATATCCTCTTGCGACGTAACTGGGCACGTGTCAATGTCGCCCGCTTGTATTACAGAAAAATAAGCTTCAATGTAGGAGCTCCCAGTCGTTCTGAGCTCCGTCAATTAAAAATGCTGTACCGGTCGTATGGCTTCAGTATTCCTGCTTCGGGAATCTGGAATTCTCACCTTCGAAGAAAAGCAAATTGGGACCTGCCGGCTCTTAGGCTGTGGAAACTGCCAGAAAGATTTGCGATTAGCTGCGTCTAAGTATCAATTTCTTTGACCAGCCACCTACAGCACACTAAGCCGGATAAATTCAAAATTACATGTGCGTGACATAATATGCCTCTTGTGACAAAACTGGGCACACGTTTTGTCGCCTACAGCAACACTGAAGCCAGACAGACAAGCGGTACGGCACCTTTAATTGACGGAGCTCAGAACGAGTAGGGACGCTTTCACTGAAGCTTGTTTTGCTGCAATACAAACGTGTATTGCAGCAAAACAAGCTTCAGTGAAAGCGTCCCCAGTCGTTCTGTCAATTAAATATGCCGTACCGCTTGTCTGGCTTCAGTATTGCTGCTTCAGAGCAATCTAGAAAATCTAGAATCCTCACCTTTGAACGAGAACGAACTGGCGGCGGCTGGCTTGTGGGCCATGGAAACTGCAAGAGAGTTTTACGATTAGTTACGTCCAAATAACAATTTTTTTGAGTCGCCAACTATAGCACACTCAAAATTACATGCACGGGGCAGAGATGCCTCATGCGACGGAACTCCCTTCGTCCTTGTTTTCTGTTAACTCTGCTCACCTTCACCACTCGCCTCCAATTTCTGCGCTACTTCTTTAATCTCGATTCCCTGGTTCCCAAAGGCCATGCCATGGCTTGCGCCAGTCACGGATCTGTCAGCTCTGCGACTGGCGCTATTGTGGCAAAGACGCCACAGCACCTGGCGCTTGATGTCCTCTTTCAATATTTTTAGCACGGCTCAAAACAGGTGGATGGGTGTCTGGTATGCCCTTTGCTTATTTGCGGATCGTTCCGAATCAGAGGGTAGGTGCTTCTGCGACCTGGGCGCGTGCTCGGTATTTTACAATAGTTGAAACCGAACTCTGCAGGAATCTTGAAACATAACAACCATAATGTGCACGCCAAAAGGCATAGCAAATGAAACACCCACCATCTATCTATTTTCGTTTCTTGTCGGCAAGAAGCTGTCGTATATGTAGCCTCCCTTGCTTAAGCCGTTCCTCCCTAGTGTCCCGGTTGGGTCTTGTCCTGATGAATCGTCGGTGGAGACCTGAGGAGCTGTCAACATCAGATTAGACCTTTTTGAGACAGAACCATATACTTGCTGAGAGGACGTACACCCAAACGAATCTCAGGCATGTCATTTATAGTGCGTTTTAAATTGAGACGCATGATGTAAAATGAGACGTCAATACTAACGCACCCCTTTTGCGAACCCAAAATTTTGAAGGCCTTGTCCCCCTCGCTAGGGGGACAAGGCCTTCAAAATTTTGGATGAAATTTTTACCTTAACATCCCGACTCAATGCCCATCCCTGAATATTCGACCACCACACTTTTAGAAAAAAAAATATTTTTTTTAGAAAACACCAAGTCATCTACCACCCCTACAAACGCCTGAACCAAGCATACTCGTACCGTGGCTTGTTTGCTCCGTGCCGCCCCCGAGCTAATTCAGGCTGACAATGTTTTTTTTTCTTTTTTTTTTCAATTTCAAATGGAACCCACATTTTTAGTTTTGGTTTGTCTTGTAGAAGCAGGTGGATACTTTTATAAAGCTTCCTCCCTATGCGCTTCCGAGTCAACATTTTTGCAATGGCCAACCCCCGGGCTTTGATTTTGCGCTCCTTGATAAATGCTGAAACTCATATAGGCGGGCAATAGCTCGCCTTGAAAATACTTGCTTTTGGTGGCCGAGAACAAACTCGTGTTCGTGATTGGCAGCCACTTGCTGCCAAGAATTGCTGCACGTATCCTAAAGATTAGTCTAACCCAGATGCTTTGGCCGGACAGAGACACAAAAGCCTGAAACAAGACCACTATACAGAGAGGAAATAGAGTGTCTGTGAGGAATGAAACAAACAACTCAGATAGGCATCAATCACTCACCTTGAAAACACTTGCCATGTGCGGCAAAAAACAAACTTCTGGCCTTGATTGGCTGGTTCTTGCCACCAAGACCTGCATGTATAAGAAAGAACCCGGTCTTAATTAAACTTGGGTGCTTTTGCAGAAGAGAGACAACAAAATACTAATGCAAGACCACTACACATAGGAAATGGCATCCAAAAGGAATGAAACACAGAACTGATATAGGTGGGCAATAGCTCACCTTGAAAATACTTGCTCTTAGTGGCCGAGAACAAACACGTGTTCCTGATTAGCAGCCATTTGCTGCAAAGTATACCTGCAGATATGCTAAAGAACCGAGTCTTAGTCTAACACAGATGCTTTGACCGGACAGAGACACAAAAGCCTGAAACAAGACCACTATACAGACAGGAAATAGAGTGTCTGTGAGGAATGAAACGCACAACTCAGATAGGCGTCAATCACTCACCTTGAAAACACTTGCCATGCGCGGCAAAGAGCAAACTTCTGGCCTTGATTGGCTGGTGCTTGCCACCAAGACCTGCATGTATAAGAAAGAATCCGGTCTTAGTCAAACTTGGGTGTTTTTGCAGAAGAGAGACAACAAAATACTAATGCAAGACCACTACACATAGGTTATGCCATTCAAGAGGAATGAAATACAAAACTCATATAGGCGGGCAATAGCTCACCTTGAAAATACTTGCTCTCGGTGGCCGAAAACAAACTCGTGTTCCTGATTGGAAGCCATTTGCTGCGAAGAATACCTGTAGATATCCTAAAGAACCCAGTCTTAGTGTAACACAGATGCTTTTCCCGGACAGAATACAAAAGTCTGATACAAACCACAAAATGCAGGAAATAGTGTCTGCGAGAGATGAAAAAAGACCCAAGTGGAGAGGCTCGTTCTGTTTCACGTTAGTCAAATAGTGTAGCTCATTTTGCTAAAACGATGCATATTTGCTAAAAAAAGCATCTATATTTTGCCCCATTTAGCTGAGTTTACTGCCAAGGGTACCTTCACACCAGAATAAGTCAGAATTAGTCAGTTTTTGTTTTCTTCTTCTGATGAGCGACAACAGAATCCTAAACAGGTGATGAAACAAAATATGAAACCCTGCAAGACAGGCTAGTTTGCCTTGATGCAAGCACAGTGCCTCGGTCAACCAAATGAGGTTCTATTCTTTATCACTTGTCATATTTGGTGGGAATAGTAAAGTAAATGAAAATAAGGCAATCCCTCTTGCAGCCGACAGCTGCAAACAAAATTCATATACCTCGATGAACGACCTGGAAATAAAATTGGGTGGTGGCCAAGTGGTTTAAGGTGTCAAATTTCAAACTTACAGACTGTAGTTTTGGTTTAAGTCCTCCTGGTGTATATTTTTATCCTTATAACTATATTTACATTGTTTTTTTGTATTTTTAAGGCACAAGTACTTAATTTATACACTAATTCACCTTTAGAAGCGTTTTAATTACACTCCGTGCCTTTCTAGTGCTCGTAATTGATTCTTGGTGAAAGCGGTCTTAAATTTTTCTTTTCTTGCTGTCGCTGCTGCTTGCTTTCTCACCTTTATAATGCTGACAACTCGACACAAAAGTAATGAAAAATGTGTTTAAAATGTCATGAAGATCAGCATCTCCAAGCTGTACCCCTGCTTCATGCCCCGACCATGGCACCATACCATAGCTGAGTGCACTGACAAATGGTCCCCGGTTTGTCACCCGACCGTATATGGGCTTACGGTGTGGCGCGACTCATGCAGCACCTATGCTTCGCGATGGAGCCAGTGAGCGAGGTGTGACACACTAGAGCTGTGCAAGCCACAGCTTTACAACCTGCAAAGCCTGGGAAGATCCCTCTCCCTTTGCAGAGCTGAAAATAGCTCACCGAGAAGCTATTGCAATCACTAGAAAGCCACAGAGTGTGAATAAAAGCACTTCTGAAAATGAATTAGTGTGTAAATTATGCATCTGTATGTTAAAACTAAAAAAGGCAAAAAAGAAAAAAAAATGTTTCCACGTGGGCTTGCACCCAGAGCTCCACGGCCCTTGAATTCAGTTCCCTAAAGCCCGCTTCAGACGGAACAATTTCGCCCAGCAACTTCATGTCGCAACACCAGCAACACGGGCCGCCCGCGTTCACATGCAGCAACCGAATTGCTACGACTTGCCATCATCATCATGAAATTCTATTTTTGCTTACAGTATTTAGACGCACAGTTATATCCTAAAAACATGTTTTTATATCTTTAAATTGCGCTGAGAATACTAACTCATCTTTTTGAAACAGTTTATTTTCAAAAATGATCCATTTCAAACCAGAACTAAGTCCTCAGTTCTCCTCATCACGACCACAGGGGTGTCACGTAAGAATATTGCATTCCTGATTTGCTGCTGCCGCTTCAAACATCTCCGAGTAGTCAGAGTTGCTCGTCTGCTTCGAGCCGGACCTGATCTCAGCAATTCGTGTCGATCTAGGCAAAACTAGGGAACAACCCGCCAGCAGCCCCAAAATTGCTGGAAAGGTTGCCCCGTCTGAAGCGATCCTATACTCTGTTTCATACATAGAGTGCAACGCAGTCAAAGCTAGCGCACCGGTTTGCATTGCTGACCGTGCCTATGTTAGCCCCATAAGATAATGCGTCCCCTTCAAAAAAAAATTTTAAAAAAGTCGGAAAATGTGCTTCCTCGGGGCTAGTAACTGATATTGGCGTTATGATTTCAACAGAGCACAAATGTTTTTTTAAGAAAAAGGAAAAGATAATGTAAACCACCTTAAATTGTTTTCGTGTTCATCCGTGTGGCAGCCGCTGTGGGTTTTCGGGTTGTGTGGCACTGGCTGGTTTTGAGAAGATGGCGTCTTACGCAGCAAGCTCAAGTACCTCTCCTGCTCGGACGTTTTCGAAGATTCGTTGTGCGAAAATCTTGAAAGAGTGCAAGCAGATGATCGCCAATGTGTACGGGAGTAAAAGAACACATTTCCCGGAGAATTCGGTCGCGAAGTCCTGGAGACGGCCAGTAACGACACTGGAGTGTGCCCTGTACTGTCGCGAAGTGCAAGGCGCAGTGCCTATCTTGCAAGGTGGCGTCCCCGAAGCAAAGACCTCGCAACGTGAAAGTTTCGAGCACGGGGACCGTCAAGCATGACGAGTTCACACAGAACGCCATTCGCCTGAAGGTGCATCGCAAGTGCTCCGAGAGGGAGATTCCTACCTTTGACAGCTATTTCAAAATAAACTGTACAGGCCACAACTATTGTCGATTAACGTCTTATTATAAATTTTGGGACAAGGCCGCTATCAGGGCGATTCCTCATTCCACGCTGCGCGAAAGAAAAATATAACTCGGTGCTGGAGGCAAATAACACTTGCAAAGCGGCAGACCAGATGGTAGAAATCTGGCCTCTCGGCGACTTATAAATAAAAATCAATGAGGAGTAACTGAAATATGCATTTCGTCAATGCGCACAATCTTGCACAAAAAGTATGTCTAAAAAAGAAAAAAAAAGAAAAAACTTTGCGCGTAAAATGTGTTCGAACCACGGCCACCGAGACGTCAATATCGCCAGAGCAGCGCCTTCTACCACTCGTCCACGAAACGCGCGGAGTGACACTTTTTCTATTTTTTTATGCGCACCACTTTAGTACCTTTGACAGCGTTGCACGCTAAGTATGAAACAGAGTATAAGACACCCTATTGTCTGGTACAGAGACCATTTATGAACGCTTGGATGTTTAAACGATGTACTACACATTTTACAAAAAAACAACAAAAAACATTGGGTGTTTAAATGTTGTACTACCCTTTTTCAATAGAAAAAAGCAACAATAAAAAAAAAAACATTTCAGAAGAAAAAGTTAAGGAAACGGAATGTACCATTATGTTCAGTGAAGTTTGGTGACAAGACTCGGGACTCGAGCAGGAATGCAGTTATCCTTGGTGTGACCCCATGAGACTGTCTTGCTGCCTTTGCTGGGGTTTATCTAACTGAAGTACCTGTACGAAAAGTAGAACACATGTGCATAACACTCATTATTCACAAGAAAATTTGTCAATGTCCAAAATGACCCATGAAGAAAATTATGCGAGGAATTTCCAGGCTGCTTTGGCCGAGTCACCTCTCGTGGCCAATGTTTCATAGCAACTTTAATTGTAGTGAACAGTTATAGGGTATATTACGAACAAAGTGCAATTTGGTTTTGTAGGAAACTATAACACACAAAACGACACTTGAATACAGTATGTTGAGGTACCTCTAAACGAACTCCAGGGTTTCATGGCACCTCCTTCAGATACCTGATGTTGAACATGAAATATGTGCACCAAGGAGTGAGCAAACAAAGACTTCAGATTTGTCTGTAACACCAGCGACATGTCGACAAGGAGTGCAACGTGTAGAAGGTCGTCTAGAAGTGTGCCAAGATGAAAAAGCAAGATGTAACGATATCAGAATAAGATCACACCAACGAGGCACCATTGTGGTGAGACAATCTACGATGTAGAGACAGTAATCGGGAGTCAACCGACGTACGGCCGCGATTTACTTTGCGGCGACTGAAATGAAACATGGCAAAAAAAAAATGAAAATTAAAAAACGCGTTTTTTTTACATTATTCGTTGAGCGCAGCCGGTAGCAGAGCAGTTGGGCGGCGTCACGAAAATCTGACAGACTCGCTAGCTTTTCTCAACTTCGTACGGCGCCAGTCGGCACCACAGATGCATGGTCGACACTCTTAGTCTACCAGGAAAAAAAAAGTACGAGCTCAGAGCCCAGCGTCGATCGCGACTTTCGTAAAGAGAAGCTCCGGTAACACTTCGGCGACTCGTGAGCGTCAAACAACGCCTCTTCGAACGAGCCCACGAATCCAACACGTCGAACGGTTTGCGCCGGTAAGTACGCTGCAAGCCAGGGGGCTGGAGGTTGAATATCCGAAAGAGACGAGGCGCTGGTTTCTACGTCTATTTCGCACATGAGATAACAACATAGCGAAGCTAGCCGAGTGTAAACACTGACTGACGTTACATCAGAGTACACGCAGTCGAAATGACGTCTGCAACAGAGCACAGCCAGACGCTTTCAGCAGGGGACGCATGCGTTCAAATAAGCTGCGATTTCAAAACATCATGTCTCCCTTCTGTCCTTCAGTGTTCACTTTGATCTGTGTATACCAAAGCACTCAATGCTGCAAGTAATAAAGTCGTCTATACGTACCTTTCGAAGCGATTGAAAGTGCGTTGGTTTCACTTGGAACCCACAAGCAAAGTGCGCGACGAACTTGACGAGTTGTCATCCGTCGGTCCCGCCATCGCCGCCGTCTCGCCGGGTTGGCGCGGTCGCGGTCGCTGCGCAATGGCGCAATCGCGCAATCTCGGCTGGATCGGCGGATTCGGCCACTCGGCGGCTCGCTCAGCCACTCGTCTGGCTCGATGGGCTACTCGCGGCTCGCTCGGCTCGCCTCCCTTCGGAGTTCGAACTGTTTCCGAAGCTCGAGCGCTCGAGGTTTCGCGCGCGCGGGTTGACGGTGGAAACTTTTCTCATAAAACAGTCTGTAACGTATCGTTTGATGGCGCAAATGCACGTATTTTTCCCGTCGCTTTTTTATAGTGTGTGAATCTTGCGAAACAGGCGACGAAGAGTGGTGGGTGAAATGTGCTCGTGTGTGGTTGTGAATTTTGTGTACGACGTAGGATTACCCAGAAAGGTGGGTCAATATCGATAAATGTGCGGGTAAGAAGCACGTGACCTGTCAAGCCCATAAATCCTCATTATTTTATCGTGCGAACTGACATTGTCATGTATCGCGTTCGATTTGGGTTCCAACATCGGTAACCTATTTTTTGTTGCATTAGAACTGCAATAAACATTTGTTTGAAAACGATCACTGCAATGAGCACGTCGTTATTGGGCTTTCTCATTGAAAGGTAGGTCGCGGGTGTCCTAGCTAGTTATTCTGAATGGTTTTGTGGTTGTCTAGCATTTCAAGCGCTCGAGGCTGTGTGTACTGTGTGCCGTACGTACACTTGCGCTTTCGATCAATGTGAATGTGTTCGCAACGCGGAACGTTTGTGTTCTGTGTGTATCCACCTCCAATATCGTTCTCTCTCGTATTACCGTATGGTAACTCTTGCTGTTCTACGATATCATTCACGCGATGTCGTATATGTGGGCGTACCGATATCCACATGTTGCTTCACGGTCGATCAGTACTGTGTTACGTATCCTCTTGGTCCGCGGTATATGCCGACGTAATTCATGTTGGTAACTTGGAATTCGTTCTGAGATTTATCCACGCGATATTGTATTCTCCTTTGGGCCCGTGATCGACGACCGATATTTATATATCGTGTTGCCGCACAGTATGTCCATGTCGGTCCCCAATATGCACGCGGTGTCGTATTCTATTCCGATAACCGTAAGTTCTGTCGGGATATTGTGCTTCGATATCGTGTTGTATAACAATAACCGCAAGTTATATCGGGATATTGTGCTCCAATATCCTGTTGTATACCAATAACCGCATACTATATCGGGATATTGTGCTCCGATATGAATTCCCGTCGTGCGTATTGGGTTAATGGGATAACAATAAGTTTTTATTGGTTTCCATCAACTTCATTGGAATACAATATTTCCAATAAGCCGAGTTCATATTGGCCTTTTTCAATAGGGTTCCCATAGGTTGCAACCTCCTAGCCAAACTGAGTCAGGCCTGCCAGCCCCTGAGGGAAATTTTAATTCCACTCTTTTAGACGACCCTCATTTTGCGTGTACCTGAAAAGTCCTATAACACAAAGGAAACAAGATTATTGGCCCTCTTTGAATGCATCCTTCTCTTTTGCTGAGAACAAACATACAAGTCACACGCTATTGTACATTTAGTGGTGTGGCTTAATTTATGATGAACACTTTTTTATATATAACTTCGAGATTTTAAACAAAGGATTCAATAAAAATGGTCGGACATAATGGCTGCTATGAATTATCCTATACATTTCCACATTGCCTGACACCATAAAAGCAGTAGAGCAGGGTAGGGCAGTACTGCATCAATTACAAAATGTTAACAAATTAAAAGTTGGAATTTATTTAATTTATTACAATTGGCTTTTATTCTTTGACAGAAAGAATAACTGACCGAGTTGGTACGCTGGTAGTTTTTCAACTACATCCAATATTCAGGTTATTTTCGCATTTTTTCATGCTTTCGTTTTTTCTAACTGCCTTGCTTTTTGGAGCTGCTTTTCCCACCACTAAAAAAACGGGACATCTAAACTCAGTTTATTTACATCGCACAATCGTAAAACTAAAAAAACGTGCCGCTTCGGCATATGCGAAGAGACCGCGCGTCTGTATACGGCACAGGCATAAGCATAGGCAAGAAATCATGCTGCTCGCTCTAGTAGCGTTTGTTTTACTCCCGCTCTATGAAATAAATCGATGACGAGAGGCTGTTGGAACCACACGTCAGAACTAGCATGACATGTGATTGCTTAAACTGCCGTCAGACTGCACTTAAACGCTTCGCAAAGCCATGGTCGGATGAGGGTCTTAGGTCGGTACCCAGAACAGGCCCTCGGCTGCCCCTCGGTTCCACCGCACGCAAATCTTTCTCACTCTATGTATAGAGCCATAGGTTTTCAAGAAGATACGTTCTTAGCGAATAACAAAATGACACGGGGCAGAGAGAGCATAGTGAGAATTAAGCATAGATTATCAAGCACATGGTACACGATGACGTTTGAAAGAGCGGCGCACTTCGCAGAAACAAAAAAAAAAAAAAAACTTGCTCACCGGCGCTTACAACAGTCGTCCAGGGGTTGTCCCCAACTTATGGGTGTTGGTAATACGCAGCGTCTCTCAGCTCTCACTAATCGCTTGTTATTGCTGAACACGGTATTCATAAGGAAGATATGTGCAATATCCGCTAAAACGGCTAAAACGTAAAAAATACGCGAATCTCGAAGTCTCCGTAACTCCAACGGTAGCTGATTGCGATTAATTAATAGTAATAAGCTTCTGTTGGGGTTCCGTTAAAGCTCCGAAGACTTCGAAACTTTTTTTTAAAGAAGAAAAAAAAAAATTGAAGGCAGCGCAAGTTTTGCGCAGCCTTCAAAATCTCTTTTCTGCTTTAAAAAAATAAGCAAATCAATATTATACTAATATTAGTAATATCGCTATAATAAACAAAATAAACAAAAATTTAGTCAACCTTAGGTTTTATCTAAAAAGAGGTTTTCTTTTTTAGTGCAAAACCGAAACTATCTGCCAAGCAACGTTTCCGTCGTCGCCAAAGCTATTATAAATAATTGGGGTTGTGTTGATATTTATAGACCGTGTAGGCCGGTCAGTCACGTCAAAGTGGTGGCGAGTCACTCGGTGTAGATTAATGATTCAGCCAGTGCAGTACGGCCACTAGCCTGGGGTCCTTAACGTGCACCACACACGATACACGACCGCACACCGGTAGAATACTCATCCAGATCGAAACGGGCAGGGGTGGGGATTGAGCCCATGATCCCTAAGTTCGGCAGCGCGAGCTTTCGCTCCCCGTTGTCCGAGCTGGTGTGCACTGTGCGCTAGCCCACTCGGCCACCGGTCCCCTGTCAAGGATATTCTGATTCATCTGTGCAGGCTTGCACTCCTGGGATGTTGGATTTTGTGGAAGGTCTGGATTTCGTGGCAAATGAATAATGAGGGTAAACTCGTATTTTGAAACGATGAGCGTGCCCGGCTTTTTTGACGAAGGAAAAACACGTAAAATTAACTTTGATATTTTTTAAAGTCAACCTCCAGTTGGTTTCATTCGGCTAGAGCGTTCAGTCCTTTTTTAAAGTTTAGTGCGAGAAAACTGGGGCGCCATGTACCTTGCTTCCTATATTTACTATCAAAAAACGATGTGGTCGAGGAATGACAGAAGCGGATTTCTGGCAAAAATTGATTTATAATTGACTAATTATTTACCCTGCAACTACGTTTTTTTAAGAATAACGTAAATTCTTGTTTCTTTACCGAAAATTATAGTTTCTGTGGACTATTGTTTCAACAAATGAACCTGTTCCTTATGAATAGTGCAATCTCTGTTTTTTACCGATAAGTGTGCCTGTAGTTTCGCTTAACAGAACCGCTTTGTTATTGTTATCGAAACTTTCTGGATATTTCCTGTTGTATTGCATACAGTTTATACAGTGTACTTACCTGGTTTCCGTTAAAGACTGACGACAAGTTCGCGCTTTCAACTATTCCCCCGCTTCCTCCTCTTCCCCTTCGACCCTGTCCACCATTGCAAGTTTCCTCCTCCTTCATGGTGAGGAGGATCTTCTGCCTTGCAGAATCTCGATTCTGGTCGTCGCCTTCAAGCAGAATATCAAGATATGAACGAGAGGCATAGTTTTCGTACTGGCTGACAAGGCTTCTATTCAGATAAACGTGTAGGTATTGAAAGAGGGAGCTTCCAAAGGCCTAAGGCGGAATCAGTTTATCGTTTGTAACAGACCCGTCGGATGCAACAGTGCTCGCAGGGTCTTCATTGCCTCGAACGATTTCAGATTGAATGTCAAGGAAGCTCGATTTCAAATCGTTAAAGTGTGGACCCAAAAAAGGACGTGAAATTCCAAATGAACGTGGAGGTTGCACTAGCGACGGTCAAGAACCCGAGATATTCCGATTTTTTTTTTCGGGGCAAACGAAGCAGGCGGCAACAAGAAAAGCTCTAGTTCGCCGGTTGTACATGAACGGGATCGTTCCTGGAGGTTAAAAATCCCGCTCGACATTCTCTAGGTATCAAGAAAGTCTAGAAGCTTCTGTCTCTTTTTCGTGGGCAGACTGAGGAAGGTTTCTCAAACTTCCCTTTTTTATGACCTGTACCGAACAAATTTTGCAAAAGCTTGCCCCTCGTGTTTCGATGCGTCTTGCCAATTCCTTTTTCTGAGGGCATCCCGAAGTAAGGAACCTTGTGTGACGCGCTCTGCTACGTCTCTGCCAGTGGCCACGAATTTTCGACCGAGGTACAAAGCTATTCGCTTTGTAATGACCGGCGGTGTTCTTTGATAGATGTCTGACAGTAGACCGCTCCCCACTTCAAGCGAAGGCCCGTACACAAAATGCCGTAAATCTTTCTTTCCGGAAGCAGAAAAATGTCCAAACAGCCCGGTGCAGAGTTTACGTGCATTTCCTAAAATTCAGATTTTCTGTGACATGACCGGATCCGTCTGGAAATAAAATGTAAGTTCCCACCTCACTAAAAAGCTCGAGACAAATGGCGTTGACTTCCTTTGCGATCACACTTTTATATTGTAACAAATTGAATAAACACGAAATCATCTCATTTTGCTGAGTCACCACGAAATTTACGACTCTCAAAAGTGCATCTTTCACATCACCAATCTGTTCTGCGTCCATGATACCGCAATGCGCAAAGATGCAATTATTGTGATATAATACGATTTCACGGTCTACCACGGTAAAGGAGGCATACTAGGTCCTTTCACCAAATTGGAGCATGTGTGAAAAGTGCTGATACACCAATATATTTCCGTTGTGATGCAACTGCAACGCTGCGAGTTTTATGTAGGGTACATGACGAAACTGCATTTTTCAGGGAGGGAGTTTTAGTGTAGATTGGTACGGACTAATTATCGCATCAATGAGGTGTTCTACCGATTCGGAGAAGCCCTCAAGGATCTCAATGCGGTCTTGCTTCATGACGTGTTTAACCCTTGTCAGCTATATCTCAACCTCTTTATCGAATGTCAATTCCTCTGCGGGACGGCCTTCCATAGCCTGACCTTTACCAACTATTTGATCTTAAAAGCCAAGTTTTTTGGCTAAGAGAGACGACATGTGGAAAGCGTTGTTTCTGTAGAAGGTTAATGAATAACAACTTTCTTTTTGATCAAGGTTCGCTTTCCGACCGAACAATTCTTTTAATTCAGTTCTCACCAACGAGAACACTTGTTGATTTGCCGGGATTTAAGTTTTTTGTTGGATTTCACTTGCCCAGCGTCCGTTGATCTTACCTAATATATCTCGTGAGATGGCCTCCTCCCATTCTCGATATTAAATTACATATTTAATTGCTATAGGGCGACCTCATACGGTTAATTTAATAGGGTAGGCTGGGACAGCTGTATCTTAAATTTACTTCAAGTAATTTCATGGTATATTACACTGGAGGCATTGGAAAAAGGTTCGCATAAAACTGAACGCTCATTCTAAAGGCCGATAGTGAACTCGGACAACACCAGACTGACAGGACCGATACCGAGGCCGGATCTTTTCTATCGGATGGGACGAAAAAGAAAGAAGGATAAATAAATAGATGCGCTAATTTATTGTCGAGAGTCCACATAATGACCAGTGACCAGCCCGTGGTGAAGAGCATCCGCGGCCAGCCGATGCACGTAGGTTGCTTCGATGTAATACTTGCACCGCACTGACCGCTTGATGGCCTGCACCGTGTCCGAGAGGAACTCCACCACGTCCGTCATTTCCGCGTCGGTCACTCTGGACATCACCTTGCTCACCCATACCGACAAAAATTTGAAAGGATTCTTCTGCGTTGGACACTCCTTGTCCTTTCCCTCGTAGTGGTCGTACACGTAAGTCACTATACGGTACACAACTGGGTCCACTTCGTAGGCAGGGAACTTGCCGAACACAATGAGGTCAATGAGCCGTTTACGGTCTCCAGCGCAGACTTCTTCCTCGCACCAGCGAGTGTGGTCTCCCGTGCAACTAGTCACGCGTCCGCTCGCAACCATCTCGACAGCTCAATCTTTACCATACGAATGACAGAGAGCGTTCGTTTCCTGGGTCATACGACACCTTACGAATATTTTTAACAGATTGAAGGTCACCAATAAGATAAGCCGCGCGACTCGCGACGTCTTGTGTGAATAACACCAACTGCACTGAACCTGGCGCCATCCAGCGGCGTGTCTCCGCACTTTCTCACAAGTCAACGAGGTAGAGGGTGAGTACACTGATTGGTGTATCGGCGCCCTCAAGCGCCCCCTTCTAGAAGTATCACCAACTATGTTATGAACTCCGCATAGCGTAATAGAGCGGCGAGTCCTTGCGCTACCCACGATTGTACACAACGTCTAAGAACGTAATGGACACCTGCCTCCGGCTGCTGAACGAAAGGTCGCTGGTTCGAATCCGGCAGAGGGAAAAGAGCTTGGAAGTCTTTTGAAAGCCATTTGCGTTGGAATTAAAATTCGCCCATGCCTGTGACTTGACGACCTGTGTGTGACATTGGCGACAACCAACGGAGCACGATAGATTTCTTGATCGATTATTAATTATCAAAACTAGGATAGGATAATTGATCCAGGTCTGATATCAATCTGAATAGGTATATAGCATAATTGGCCGGCCGCGCGCGCTCCTAGGTCAGACCTAGCGGCACGCGACCAGTTAGATATCCGTATAGTTGCCCGGATATCGGAAACATAGCGAAACATATAGGAAACATGGCGATATCAGAAGGATATGTTTTCATTGGAAACACCTGGGGTAGTATTGATTTGTTTTTGGGTTAATCTCTTAACTTCTTTTGTTAATGTTACGGAGTGTCATCATGCCCTGGAAGAGACTAAGTTATTTTTCACAATCAACGTGTCTTTAGGAAACACCATTCATGCAAAACGTATCCTGCCACCTTGTGTCACGATATTCATTTTTGTCTATAAACTGCTCAAGTTAATGCCATTTTTCTCGATTTCTCTAAAATTTTTGTTCGCGTTTTTTCAGAAACATTTACTAGTAAAGTTGTCCCCACTGTCTCCTGACTCGTCCGTTTTAGCCTGGATTAAAGCCTTTCTCACCCCTCAAAGCCAGTGGGTGCAAATTAGGAACTGCCATTCCCGAAGCGCTCCTGAAACCTCCTATATACCGCAAGGATCTATTCTTAGTCCCCTACTTTGTCTCTTGCATATTAATGACCTCCCTCTTTTTCTTCTAAAGTTCGCCTACTTGCTGATAAATGTGAAGTCTAGAGAGCCATAGCTAAGACCGACGACTTGCTTAACCTACAGGCAGATCTAGACCAAATTAATCATTGGTGTGCAAAGTGGCATCTGCAACTAATTACATAAAAATCCAAATGCCTATATTTGATCGAACCCGTCAACGTTTTCGCTCTTCCTACTCTGTTGGTAATCAATATTATTACTGTGTCGACTTACAAGTGTCTGCGCGTTCTCTTCACTCACGTCCACACTTGGAAAACCCATATTAGTACTATCATTTCCGACTTTTTCACTCTTGGTTTCTTGCGTCGTAATCTTCGTCTCGCGTCCTCATCTGTGAAGCGACTTACATATGTCACATTAGTACGTTCTAAACTAGAATATGTGTCATCAGTCTGGGACCCTCCTCTAAAATATCTTGTAGCCGACTTAGAATCAGTTTAAAATCGTTCCGCTCGCTCTATAACGTCCCAATACTCTAGGTTTGCTACCGTTAATGAACTTAGACAAAATTTATCACTTTCTTTTTTTCATTTTGTTTGTTTTTCCGATGGCAGCTGACGGCGCTGAAAAGCTTCGAGATACTGCGAGACAAAAAGAGAAAAAGTGTTCTTGAACGGGATCGTATTTTAAAGTTGAATCGGCCGCCACTTTCTCGGTAGGAAACGCGCGAGAGAGGCGTCTCCCGCTGATGCGAAATGCTATCTCGCCTTCACAGAGCAATGTAGTTTCGAGTACATGTTGCTTTTATTTTGCTGCTTAATGTCGGGAGGCGCCAAAAAGCATGTGGATGTATGCTCGTTGGTCTCCACGAAGGAGTATCCTGGCGGTGTTGGCGGCCTTGAGACTAAAGTAGGATTCCATCGCAACTTAAACACAACTTCCGGTCGTTTCGCTTGGCGTATTCCAATAAGTTTTTTAGGTTTCGTTCTACGCACCTTTCAAGACTTGGCAAAAACAAAATATACAACGAACAGCTTCTGCTGCCACGCGCTAAATCACGATGCAAAAATAAAGCGGAGAAAATACCTGGCCCCGTCACATGATGCTGGTCTCTACGTCACTGTCGAGCGATCTTAGCGCTCCAATCGGTCCAGCACAAGGCTAATAGCTCTCATTCTTAGGGTGCGTTATGCACATTTTTTCAAACCTCTTTGACACCCGTCTGCACTGTACATATTCTGCACTACACTCAGCAAGACCACGTCATCGGAGCTTTCTTGCATTTCACCATCGTTAAAGGGACACTGACAACCCCCAAAATTTTTTTCTCATTTTTTGCCAGGCGTTTCATTGTGGTGTCGGGGAACTACCCACTTAATATTTTCCAACAGAGTAGCGTATTTTTTTTAATAAAGCCAAAAGACGCAACTGCTCAAAACCGAAACCGAAACCCGACGGAGGTCGGAGATGTGGAGAGAAAAGAGTAAGTGGCGGAAGTCACGTGGCTACACCCGACCGTGCGTTCTTTTTTTTCTCCTCTCCGCAGCAGACGACACGATATGCGGCGTACGGGAACTGTTCGCCGTGAGATTCTTTTGCAGTTATGTTTGTTCCGCTCGTAGTTTTGTACTCCAAGATGAGTAGTTTTGTACATTGAGGAGTTGGAGATGAGTAGTGAGTGCCCGTGGTGAATTTCCATGATCGGCTCCAAAACGAATACACCCAAGATGTTGCGTGAAGAGCTGGCTTACATGTCCTGCGTCCGAAAAAAAAGGGGCATTGTGCTACAGAGTTTCCGAAAGATCAACGGGATCGGGACCAATGGCTGGCTGCAATTCCTGTAGAACATGTACAGGCACCTCAGAAAGCGGACGCTACCTGATTTATATGCTCCTTGCATTTTGTGGAAAGTGATTACATTGAGTTCGCAGGTGTCAAAAAGGAAATCCCATACCATTTAATTCAGCGAAGTGTCGTCCACAACATTTTTTTTTATTTTTTTTTCAGTGATAATTGTAAAAACAAAAGATATGTAAACATCAAAAAATGTTTGAAAAAAAAAAAGTTTCACGGGGGATCGAACCCGGTCCTACCCTGTGTAAAGCGGACGTCTCTCCCACTGAGCTACTGGGTAATCTCTTCACTGGTGGATTTCTTTCCTTAGTAATATTTCAGCCGGTAAACTAAGTTGGAAAGTTTCCTGCCGATTTTCCTCTAGCAAAAGCACTCCCGGGTCGAAGTCGGGAAGCACCACGCATTGGCGACATTCGCACCTAGTAAAGAAATCGTACGCGTGCATATTCAACTCGAAGTAGACACGTCGTGCTTGACGTTTGCGCGAGCGATGTCTTCAGCCACGAGAAGGGAGCGACGGCTCGGCGACGTCTTGGAGCAAATCGGCTTGGTGGTCGGGCGTGTCGTACGTGATGAATACCAATTCTTTTGATCAGTCCCAAATTTCTTTTTTAAAGGTAGACAATTCGCCGGTACCGCGAACGACAGTTCTGAAATAGAGGTCCCACGCCCGTCGTCCGCTGCCATCGCCGTCCCCGCGAGTCCCACGATTCGCGAAACGATGAACGCACAGAATGCTTCCGGTTGTCTGTGGAACTTTTTTTTTCAATCAACGTATTTACAGCTATTTGAAGCCACAAAAAATGAGTTTCATATTTTTTTTCTATTTTTAATATTGAGTGTGTGCCTTCAGTGACTCACGACTTTGATTAAATGTGGTGGTCGCATCGATACCTTAGAAAACGGCCCGTGACCGCGGAAAAGAGAGTCAGCGAGACTCGAACCGGCCAGTTCTTGATCGGCGGTTTTCGGGCGGAAAGAAACCGAATTTCGAGCCGCAAATTGTGCTCTGGGTAGTTGAGCTCTCATATGCATAGGTCGGTATTTCCGAACCTACTCACTCACCATCATCAACATCCAAAAGTCACAGCCCTTCACATCACAAAGTACATCGACGTCCAAAAGTCACAGCCTTTCACATCACAGAGTACACCGACGTCTAAAAGTCACGGCCTTTCACATCACGAAGTACACCGACGTCCAAACGTCACAGCCCTTCACATCACAGAGTACACCGATGTCTAATATTCACGGCCCTTCACATCACAAAGTACACCGACGTCCAAAAGTCACGGCCATTCACATCACGGAGTTCAACCGGACAACAAACTCATCCCCATCATGTCACCTCAATCTCTGAACTCACAAAGTCATTCACCGTCACATCACGAATCCGACAGAGTTCATGAAGCATTCCCCATCCCATCACTGCCAACTCTGAATTCACGAAGTCGCTCACCGTCCCATCACGAGCTCACCGAGTTCAGCAAGTTGTTCCCCTCACGTCCGTGAACTGATCCCGTTCATGAAGTCGTTTGACCGGTTCGACTTCACGGCCCTTCACCGAGTCACAGCCATTCACCGAGTCACCGAGGTCACGGAAAGCGGCGTCGGCCCCTGCAGCCGCGGCCACCACCACTGCCTCGAAGTTCTTTCGCAGCGGCGCTGACGGCTCCAGATGTGTGTCAGTGTGAATCAGTGTGTGTGTGTGTGTGGGGGGGGGGGGGGGGGGGGGTATTCGACTGGGCCGGGTGACGCACCCTGCACTTGTCATTTTCTTTGTTTAGCTTGTTCCCTCTGGTTTTAGTTTTGTTGTCCCGTTTCTTTTATTTTCGTTTTGTTTCGCGCTTTCTTCATCGAGCGCGCATGCTGTGGAGAGCGAGCGGCTTCTTGAGTCATATGTCATGTACAACTAAAAACCTCGGCGAGCATAAATACCCTGTCAGTGTCCCTTTAATGCACCGAATATTAATTTTTAATTAAAATAGTTGCCTTTCAAATATAAGTAAATAAAGATCTACAACACCGTGTTTTTAATTAGCTTCGTCTAATTTTGTCTAATTTTACTTACGTCTTGAATAAGTTTTTCCAAGTTGACTTTAACTATTCAAACAGAGTATATTTTGATTAGACATTTTCAGAAAAATATCGAAAACCCCAACCCCCGTCAGTTTAGAAAAACTTTAGCCCTGTGCTTCCTTTATAAGCGTGTCTAAAATGCGTGCTACATCAGAGCGCCCAAGCGGTTTTTCGGCTTCCTACCACCCGCGCTTGCGCTGTGTCAGCCAGGTGCATGTTTCAGAAGCGGCAACATTTGAGCGTTGCACGGTTCCTGTAAGTTGCAAGTGTTCACAAAATTGACCTTCTGAAGGGTGTAGGTGTTGGATGGCCTTGTTTTCTACGAGGTTTTTCTTTCTTTGTGTCACCTTCCACGTAAGTAAACAGTGTCTGGCTGACGTCCGATATTAAATGTTATAAAATATTGACCCAAGAAGGCCTTCGTCTTAAGCCCTGTTGTAGTTCTATCGATCTCAAGGATTAGAGAGGTGCAGCGGCGAACGGTAAAATGAGAGCCACGACGCTTTATTTAATGGCCGTTTCTCTGCTTCTCAGGTGAGTGTTCCGACATAATAATAATTATTATAAAGCTGTATTCCGATTAATTTTTTCTATCGTAAAAAGCATAGATGTTTTAAAGCAAAATAAGTATTATGAGTGTGATCGCACGCAATCGACTTTGATTTGTGAAGTTCAGTTTTCTTACTTTTATTGCTCATTGAGGGAGAATGTCCCCAAGTAGCACAACTCGCCGGTTTGGGACTGGGGCGGTACCGGTCTGCCGGTAAGATCCTACTGGGGCGACGCTGGAAACGCACCGCGGGGCGACAACGGGCCAGTGAGATTGCCAGTCACTGGCCAGCGACTGGGACTGACTGGGACGCCCGGCACTGGGCGTCCCAGCGAGTTCCCGGGCTGCTGCCAGCACAAATCCCCAGCGTAGTACCAGTAACGCGGTAAGATACCAGCAAGACCCCAGGCTAGCGGCCTCAAGCCATACAGTTCCCGGGATGCTGCCAGCACAAATCCCAAGCGTAGTACCAGTAACGCGGCAAGATACCAGCAAGACCCCAGGCTAGCGGCCTCAAGCCATACAGTTCCCGGGCTTGTTTTGTCCCAGCGAGTTCCCGGGCTGCTGCCAGCACAAATCCCCGGTGCACTACCAGCAGTACCGCAAGATACCAGCAAGACCCCAGGCTAGCGGGCTAAAATCGTACAGTTCCCGGTCTTGTCATACAGCCTAACATGTGGTTTTGTGTGCAATTTACACCTGAATAGAAATGATGTAGTTCATAAGAAGAAGAATTTTAACAACAAATGAGTGTAAACAATTATGTTGCACTGTACATGAAAGTAAATTTCTGGCATAGGTATACACCTTATTGGTAAAGCGGCTGCCACAGCCATCTGTCGCTCATACACATGATAGCAAATAAAACATACAAAATTGTTACCGTAATTGTTTATTGTCAGCTCCAGTGAAGCTACAGCTTGGCTGGTCATCATGGGCTTGTCGCTAGAGGAGTGCGCTGGATGAAAGAGGCTGCATGTCACGGGCCTAGGAAATGTTCTTCACACTTTTCATGCAGCTTGTGATGCAAGTCAACCATGCACCCAGGAAGGGGAGTCCTTCATTAGAGCACCTGCAAAGAGAATCAACAGCACAGTAAAATGACAGGGTAAATCAATACCAGCTGCACATGATAATCCAGAAATTCCAAACTGGGCAAGCGCTTAAAAGGTTAAAACAGCGCAAAGGACGACGGACAGGGTAAAGGACACGGACAGAGCGCTGACTCGAAACCAAATTTTCATTGAACTCAACGGCGCAATATATACACACTATTGAGAACAAAAAAAAGAAAATCAGCCTGAAAAACACCCAAAACAAAAGCACAAAAACTAAGTAAGTATCACCTCTAAAAAGATAAACCAAGCTAATCAAGTGGCCAGAAAACCAGAGGCATGAGACAAGAAGCCCATGTAAAAGAAAAACTTTTTGTAACCAATGCGTTAATTGTCTTCATTTCATTTTCAATCTGGAAACTATATCAAAACAAAAATACTTTGATTGCCCTAAGGGACACCTGTTACAACACACTGGATAACCAAGCGGCAAAAAATGGCCCAGTTATCTCATAATCAAGGTCAGCTATTTGCATGAAAAAGGCCCACTTCGGAGAAAGGCTCGTGGAAATCATCTACTTTCATTCAAAAGGGCGTGCCGAGAGACGGGCAAACTCAGCGGAGTAGTTGGCATGTAGTTTAACATTGCCGTTCGTCCTGATAGGTGCGAGAGATCCAGCATTTTTAGGTAAATATAGCGATTCATTAGTCTTACTGAGACAATGACAAATCATATCCTTGACATATTCGCGACCCTAGCAAAACGGACAGCACCAAGCGGGAAAACCGGGATCCAGCCAGAACAGGTCGCTCTGCGCCTCTCCACGTCTCTGGCGGCTTTCGCGGACACGTGTTGTCGACGCGGTGGCAAACAATGTAATTTGATGAAGGTCTGAATATTTCTCAAGTTTGCCTGAGTGTTCATCAGTGTGATGAAGCCTCAGTAAATTGTTTTTTTTTTATCACGTGTTTGAAAGCCTGTTTACTCCACAACACACAATCGCGTGCTTTCAATTTCTTGGATGGGGAGGAATCAAGGAAAAACGTTTTGATTTCTTCTCTGGCTCGAATGACATTCAAAGTGACGACTACTCGGTAACTGATAAGTGGTATGTAAAACAGACGAGGTGTTTCACTGGAGGGAACCCCAATGCTGTAGTCAAGTGAATGGGAAGGTTCAATAGCTGCTTTTCTTGAATTTGGCTGTGTTTGATTAGCGTCAAGATTGAGCCACCCACGCTGGTCGGTGCATTGGCTATTCATCTTGGCAGCTTTTCACCGAAAAAGCCTCTGGACCACACCGAAAAAGTTGGGCTGATTTCGCATCTACTTGATTCTCGAAAACCTCCTCGCTGCATACGATTAATGAGGGATATTGTCTGCTTTCAAAAAATGGGGGACGCGTCTCGCAAAGTTAGAAGCTGTCACGACATTATGATCTATTGCGCCTCCAATATTTATAATATACCCTCGTTGAAGCCAGCAGCAATATTCGTCTACATTGCTCAGGTTGTCCGGCCACAAAAGATACTCTCCTTCTCCATTCAGGATTTGAAGTCAAGTTTAATGCAGAGGGGTTCTGCGTGAATCTCCGATGAAGACTCTCTTCAAATTTGTCCGCAATCATCTCCGTGCTGCCGGCTAGAACCATATGGCTGAGTTTAGGTAGTATCTCTCCGTCTGTCAAATATACTTTGATTCAGCAGTTCACCTAATAGCTTGTCAAGTAAGCTCATATTTCAGCCCAAATAATATACTAATATCCCTTTAGTGGGACATGGTACGTAATATAATGCATAACCCGCACATTCGTCAAAATGACTTCGATTGTCACTAAAACCTGAGTTGAAATACGAGTATCAGCTGCTTAGTGGGGCTCAAGAAGCTCAAGCTTGGCTCAAGAAGCGCTTGCGTAATTTTCGTAATTTTCCTGCAGCCTGTGTTGCTGATCGAGCAGACGACTGGAGCTGTTTCTTAATACGCACAAAAGCTCGATTTCGCCGACAGATAAGTCGTATGGTCGAGTGATGCGAGTTAGTTGAAAATTACTGTCGGTGGAACAATTCTGTAGTCATCGCTGCTTTCCTTACCTGATCAAAACTGATTAGAGTCTATTACCGTCTCTTTGGAGCCCATAGTTTCGGTAATGAACGAAACCTCCGAAACAAAAGTTTGACATGAAAAGAACAAAAAGCACCGGGAAAACAAAACTATGCTCTGCAAGTTTATCTGCACCGGCTACACTTAACCGTCGCAGTTGAAATACCTATAAAATAGGGCATTAAACAAAAGAAAATCTGTTAAATTGAATGCGCTACCCGTTCAGGCGGCCCGGCCGAGCCGACGCGACCTGTTCCCAGCCGCCATGTTTGTTTGGTGGTGGCGCCCCCTATAGATCGTTGGAGTCGCGAATACAGCTCATTCTTGTACACATACAAATGAGATTGGGTAGACACATGTAAGCATATAATATATTGCAGAGTATGGCCCCTGTGTTCCCACATAATGGCAACCTGACTAAAACTCGTCTGCAGACTTCACCAAATAAAAAATAGCGACTTATCCAGAAACTAGTATATATTATTAGCGTCTACCATAAACTCACATTGAGTGTTTACCATCGGCATGCCCCATAGCCCTTGAAAACGCCCGCAAGCCTCACTTACTTTAAGCATATGACATCATATGACAAGAAACATTCCCTCGTGATCATCGTTAATATCTACAGGTGCGAACAGTTCAGGCAAATCAATAGAAAGATAACAAATCAGTAGTGAGGTGGTGTACAGTGGCTGGTAGGTGCAGGTTTAATATGTATGGGACATCTATTTTCTGAGTAATATTGCTTATCTGGTCAATTTTCTTCACAGACCCATCACATACTGAGACAAGGTTCTCAATACAGTGAAAAACAGGAAGGAGGAGTGAGTTCCAGATTTAGCTTTGCACAAGCTATGTGGCAACTGACTTCATCCTCTTAGAATTTATTGGAGTGGATCTGGGTATGATTATGTCTAGCCCAACAATACTGCTAGGAGCACCTTCAAAACCTTCAGAAAGGGGTAGAGGAAGTTTGAATCATAATTTCCGTATTGCGATGAGAGCTGCTCATACTGAGAATTGATGTGAGCCAATGTCGGCCATCCTTCTGCCTGAAATATCTATGTGTCAGCCACCCCCTATCAGAAAAAGTTTTAGCTGAGCGCTTTTTACGGGCCGCTCCGCTCAGCCACTGAGCAGGAAAGTAACCAGGCACGCACGTAACGCTCAGTCGGCAGAGGTCATCGGGGTGCAGGAGTTGTCTGCTCCATCGACATCTGCGCTCCGACTGGTCGTTGCTGACTGAGCGTTGTGAGCATGCAGGTGCTTTCCTTTTGAGTGGAGCGGGTCGTAACAATGCTCAGATAAAACTATCTAATGTCTATGTCGCAGCCTCAACAGCCAAACGAGCAGTTTTCTTCCTCGCTTGCACAATAGACCAAAATTGCACTGCATACTGCTTTAGAGGCTTGTTGGCATGTTTCACACTTACTCTCTGCAGACAGCTAGGACTGTCGGTAAGCGAGGAAAAAAAAAAGTGTGAACACATATCATGCACGCCAAAAGAAAACATCAATGGAACTACACGAGACTGCATTAAAGTTGCCAATTGGGCGCGTTTTATACCGCACAGCCACTGTGTGTGCTCAAGTAAACTAGCTCTACATATACCGCTCAGCACACCACAGCTAGGCTGAATCACATAAGTGTCACACTTGCCGAGCTTGAAGTACAGTCGTGATCTCTACGAGTGTGAACAAGCGATCGTCGACTGCTCAGTACTGGGAGCATCATGCACCAGCGGACTTGCTCTCCTTTTAAAATGCCTTGCAAACCAAGCATGGTAAGTCATCTGATAAGGAGAGAACGTCACCACGGACAGCACTGAGCAGTTGATAATCGCCTGCTTACCTTCATATGTATCAAGTCTCTACCTGGCCGAAGTAGGCAGTAATTGTGCAGCAGAAACGGCTGTACTTAAATCTCAAAAGGATGAAAGATCAGAACAGGCTTGGTAAGCTTTCACGTTGCAAGTATGCCCATGCGAATTTCACTTTCTAAAACATAAACACGCATTTCAAATTGTCATCCAGGACAAGCTGCTATTACACAGCTGTATATATAAGGCAGCTTACCATCAACAACCTTTGCAGACTGCCATGGACCTGATCCTCGGGTCGGCTGGTGATGCAGGAACGAATTGGCCTAGTCGATGCTAGCTTCCGTTCGGCAAGGGCTGCACTGAGTACAAAGGTGAAAAAAGTGTTGTAGATAATGTGAAACAAACAAAAGCAATCCTAGCATCCACAATTCGCTAGAGGCACTGAAAACAAAAATCAGAGGTTGGGTCAATTATGTTAATGCAATATACTTCGGACACATACCATGACTGCAGGTAAGATATTTGCTGCCTTCAATCTAGATCTGCTTGAAAATTTACAAGCCAAATAACAAATATTTTATAAGCTGAAATATATTTCGATGGAACTACAAAATCTGAAGACTATCTCTGCAAATATGGTGCTATCTAGTACACCAGGGATGAGTAGAATTGGATTACAGCATCCCCCTTACAAAGATTGAAGCAAAACAAGTATAGAGTCTGCCGTGCCACTACAGTAAAACCTCGTTAATTTGGATCTCATGGGACCGGCAAAAATGTCTGAATTATCCGAAGGTCGAAATATCGAAAGAACAAAGAAAGCTGCGCGAAAACGTTTCCTTTATTTTGAGAAGAAATCTGTTATTACCGCCTGCTTTTTGGACGACACTTGGGCGGAGACGGCAACTTTCCTTAGCACGGTCGAGTGCTCCACCGCACTCGCACTGTCGGAGCTACGCATCCCGTGCGCTGACAATGTAGTACAGCAAGGCCTCTTCTAGTTTCGGGTGCACCACCTTCCAAGGCCGCTTTCTTTTCGTGTTGAACTTCTCGCTCTCGAAAGCCTGTAGGATATCGGCCACAATTTTTACGTATGTAGCCAAAGTGCTTCTCTTGACGTCGCAACCTTCCATCACTTGTCGAGAGATGCCGCCCTCCAAGGCCCTCAGTATTTCCACTTTCGTTGCCACTTAGCCTAGTACAGCTGCAACGGAAAACGAGTAGCAAAACTGACCAGTAATCGGAGCGGCGAAATCGCGACAGCCGGCGCTATTTTCCCCGAGCGCCGATAGCGAGAGTGCCAGTCACGTTGCATTTTTCAATGCAGGGGTGGCCAGCGAAAAATTGAGGGATAGGATAGCTGTTAAAATGGCGGGCTTTAGGATCCCCGCGTTGAGGCATAAAACGTGACTGTCACTCTTGCTATTGGCACGCTCGGGAACAATAGCCCCGCGTGTCGCGATTTTGCCATTCCGGTCGTCGGTCACCTGTGCTACCCTTTTTCCGTTACAGCAATGCTTCTGCTGCTTCCATGCCAGGAGAGTAACGCGCTGAAGCACGGCGATCCAGAGCAAAACTGGTGCGAAACACGGAGAACCGAAAGAGCGAAGAACCATGGGAAAACCGGAAAAACCACGTGCGCACTTCGGATGGATAGCGGTCATACCCTTTGGAACAGACGGTAGCTAGCACCACCTGCCGAATTTGTCCGAATTAACCATAGTGCGCCGCGTTCCCTCCGAATTAATGAGCGTTTGCTGCCATTGACTAATACATATGTTTGACGGGACCGGATCGACAGTTCAAATTATCCGAATTAGCGGGGGTTGAATTAACGAGGTTTTACTGTACAACAGAAACGACTCTACTGTGATCTCGTGGAGATCAGAGTTCGGAACAGGCATGAAGGATTTGGCACGAGAAATATGCCAATGTCATTATTCATTTTTGCAACATTAAAATTACTCTGAAAATGCGATCAGCTGCAGGGTGTATTCACGCAAATCTTGCGAGTGCTGAATTGTAGGCACAGTGCCCTGGTTGTGTTCATGTGCGATATATGACCAAATACCATAGAGACCAATACTGCAAACCTCTCCGAAAACCAATGGGTGCGGTGGCGAACGGCGTGAGTGGCGCTGTTCACCTCTCTTGCCGTCCATTTGTGTTTGCGTGTTGCCACTTCCAATGGGAAGGCTGCAGCCATTATTGGGAACATTAAACAAACAAATAAAAATACAAACACAACACACACAGCAATACTGGCAGCAAGTTGAGACGCACTTCTGTTGTAAACTCAGCATTCCGCTTACGAATGGGATGCGCAATTCCCCTAGAGTGTTTCATTCCACGTGAGTGGCATCGGAATTGCTAAAGGCCAGTCCATAAACACAGTCTGCGTTAAAAACAATCCTATCAGCAATAAGTTGCTATTATATTGCTCAATATATAGAGCACCTTACCATGAACAGCCTTGGCAGTCTTCCATCAAGCCTGGCCTTCAGCAGAGGAAGCTGTCATTCTGTGTCGCCTCAGGACACTCACATCAGGATGGTGAAAGTGAATGCCAACTTCTACTTGGTAAGGACTGTAGCAAGTATAAAGATGAAAACACAGATTAGAATATACGATAAAAAATATCATGGACCAACTTGAAAAAAGTGCACAAAAAGACAAGGACAAAAGGACAGGAACACAGAGGACGCAGACTGGTGCACACTCACAACTTGATCTATTGAGCATAAAAGAAAAAAGAAAAAGAATCAGAGAAATCAGAAAGGCTGTGTTCGGAGAACGTGAGCTTCAGAAACCGGGGCGTGAGCAAAAGATGTCAGGTAGATTGTTTTACAGACACTTTGGAATTAACAACAGCCTTTCCATGTAATAAGGTGGCGAGTTCATTCTGATTGAACATCCTGAAAAATAACAGACAAAAAACAAGAAATAAAGGAGAGGAATACACACACTACATACGAGTGTAGCCTCCCAACTCACAAATTGGAGAAGAAAAAAAATAAAGAATGCGGAACAAGCTTTAGCAAAAGTTCGAACAGGTCCAAGTGGAACGTGCTGACTCCCACCCATATGCATAAGACTGTAAACACGATTTTCTTGGCAGCTCAGGTAACAGACGGATGTGCGAACACATTGGTGGCCCATACTATGAATAATAAAGGCCTAAAATAATTCCCTTGTATGTTTTTCACAGTATCTGCTAATTATTCACGTTTTCTCTAAAAGCCTCGTCCCACTAGAGTGACAAACACCGATTTTTGTCCGACGACACCACAAAGTTCCGTGTCGCCGATGCTGTCCCACTGCAACGGCCAACACCCGCGACAATCGCCGACAAACCATCGACGACGGACGAGTTCTTGTCTGTTGTTGGACTTGAAGCGCAGCAAGCAGTCCCACCGAGGAACATCTGTCGGATACAAACTTATCCTCCTTGCCCGCTTGTGCCCTCTGTTGCCTCTCTTTCCACCCTTCCTCCCGTGGCTTGCTCCACCGCTCGACCTTCAGAGAAGCCCTTGGCGGCCTCTCCCCGTTCCCGCAGTTCCAGTCCCTCGATTGCTCATAGTGGTCGCGGGCGCGGCTTGCTTGCTGGCGCTGGGCAGTCATGTTGCGAAAGGCTTGTCTGTGGCTGGTTTTGCTCGCAAAAACTCTGTGCGCGATTTGGTGCTTCAAGACGCCGAGGTCTACGCCCCTAAATCAGGATGGATACACCCATGTTCGAGGACTGACCAAAGACCGCTCACCACGAAGTAGGACACGACGTTCCGCGGCAAGCCATTCCGGCAGACGAGACTTGTCATCACTTTCTGTGATGATCGGGATGCCGTATTGTCCCCCATAAAACGCCTGCCCTCGATCATTCGGATATGAAGTTTTAAACATCCTCAAAATCAGGGTGAAATTCCTTGGTGCTAACTTAGAATTCCTCGAACGACCCCCCCCCCAAAAAAAAGGAATGATTCGGGTATTCTAGTTCAGAAAAAGTTTGGTGTCAATTGTCACGACTGTTTGTGGAAAGTCGCCAACGGCAAATGAAGAGAAGCGGAAGCTTTAATCAAGAAACAAAGTAATTGTCTCCACTTTCACCGTGTTTGTCGGCGCATTTAATGCCCAAAGAGCAAAATATGAAAACCGCATCGCCAGACTGTTTATCTGTGTATTTTGAAGTGTTTTGTTGACAACTCCAATCCCACTAGGAAAGAAGTTTCCTCGTCCCCGTATCCTGCGTCGGGTCCGCCAGGTGGGACAGCGTGCGTCGTGTGTCGCTCGTCGTGTGTTGCTGTCTGTCGCTCTAGTGGGACGAAGCTATAAGGATGACACATGAGCAGTGTAAATAGTGCATGAGTAGGTGACAATTCATCGTAGACTTTAGAGAGAGATTAAGCTGTCTTTATGTATTGGCCATCAATCTGTTGCCTTAACAGACAAGGAAATTATGGTTTTAAAATCTGCTCTTGCTAATGGGTGAATCGGCGCATTCCACTTGGGCCTGTGCTTGAGCTCCTTCCGCATTCTTTATTTTTTCCTTCTCTGTTCATGCGAGTCGAGAGTCTGCGCTTGCGTATGGTTTACACGTAACTCTGCTTGTCTCCTTGCCTTTTGTGGTGAACTGTTTTTCAAGCTGTTTAATTAGTAAAGCTCACCACCTTACTACAATCATGCAACAACTAAAAACAATTACAACCTACACCATTCGCTCAAGGCAGTACCAAACGAAAAAATGCAGGGATTGGGTGAGGCATGTCTAACACTATATACTTACACTGAACTAATTATACCTCTCATAAACTGGCGAGACACTACCTTAATCCAGGACATGCTTGTAAATTTCCCCAGAAGCGGCATCAAAAATTTATTTCGTGGGCACAAAGTTTTGCGATCAGGAGCGGTATGCTATGCAAATCACCATGGGATGAATTCATCGCGGCACCAATTTTTGACAATTCTTTCTGATAACGAGTCACGAAAATAAAGCCGTTTGCAGACGACTGCGCGGCGGAAGCTACGGACTTGCTCGATCCTCCTCTGCCTTTTGCCTGGCTGAGCTCACCGGACGCAAATACGCACACGGAATCCACCCGTAGTGTCTAACCTAGAGCTTAGACGATGGAGGGGCACCGCGCTAAGTTAAGTGCTTTATTTATTTATTTATTTTTTTTTTTGGGGGGGGGGGGGGGCACCGCGCTCTTCCAGACATCCTAGTTTACCAGTGAACAATACGGTGGAGGGAGGCAATCAAACTTCCCCCCTCTCCCCCTCCCCTTTCCGCCTCCACCCGCCGGCTGGCCGGCTGGCCAGCCGGCCAGCCGGCCAGCCCGCACGCCCGCCCGCACGGCGGCGGCGGGCGGCGGGCGGCGGCGGCCGCCCGCACGCCCGCCGCCGCCGCCGCCGGCGCCGCCGTCGAACACCTCCCCCCCACTCTCCCAAAAAGTTCCGACCGAGTACACAGCCTATTTGTGAACGAAGCAAAACAGCCTCGCATAGCACCATTCGCGCACAATTAGTAATACTGGTAAAAGCAAGCGATCTAGACAATAACAAGCATTTTGAACGGAAAAAAGAAAAATCTAGCCCTAACGGACAAAGAAAGGAACTTACTTTGAAACGACCGTGCCATGATCTTGGCTGTTGAGCAGATTCGACGTAGTTCCACGGCTCACAGTCGCTTCCTTCGTTTTCGGACACATTTGAAACTAAGTTGAACTCCACGCATCACGACTAATCGGTAAATTGACCTCAAGACAGAGACGTGAAACACGCACTGCCAACAAGTCCGGCAAAACAAGGCTGCGGATTGGATTGGATCGCGTTCGTTGGCTATTATGGATGTCTAACGACTTTACGGAATCTATGTGCGCGTATTGGCGCGTATCTTCAACACGCTTGCAATAAAACGATCAGCAAAGCGCATTAAAAACTATTAAAAGACACAGTAATAATAAATCATTGAGTATGCAAAAATTGCCACAATATTCGAAATACGTCCTGAACACGTAACAAAAAATTACATACGAAACTAACCGTACAATGTATTCAAACGAACTCAGCAGACATATAAACTACTAAAAACAACGCGTTTTGATTTGGCGATTTGGTCTTGGTGGTTAACGCGCGTTGCGGGGGGTCGTGTGGTCTGTGGTTCGAATCCCGGAAGCGCGAAGTTTTTTTATTGTTTTTTTTACTACGTTTTTTATTTCTTTTTAATATTTTTTTTAATGTTTTTTGCAGTTGCCGGCCCCTTACTTTAGGGTAAAAATCACGCAAAATCTGGAAATAAGAAGTGCGAGCCCAAATTTAAATTGATGCAATGCACAAGCCGTGGCCCTCTTGTTTTGCCGGGATAATTCGCTCCCTCCGTGCTAATTTCTGGGTCAGTGTAGTAGGCAAACAGCGCAAGTCCTTTCAACGAAGTAAAGAAGGTAATAATAATGGGAATATTGAGAGCAAAATGAGAAAATGAGTAAGTGGTCAAACTGCCACAGTGATGCAGCCGAAGTTTGTCTGAAGGTGGTCAACTTTACCCACTGTTAAAACAGAAATACCGCTATTTTAAGTCAGTTATTTAGCTGAGCTCACAGCGCGGTACGTATTAAGCACATCTCTTATTTTTCTGACTTACGGAAAGTAGTACTTAATTTTCTTCTGGTACATCAGTGATATTTCCCTCGCCTGCCGCCTGATTTTACTCATCAAGGTTGCGCTCCGCAGTTTTACTTTTTTATTAGGCCTAGACATGTTTTTATTCCTGAGATCCAAGAACAGTGCGGATAATTAAACTAGCTTTCACAAACGGCATCGTTCGGTATTAGAACATTTATGTTTCGCAGCGTCAAGGGGTCACATTCACGACCCGGCAGTGTAAACATCCACAACGCCTTTATCGTGTTTAAAAAAAAAAAAATTATATTTGTTTTTTTTTTTTGTTTTTGGTGCGGTATGTCGTATATAACATAAGCTACCGGGGGACAAATCGCCTGGCTATGTCAAAATTTGAAATATTTCTGTTAGATGATCGTAACTACCACAGAAAACAGCCGATTCTTGACTGAAATAGCATATTTTCACACTCAATTAAAATCACCAATAACACGATCTCAGGAGAGTTGTGTTCCTCTCGTAGCGTCATAAGCAATACACACATCTCTTTCTTGTCCAGATTCTGCAATGCAATGCAAATTATAGTTTTTGTAACTCAAAGCGCGTGCTCAATCATGCCACGTGTTTGTTAATTGTGGTTGTTGCTCTTCATTCGGATTCTCCGCTATACCGTTTTTATTTTAATTTTCTTATCAGAGCCAAATACGCGCGTATACCACCGACCTTAAGTATAGTGCATCAAATTAAACTAGCTTCCTGAAAAGGTATCGTTCGGCGTTGTGTAATTTATTCTTCATGGCGTTGGTGGTCAGATTCTCGAATCCTGAACTGCAAATGTTCCTCGCCGCATTGTTTTTTTCTCGCGTTTTCGCAATAAAACACGTCAGCCTTGCCATGCTGGGATCAAATACACCAGCGTCGGCAGTTATTTGCGAAGGATTGATCTATGCGAATATTTCCACTCGCTATTCATGAATTGCCACAGTTCGTCAGAATCTGAATGACTTGACTGCATAGTAAAAACGGCAAAAAAAAAAAAAAAAGATAAAACGATGTCGGTTAGTAAACGGAACTTCCATGGCGGGGCTCGCCAGCCTAAACAGCAAAGCGCCGATGCCGGCCAGTCACTGAACTTCCGTGTAAATACTGGCCATCAGAGACAGCAAAGTGCCGATGCCGGCCAGTTACTGAACTTCCATGTAAATACTGGCCATCAAAGACAGCAAAATACCAATGCCGGCCAGTTACTGGAACCTCCATGGAAAGACTGGCCAGCAAAGACAGCAAAAACCCGATGCCGGCCAGTCACTGTAACTTCCTCGGCTGAACTGGCCAGTGAGCAAGACGAAACCCCGACGCCGGCCGGGGCCGGTAGCTCACCGGCGCCAATGGCCGGGCGCCGCCATCCTGTTGCCGGGACCGGCCGGCGTAGTCCCGATACCGGCCGACGCGGTGTGCTACCTGGGTCTTTAACCGTTTATTTGCCAAGGCTAATTAAAGTATTCTACGTTAAACAAAAACGTTACTGAAATATGTCGCTGAAATGATTGCCAAAGATGCTTGATTGTCTTTTGGCATAAGATGAAGGCTATATAGTACGCAACAAAAATGCTGAAATATGTCAAGGAACAGCTAATAGTTATAGCTAGTGTCAATTCGCAACCTTTGATGTCCTAGGGGCGCACTGGCGCCTATCAACACCACTACCAGGCTGGATCTGCAACGCGTAAGTGATCCTAGTTTTGCTATATACGAGCAGTATTACAGCCTTACTTTTTCGTTTCAAATCAGGAAGGTCTAAGCAAGCACCTTTATTGTGAAGGCGATCACCCAGGCGCTAGGCAGCGCGATTCTGACACCGCGGTACCACCATCGCTTAACGTTGCAAAAACCAGTGTTGTACACGTTCCTCAAAAAAAGGAACGAAAGCTCGTTCCTCGTTCCTTCTGATTTTTGGAATGCGTTCCCGTTACAAGTTACATCTTTGAAAAAGGAACTCGTTCCCGTTACAGTTTAAAAAATGGAACGCATCGTTACATATGCGTTACATTTGTATTATGCGTTACATTTGTATTTTGCTAACTACTATATTTAGTTTAATCAAGCAGTTTCTTTTTTTTTTATCTATCCCATTAGTAGTCAACATACGAGTTTGTAAGTCGTTATGGAAGGAAACAGGAGAAGAAAACAAGCGGAAGCAGGGTTTCATTTGTTGATATATTCAAGTTAAAAATACCAGCTTTCAACCATATTCACGTTTGTAGTGGACAATTCAGACGAGCCGAATGTACTTTTACCCAACATTGTACGAGCGTTTTACAGCAACCTCGCACGTTTCAATTGAGCAAAGTCCCTTGTTCGACCTTAACAACAGTTGCTTCTCGATGTTGCTGTCTGCAAGACGAGCAAGTCGAGGAGAGGGTAGGGCCTTTAAAAGGTCAGTTTTAAAAAAAACTACAAATATTTCTTTGTGAGGTTGACTTTGTTGTTCATTTTGGAGGTGTGTGTGTGTGTGTGTCCGGGGGGGGGGGGGGAGAGAAGAACTAATGGTTATTTTCGTGTGTGTGTATCTTTTAAGTGAACAATGTTCGGAATACAAGGGTGCGTTCGATATCTGGCAGTCTGTGATCTTGTAACTGTAGGTCTCGTTATAGAAGTTCACTAGTGGCTGTAGTCGACCTTAGATTTCTGGGAGGATTCGTGGAAGCAAAGAAAGTAGCGGAGCTTGAAACAACCCTCTTTCTTTGTCTTTTCCTACGACTACAAGCCTTGCTTTTATTACGCAATTTCGGGCACTCAGAAACGAATCAATGTCCACCAGCTCTCCTGCACCCGAAACTGTTAGCGAGCGAGGACCACACAGAATAACTTACAAGATTAGTAGCCAAAAAGGTAACGAGATCATACACTTCGTAAAAATATTGTTTCTCTACTGTCAAAATTTCCCTGTTATAAATAAAATAAAAATTACCCCACTGAACGAAAAAAAGGAACGCCGTTACTCTTTCCGTTCCACTAAAAATGTAACGCGTTCCCGTTCCAGTTCCAGCGATGCAAAATGGAACGGCGGCGTTCCTTCGTTCCTCATAAAAGGAACGCGTTCCAGGAACGCCGTTCCTTGGAACGCCGTTCCGTACAACACTGGTCCTGCAGTATGCAACCGTGCAGGTGGACGCGGTCTACTTTGACATGACCAAGGCCTTTCATAAGGTTGACCACCAGATGCTCTTGTTGAAATTAAAAGAATACGGATTATGCACTTTGTATTGCACATGGTTTGAAAGTTACCCTTCAAATCGACGTAATTATGTTAGATTTTTAAATTGTGTGTCGGAGATATTTGCATCTTTATCTGGCGTACCCAAAGGCTTGGACCACTCCTGTTTTTTTTTATATTTGTTGACGATCTACCATCTTCCATCAGAAACTCGAAAGTGCTAATGTTCGCCGATGAATTAAAACTTTTCCGTGTTGTTGACAATGTAAATGACTAAATGACTGTATTCAGATACAAAATGACATCCGCTCCGTTAAACATTGGTGCTTAAAAATAGGCTTCAACTAAATCCGAAAAAGACTGTAGTAATGTCCCTTACCAGGAAGAAGGAAAGCATAGTCTTCGATTACACTATATTTTAAGAGCAAGTGCTGCGGGTTGTTTATGTACGGCTTTGTGGACTTGAGATTGGATTTTCGGCTTCACGTCTCTCGCATTGTTGGTCAAGGACTTCGGCAAATGGGTGTAATTTGGCGGCTGACAAAAAAAAATTTCGTTGCTTTGATTGTCTTTGATGTCGGTATTGTGCATTGGTTAGATCACGCCTCGAGTTCGCGTCTGTGGTTTGGAAATCTGTAACGATATTACATAGTAATCTTATTAAAAACGTTCAGCGTAAGTTCATAAGAATCTTATACGACCGACATATCGGCCGCCGCCGTTCCTACAATTACCATTTTGTGCTCACTGACCTCGGTCTAGTGCCTCTGAACGACAGACGAATTGCAAGAGACGTGCATTTCCTGTGTCAAATTGTGCATGGTTTTCTTGATTGTGCCCAGCTGCTGATGTCGCTGAGGTTCCGGTACCGTCAAGGAGGACATCAAAATGCAGAGACATGTTTTTGCCTAATGTGCGGGCCACTTGCTTAGTGACACGTGTCCAACAGACTCACGATGCCTGTTTTGGTGAAACAGACATTTTTGCCAGATTGTGTTTTTATCTCATACTTTTATGTATGTGTGTAAAGGACAGTGCACTGCTGCTCAGGCCACTTGGCTGTTTGCAGGCGCGCAAATAAACCCAATCTACCCCATCTTAGCTACATGCTCTCCAGAATAAATTATTATTTAATTCATGCGATTTACTAGCGTCCCAACGTTTTTCTAGGTTAGTGTTTCCGGCCAGCGCCATCGTCGGCGTATTTGTGATCAGTGTCCAAAGTTCTTCAAACGTCAAAAGTTGTACGCCCTACTTCAATTGAAACAAAGTCGACCTTGCAACGTCCCCGTGCCGTCTTTTGCCGTCGTGCCCTCCGTGCCGTCATATGTCCTGTGAAATGTTTGCTGATGACGGAAGGGATTGTGATGAGCGGGCCGATGTCTGTGATCCGCAGCATACATAGGAAGAGAAGTGCAAATGTCTTATTTCCATAGAAAACACTCAGAAACCGAGAAATTGTTCAATGCCCGGTCTCTTGCTGTCTCTGGAAAGGCCACCAACAAAAAACATTAGTGAAGCTCTGAATGTACTTTGTCACCCAAGAGCTTCATTCGTGTTTTTTTCCTTTGCCTTTGTGGAGAGCTTCTAGAAAGTTTGTCGAGACGAAAACGAGAAATATGAACTTATTTATATACCCAGTTTTCTTCAAGAATTCTCTCCTAGGTCCGAACAAAGTTGTTCTGTATTAACGAGGCAAAATCGGATGGGGACGGGTCCGACATATTGATCTATACATCGCAATGCCCTTACTAACAAGGTTAATATTAAGAACGCACGACTAATCTTTTAAGATGCTGTAGGGATTATTAAAAAAAAACTGAATGATTTAGCTTCTCACTGGTTTGTCGCAGTATTTATCAGCTTCTTTCTTGTAGCCATCATTTCCACGCCAGCAAGTCCTGACTAAATTTGCACTGCGAAAAACAAAAGGATAACTCACAGTCAGATTAACTTAGGGTTACAAATAAAGCGAACAATAGTGAACACTTTTCGTTAAGTAGAAACGTCAATCTCGATGATTCAATGCCAAGACTGCCCTTCTTTTCCAGTAAACTCGGTCTTGAGTGATATTCTCAAATACAATCTCTTTCTTCTAGCCTAGGTTAAACAAATAAAAACAAAAGACGTAACTTTCTAGCATGTTTTTTTTAATAGTCGAAAACTGCCCATGCGGGATTTAGTTAGTCTTCTATTTCACCCGGTAATGTAGACAAAGATATGGACCTTGACACTGTTTATAATATTAACTCTTCCTTGATGCATTTCTGCCTTATTTAAACACATTTATTTTAGCGTAAAATATAGCCTCGATGAGCGGTCAAAGAACAATGAAGCATCATTGGCAATAATTTCAACGTCATATTTTAATAAAGTTTTTTTACGTGTAATATTTTATTGAGTCATTACATATAATTGCTCAACGGCATGCTCCCTCAACGTGCATTCGAAGGAAGAAAACTGAAGTACAAAAATCAAAGTAGATTGTGTTCGATCACACTCATGATCTTTTTTCCTTAAAAAATCGGCGCCATTATCGATTGCATCAATATTTACAAATGAAACATTATAATATTAATATTTAAGTAGAAATACTCACGTGATAAGAAGAGAAATGGCTATTAAAAAAAGTGCCGTGGCTCTCATTTCACTGCCTGCCGCTGCACTCTCTATTTGTTGAAGTGGAGAGAACTACAACACGGCTAAGACGAGGGCCTCCTGCTTAAATGGTTTCTTGATTTAGCAAACTTGTATCAGAGTTCAAAGGCGGCTTAAAGGTGCGCAACTCGTCTACCCCTGTTTGGTTACGAGAATCATGAGGTCCTGACACCCAGCTCTTAATTCCGGTTTGCTCCAGAAGCTTCTACAGGAGTGGACCGTAATCACTAGCAGATGCGAAAAAGTGATGTTTGAATTGTTATTTATTTCTTGTTCTGCAAAACGATCCGTGGTCTTGCTGCGATTTCAAACACTATCTAAGAAAAAGAAGAAAAACTACTTTACTTTCAGAGTTGTTTTATTGAATAATAAAAAAAACAAGACTGCGTGGAATATTTTTTTAGTTTATTTTGATATTGGGAAGAGGATTCATCTTCCGTCCTAAAACATTCCCAGGTGGCCGAACTATGAAAACAATATTCTACAGAAGCATAACGATTGGCCCTTAATTGAACGATCATTGATTTTGTTATTACAGTGTTGTCCCATGTCATCCATGCTCGTTACATTGTACTTGGCATAGAGAAGTTGAGACAAATGCGTCCTGCAATTAGCATTCGGTCAGCCGCCCTTCCAAAGTATATTTTAAAAAAAGGTGTCCAGGTGATTTTATGTGATTAGAGAAACTCTCAACCGCACGTAAAGGACAAATAAGCAAGGCGGGATTTCATTCAACGAAAAGTTCGTTCTACTAAATGAAGGCTTTCCGAACACGCTTGGACTTAAGGTGGCCATCGTTCAAAAACATTCACTGGCTGGGTTAGAAGTTCTGAACGAATCCCGCCCTGTCCTTCAGCAGATTTTTGAGTTTACGTACATAACTGTGCTGCGTTAGATAAAAAAGAAACACTGGAAAGATTAACTATTTTATTGTCAGAAACCCGTTCAAGAAAATATACAAATGGTTTGGAAGCAGTTTTGGCCTAGTCTTGCCATGACAAGTTAGCGCATTATCAACTGAGCATCCCCCGTTTTCTCTCTACAAACACCTTTAAAGCCACGGTTTCATGCTGTGCTAAATCACGATCGCGGAGTAAATTACGTTCGGCTTGTTTAACCGCGGTTGAAGCTGTTTCGCAATGCTCAATATTTATCCTCACCAACTCGAGAGACGCGTTAGTGAGAACCGTATTCCATCTCTCCAGTTCACTCTGAAACAGCGCTGTCATGCTGGGCTTCAAGGTAAATTGTAAGCCCTTAGGGGCGATGCGCGCGTCAAGGTAATATTTAAGGTGTGCGGCATGCAAATCGTGGCATACTCTTTTGTCAGCTAATTTTCTAAGTTGTAAAAAAGTCCGAGATGGCAAGTCTTCGCGGTCTGCGTGGGTCTCACTCAGTACAGGGGGAGCTCGCGATGTACCCCGCGGTGGTCGTCAATCCCGCTGGCGACGGACAACGTCGCCGAACGTCTTGCGCAGGTTGTATCTGAGTGGAAGGGTGGGCCTCGGGAAGCGATTCACGCGCCCCGCAGGGCGGGTCGCCAGGGCGGGACGCTTGGGGTTGTCCTCCGATGGGGGAGGGGTGGCGTTTGCCGAAGAGCCGCAGGCGAGTCCATGGTCCGACTGGGCGAAGCACTCGGGGACGACCGCCGAGGACGGGAGCGCCGGGAACTCTGCGAGACCACCGCCGAATCCAGGGTCCGGCAAGTCCGCCGGGACCGGGCGCCGAAGGTGCAACAGTGTATGGGCACAGTCGTCCGAAGGAGCAACATCCCGCAGCGGGCCCGCCGCCACGTTCAAGCCGGGGTCTTTGGTGGACTCTCGAGAGGTGGCGTGGTCCTGCCACATGTGAGCTCCCCGGCGATGACATCGCTGGAGTAGTCGGTGCAAGTTCCACGCCAGGTAGGACACGCCGGCGAAACTCGAGTGTACGCCACCCGAAGCCATGACAAGGCGCACAGGAAGATCGTCGAGGCTGTGATCCAGGAAGAACGTGTTAAGTGTCTGGTGACACAGGTGGCGGAGGCCCCCGTTGAAGCCCCGCGCCTTCAAATTGAATCTTGCCACGAAACTCCAGTTCGAAGAGCCTCGACGCCGGTTAGGAGCACGAGGCAAAACCAAGGTTAAGTACACGTTTACGATGTCCAGACGTTGCTCTCGAACCAGTCTCAACAGGTTACGGTACCTGGTTAGTGCCAAAGAGACGCCGGTGGTGGCGTGGTTATTCGTCCCCAGGTGCAGGATGAGGAGGTTGACACCGCGGGGCACGAAGTCCAAGAGATGCCTGGGGTCCATGATGCAGGCTCCTCGTTGGGAAATGAAGGCGGGTGATTCCTCGTTGCACGGGTCGAAGTGGTGGTGGAAAAATTTAACTTGAGAGTCCCCGATAATAGCGGTGTTGGAGCATGAGCTGGAAACTTCCAACCAATCAACTTCGAAGTGGCGCGGTCGGCGTCCATCGTAAAAGTAGATAAAGAAAATATTGCGCAGGATGCCGAAGACTATAAAGTAATGAAGTCGCACTTCGAAACGTTGTTGGAGTTTTAAAGCATTTAGTGAGTCTACGTTTCGGCCTGAGACAGGCCTGCTCCACGCACGGCCGCAGCGCCTGCTGCGGCCGCGCGTGGAGTGGGGGGAAGTACAGCAGCGTTTTTTTACTTGGGCTCTTTTACTTGGGCATTTTTACACGTGATCTGACAGGTGACGTGGCCCGGGTGTGGAAGCCGAAAACAACTCTGTAACCGATTCTGGCAACCAGTCTTGAAGAAGGCCTGCCTCAGGCCGAAACGTCGACTCACTAAATGCTTTAAAACTCCAACAACGTTTGGAAGTGCGACTTCATTACTTTATAATCTTCGGCATCCTACGCTATATTTTCCCCCCCTCTCTCTCTCTCTATATATATATATATATATATATATATATATATATATATATATATATATATATATATATATATGCTTTCGGAGACGACATTTTTCTGCACAACTTCAAGTGAAATCGCTCAGTAATCACTTTCTATATGAATATTTATGAAAAACCGTGCATGTACTTGTGTTCTTATGAATAAAGTGGTTTTGGTATGCCCTTCTTGCAACTGGATTTGACTGGCAACAGCAATACTATTTCGTGGGGACATATACGCCAACAAGCTTGAAATATGTTAATTGTGATCACAGATAATCAGGTCAGCAGAAGATAATTGAACATGTCTGGAAGGTGACCACTTTGGACATTAAAGCACATATGGTAAAATGAGTACTTCGAAAAGGTTTCCAAGCAAGACAAAATGGCTTTCAAATGTTTTGTTTTTTGTTTTTTAACTTGCAAATTACGAACAATGTACATCATTATATATGTGATAATATCAAGAAATAGTGAAGATGTTTGCTTGCCTTGACAAGCCGCGGGACGATGGGCAGCCAACATCGGTCACACCTCATGGGTTCGCTATAACCGACCTCTTTTGTCCCGCAAAATTTCGCCTGAGCAGAGAAAGCATCGCCTAGGATTCGCTAGAGTCGCGAATATGCAAAAGCAATATCAATACCCAAAATATTATTTACCAATGGCGGAGTCTGATATAAGTTTGATGCCGTAAATTGTTCGGGAATTGATAATCCTTCACTTTCCTGCGTCAGGAGGAAGGTGGGACGGTAAAAGACTTATCGACAACTTTGTGTATTCCAAAGATGCATATACCCATTTCTCTGCCTTTTACAGCCATTGAAAAATCAATGCTTATATAACTAATAAACATGAAGAATCTTTAAGTTTCAAAATAAATCAGCAGTATGGAAATCAGAAGCCCCTTCAAAAGTTTTGCTATATTGCGTTTTTTTGTACTAGAAGCAGTTTTTGCATATTCGTTAATGATGGTCTACCTCCAAGCTGGGGTTATTTTGAATGCAGTCTTCTAGGCGTTACTAAAAAAAAAAAAAAAAAAGTAACCGATTACGATTACAAATATATTGTTTCAAAAATGTAACTAATTACATCAATCAATCAATGCATCAGAAGTAGTTGAAAAATTACAGAAAATGATTGAATATTTTGCACGCTAGTTTATTTAACTTTTGATTATGAAACCAAAAATAATGGATAAGTTCAAAGGGGTTGCATCTTGTTTATTTATGTTATTCGCACCTTGTTAAGCTTGAAGATCAGTTTTCGCTTAGTTCGCGTCAGTCATCTTCCCACATCTCCCGTTGAAGGTATCTGACGCGACGCTGAAGACCCTATCGATGGATGCGCATGAGGGAATTGCGGTGTCGTAGCTGACAAACACTTTGCGCACCAGTTCGTGGTTACGCAGTGCTTCGACGGGTGCTTCCGAATCCTCTAGGAAGCGAAGCGCTTAACTGTAGTCACCGCCTGCTGAAAGCGTTTCAGGCGAGGGGACGAATTCTGCCGAGCGTCCGCAAAGACGACGGCTGTTGCATACCATAGCGGCGACGACTAAGTTAGTGTGCCAGAGGACAATGAAGACCCTGGCGACGTTCTTCAGTTGTCACCTTGTAGTGATGTGTAAAAGAGAAAGTTACGTCACATCACATCACGCGAGTTCACTGATTGGGTAGCAGTTCCCATTGTTATAAAACCAATGAAAGGCGAGTGATCCGGACGATCGCTCGAGGACACGCTCAGACCACAACCAGAACGAACCTGCCTGCTGGTTTTCGATCTGATGCCGTCGGAGGAATCGCCATTCCGAAATGACCGCCCGTTTCCCGGAACCCACACCGCAGCCCGGTGAGTCGGAGCTCACGCATCCAGCGATGTCCCGGCGAACCTGCCTTTAGGTCAGCGGCACCTCATCCAGCTGCACCCCGCAGACTAGTTGGCCAGCGCGCGGCCATATGACACTACATTTATGGCGACGAGGATTGTTCAGAGTTCGTGGTCTGACGGTCCTCCGCGTCTGCCGCTCTCCGCTGTCAATTCGAACTTCGTTTTCCTACAGCCAACCGCCGTTAGGAACGTTAGGGTAGAGATCGGCTTGGGCACCCGGTAACTATCCCGGTTCCCCACGTTGGTTTATTGTAGCGGTTTCAAGCCCCGAGTTCTCAGCTTTCATTTTGTTTTTCACCGTCTTTTCTGCGTGGCAGCTTGCCGGCAGAATTCACTCTTTTTACCTAAACACTGCGTAAGGGTGTGCGACTCCTAAGTGCTCTGTATACTGCATCCACTGTAGGTAGCCGTTCGCTACGAGCATCTTTTGAATCGCTCACCTATTTTCACAACTTACACTTTGAAGTCGTTATGGCACATAGCTGCCGCAGTTTGTATGTGAGCTTTGATTACGGTCCTCGCACCTTGTCGACTCGCTTATTGTGACTGTGCGGCTCAAGCTACGCAATTTTTGTTCTTGAATTGCGGTGCGCTGCTCACCTGCTTTAAGCCAAAGTTTTTTTCGGGGTTTCCACGCAGTCTCTAAGAATGCGATCGTGCACACGTCGCAAGATCAAACCATCAAGAAAATGATCACCAAGTCGCGTGTTCTCGGACCCGTCTTCGAACGCGCAAAGCGGGTGCTGATGGCGTAACGCCGCTAAGAATTCCGTGCCACTCTCTCCCGGCTGCTGAACGCGAAGACGGAGCTTCTTACGCTCGAGTGCTAGAGATCCGGAAAAATCAAAATGGCTCTCTACGGCCGCCAAAAAGGTCTCGAACTCGTCAGGAGTTCTGAGTGCGGAAGGTTAGTGAATCCAAATGCGGACACTATTCGTCGCCCTTCAATGCCCAGCAACGAAAAAAGGATCTGTTTCTTCCTCTTTGGGTCAACACCCTCCAGGCCCGCCGCACCCAGGAATGACATGAATGTCTCCTTCCATGCACCCCAAGCCTGTGGTGCCGGTCCCGGAACTGCGAGAAACGGGGGTGGCGGTGGCAACGCCGCGGGCTGAACGACCGTTATCTGCCTTTCGTTCACTATTCATGATGTCTAAGTCTCAAAAGGATGGATTTTAAATCAAAAGTATACGCTCAACTGTGATTGAAAGAGCGCGGTCTCTTACAGCTAGTTTACACACCTACTTTGTTTTGAATCGAGGAATCGCAAGGTCCGACAGACCGATTTTTTACGTAAAAAAACTCAACTCAGTACTTTTAGCTCTTGGGAAACATATAATTCATTAGTACAATAATGTTTTAATTACAGCGCGCGCTACCGCGAAAGAAAACGAGATTGAAGCATTTTTAAAAGTTACAATAAAATTTAACTGATTACAAATGATCAGTTGCTTGTAGCTCGTTACCTACAATTCTGGTTATATATGAGAAAATATAAATAGTTATATCAAAACTTTAAGGTTTGCCTCTAAAAGAACACCATCGATAGCTTTAACATGAAAAAGCTCGTATGGTTATCCCATTGCGTGACGGATATTAAAACGTTTAAAACAGCACACGTTTTTGATTCACGATGAATTGATGTTTTAGATTGTATCAGCCGTGCTAGTGGTGATACCGAAACATTGAGAAAGAAGCCGGTTGGCGGGGACAGACGGAACAAGACACAGACACGACCAGAATCGAGCTTGGACGACCGAGGGGCCCGGCGGCTACATCCAGCAATGTCTTCTACAGTTTCCTTTGTCCGGTACATATCGTACACAACATGCCTTGTGTATCATATCCGTGTGCATTGAGATAAAGACGGTCATGGTGGTGTCATGCCTGTTTTTTTGTTTTCGTTTATAGTTTTATATAAGGTAGCAAAATCTGTGCACCGAACAGGACTGACCTTTCTTTTGCAAGATGCTTCCTTATGTTCGGGGGAAAAATCGCATTCGAGAGAAGGTTGAAACAACGATTTTCTCAACGCCGCGATAACGCAAATTTGAAGGCCAGAGGAATAGCGAATAAAGTTTTTTACACCGTCAAAGTTCCTACGTTTAATCCACGCATACTTTTGTGCCAGAATTAGTTAAAGTTCATTTATATGAGGATATATTTCAAGCGAAATAAAATGCCAAACTTGGCTTCTGGAGCAAATCTCACACAATGAGGCATTTTTAGGTGAATTTTTAAGTCGCTTTAACTTTTTATTCTTATGATGAAACTTTTTTTTGACGAGTGTTTCACGCTTTGTGAACTTCTAGGAAATTAATTAGCGTTCTACTGTTAAAAGTGTTTTCTGCATTGCACCCAAAACATTTGTCGAAATCGAAAGTCAAAACTTTGCCATTTTTGTGTGGCAATTAAAGAAAAAAATCATTCTCGAATTTCTTTATATTTTACCCAATGGGTCCTGATGACCGGTAATTACTAATCTGCAAAGAGATGCTGCATTATTTTGTTTTAAAACAAACAAAAAAATTAATGTCTGACCAGGTCGTGGTTACATCAATCACCGCTGGGGCGTTTCTGTCTTAACGACTAGTGGTACACGAGCGACGCATGCTACAGTATCCTTATTTAATCATATTATTGTCTGGACACCCCTAAAAAAATTCTAGACACAAAACGTGAACTTGTTCTCATCACTGATGTGGCTGATATTTTTAATGAATACTGAACTTTGCGGCGCGTCCGGTCCTTATTAAGGTGTATGCTTGGCTGGTTGGGTGCTCATCGTGCTACCTTTTCAAAAGAGTACTTTAATATGAATAATTGGCTGACAAAATAATTCGATTGGTCGTTCTCGGGAACGTTAGGACCGAGGAATGTTATGGAAGCTCTTCGCTCAACCGATGGAGGGCGTGGCGCGAACGGAAGGTTAAATCCGGCTGTGCAATATGGCATTGTAACGCATGGCATAGCTGGACTCGAAGCCGGAGCATAGCTGAAGACGGCACCGCAAGGAAATAAGTGCTTCTTGATGCAGACTTGTCAACAAAATAAGTGGCATCCCCCTTCCCCCCTCCCTCTCTCTCACCGCCCCCTCTATGGCGGCAGAAAGTGAGGCCGAAGGTTACAACCAACTAGTCCCCAATCGATCTCGATGATTCAATATTAAATTATTTGCCTCTTTATTTAGCTGGTATCCTGTAGTGATTTTCTACGTTTATTGCTGTTTGTTCCCTTCCTGCTTGGCTAAATCGCACAATTTCTGAAGTATGTAACGAGCAATAAACAATCGGTAAGATATCATCAGCTAACACCGAAGTGTAACTCCAGCTGCGAAGTTTCTGTTAGAGGTCCGCCGTTCGAATTACCGGGCGTTTTCGCACATCGCAATACATGTTGTGTAGTCCGGAGCACAGCGTCAGTTCGAACGAATAAACCGAAAGCTCTAATTAAGTGTGTTCGAATCAACGAGATTCGAGTATATATATATATACACACACGGCGAGAAGGTTCAACGGGCCGGTTGGACGTGAAACGAAAGTTGAAGAGTTCCAGGAAAGGCCTTCACTTCCCCAACGTTACAAGCGGGGACCGCTTTTCTTCAGGGTGGGATGGTGTGTTAAATGTCCTCTTCTTCTTGTTGACGTTGAGAACAGGAAGAGTGACTATGAAGGGTATTAAAATATTCGGAACAAGAGCAACAATAATATCGTAAATCTTTGAAATTAGTAATTATAAATATATTAATCCAAATCATTAAAACTACATAAATTGATTTGTAGTATTTGCCACAGTCTTTGTTACAGTTCTTAAGCACAGTCACCCCGAGCACGGCCACCAGTGGGGATCGAGTGGGCGTGCCCCGAGCAACCGGAGCGCACACAAAAGTAGCAAGGAGGATGTGTTCGGGTTTAACACCGCTTCGAGAGCGGAGATCTAGACAGCGCAAGAGTGCCGTGGCGGTTTTTTTCTGAAGTATTTATGTCATAATTTAATAGACCGATCTCACCTAGCATTCGACGCATGCGCGAGGCGGCAATAACTTTAGTTTACAGGAGCCAAGCGGCAGTGCACGAGGCTGTTCGTGCTCTGCACGCGCAGAGCTCCAGCCAGGTTGTGGCACGCGACCTGGCTCATCGTCGTTTCGTCGACGCATTGCGGCAGCGGTGGCGTAGTCAAACTGGCTGGTGACATCGGTCTATTATGCTTACGCGCCGAGGAGTTTAACGCAGCGGAAGGATTACCACGGGACGCACGCTCACGAGGATCTTCATGAGAGGCGTGGAACGAGCTCACGATGGCAGGCGCCATCGGCGCAACAATGTGATCGACGCGCTCGGCTAGCACAGTCCGTGCAGAACCAAAATAATTGTGTGGCTTCGGCGCTGCACAGACCGTGGCAGCCAAGAGAGTACGCCTGGACTTGCATTAATACCACAAGCATCTGAATTGACTTTGTGAATGAAAAAAGCCTCCTTCAACTCTCTGTCGTGATCAGAGCTAAACTCAGATTCAAGAAGGATGATACGTATGTACTTTTTAAAAGCTATGCTCTTTAAAAGATACATGTGTTTTGAGAACGGGAGCGTGGGTAAGGACTTGACGTGAGACTTGTGATTATTGAAGTGCAACCGAAATGAAGTACTGGTTTGTCCTATATAATCTATGTTAATAGTTTACAGTGTAAAAGATAAATAACGGTACGCGTACCCCAGTTGAGGTTTCCAGTGATTTTAAAAGAAAAGTCAGGGTTCGCGCTAGTGACAAGATTGGTGGTTTCTACATATTCACGAATCTCACACCTGGGCGTCTGGAAAGGTCTACAACCAGAAACACCAGAAGTCCTATTTTTCGAGTACACCAACATTTCCTTTTAATGTTTCTACCTCGTCGATATACCACTCGTGGTTATGTCAGAAACAGGGTGCGTAGTTTATCGCTTTGCTGCAAAATACTGTGATGTTTCCTGAGGATATTGTTTAGATTTGGAAGGTGGGCTGAACATGTAACCACCAAGTTTGCGTGCTAGTTTTGTGACATTTGGGGTATGGGTTAATTTGCTCTCGGTCGAGAGCACGTGCTCTTCCAATAGCCTTATCGACAATGGCTGGTGGATAATTCTGCTTGGATAGCACGAGTTTCAGATTGCTGGCGTTGCGTTCGTATTCGTCTAAATTAGAGCATATTCTCCGGATTCTGTGAGCTTGAGAAAAGGGAATACTTGTTTTGCAATGTTTAGGGTGGGAGCTCTTGAAGAGCAGGTACTGTTGACGGTCCGTCGGCTTCCTGAAGTGTTTTGTTGAAAGAGCATTCCCGCTGATCTCGACTGTATCGTCAAGAAAGTCAATGCTCGTTTTAGAATAACTATGCGAAAACCTAATACTGCGGTGGAGACCGTTAAAGTCCTCAATAATGTCTATAAGTTCTGACTCCCCGTGTGCCCATACCATAAAGATATAATCAATGTAGCGCTTATAAAACAGAGGTTACATAGAGAGACTAGACAAGAAGTTAACTCTAAATCGGTCATAAAAAGGTTTGCATAGTCAGGGGCCATCTTTGTGCCCATCGCAGTTCCCCGAGTCTGTTAGAAATGTCTTTCTTTAAATTCAAAGTCCTTATTTTCTAAAACAAACCTGATAAGTGTTTCGAGGACGTCATTCTGGACACGAATTATTGGAGGGTCATTGCTATAGGCCTTGATTTCTGCTTCAATGCCATCCTGGTGAGGTATGTTTGTATATAGGGACGCAACATCCATGGTGACCAGGATTGCGTCAGTAGGAATTACAAGTTCTGTTATTTCTCGGAGAAAGTGATTTGTGATTCGAAGCGGTGTTAATCGCGAACATATCCTTATTGCTACTTTTGTGTGCGCTCCGGTTGCTCGGGGTGATTGGGCTTAAGAACTGTAACAAAGGCTGTGGCAAATACTACAAACAATTCAATAAGTTTTAATGATTTGGATTAATATTTTTTTTTAATATTTACTAATTTCAAAGATTTACGATATTATTGTTGCTCCTGTTCCGAATAGTTTGATTACCCTTCATTGTCGCTCTTCCTCTTCCACACGAACGTCAGCAGAAGAGGACATTTAACACACCATCCCATCCTGAAGAAAAGTGGTCCCCGCTTGAAACGTTGGTGAAGTAAAGGCCTTTCCTGGAACTACTCAGCTTTAGTTATATATATATATATATATATATATATATATATATATATATATATAGATATATATATATATGTATACTGTTGCGTGGGACGACTAAAAGTGTAAAACAGTGTAATTGTACTTCGAAGCTTTTAGTGGAGTTCGCTCATGCATTGGTCGGTCGCCGCTGCGGCCCGAGTCTGGCGTTCACCAGGACTGGTTACAAGACATTCTTGGCCGTCGGTACTCGAGACCCCCGAGTCCGGTCAAGTGTCACGTCACGTGCATACCTCATTGGAAGTACGATAACAGCTGACCACTTATTTTCGGTGGAAGGTCAGGAGTAAGCGTCTCGCAGCTAAACTCACCACAAGGTCAAACGGGGAGGCTCCCCCGCAGGGTTCATACCAAAACACACTCATGAAAACCTTAAAAAATACCCCCCCCCCCCTCCCCTCAAGAAAAAAAGTGGTGCCAACTGATTTAGAGGTGACAGTACTCTAGAACTATCATCATCATCAGAGCGGGGATGGAAGCACAGCTGCCTCATGGCCTCTCCACGTTCGCGCGTGAGGCGGCGTAGATCCTCGCGTTTATTCTGTCGCATAATATCGGTGAAAAAAGAACTCTAGCGGAAAATTGAGCGGTATTCTTCGTTGGTTCAGCGAAGGTCAAATTATGTTACCAGCGTACGACTTAAATTTAAATATTCTCTCGTGTGGATGCGTCATCAGCTCTAAGCTGACGTTGAAAAGCATGGAACACCATGACGGATGCCTGTCTCCGGGTGAACTGCATTATTTATGTTAAATATATGCTTCTTTTATGATAAAGAAATTCAACAAAACAGCGAATTCCAACGCGGATAAGATATTACTCATAGTGTGGGCTATATAATGCCAGGTATTGTTTTTTTTTTAATTTGAGCTTTTGCAGTAATATAAATATTTGGCATGAAGACAACTTAGTGCTCTATAGGAAATTTCCGTGCTATTAAGTTCTTCTGCAGCCAGTAATCCGCATGATGTGGGTAAGGTTTTCGGAGTCTGAAGAATTCTACTACATTGCAATGAGAAGAGAGTGCCTCTTTTAGTTACGATTCGCAAACTCCACGTTAGCAGGACAACTAAAACAAGTTAAATGAACGGTATCAATATATTTGCCGCGAGCGTAATAAACGAGTGTAACTGAGCAACACAGCAACGTTACAGTTCATAGAGAGTTTTAGAATAGCGTAAAGACCCTTGGCGTAGCACTGCGTTCAGCGCACACAAGCTGCCGACGAAACGCTATGGGGCGCGTGAACCGCGCACTTTTAGTACAGCGGAAAACAAACCCAGACGTAAAAACATGCAGTGGCATCTTGATATGCTCCTGCTAACTGTTCAAAACGATCCAAGGCGGGTATTCGGTCAAGCCAATCCAACGTCGTGAATCTCCTTGCACTGCGAAGTGCGTGAATCTTTTTCCGGGTGCCTGCTGTGATGTGTTTTGCCTTTTTTTAGGACTGTGCGACCAGCAGTTTGATCTATAGGAACCGTGCGGATCTAATTCAAGCCCCGACCAGGGCTCCCCTAGCGGCAAACGGGTCCGTTGCATCGGGCATCTTCTGCCAGTCGCTGCATTGGTTGTGCGTTGTAGTGGGCAGGGTGTAAGATAGACAGGTGGGGAAACGAGAGCCAAATGAGCGACCGGATTGTGTCCCCCTCGGTTTTCTCTTTTTCTGTGGCGCCATCTATGAGGAGCACCGCGAACTCTCACTCCGGGTGGGCGAACGGTGGCGACCGGCTAAACTGACGGAGATGGTTTCTCGTGTATTTTCAATGGAGGACTGTCGTGCTCTTGGTTTATTTTGCGCATTCTCCCATAAAGTTCCATGCAAATTCAATTCCAATTTTTTTCTTCTCGCCGCAGCGCCATTTGTCGCAAAGCGGGGGTACCCGCAAGCAGACGAGTAGACAATCCGGTCACGGCGCTGCGGTAGGCTTCAATGGGCCGTTTCCCCACCTGTCTATCTTACACCCTGGTAGTGGGTTAGCGCTGTAATTTCTGAGATGGCTGTTCCGCACCAAGAAAGCCGCAACAATTGCTGCGTGGTCGGCAAGATCGCGCACGGCACGAAGTACTACATCGTCCCTTCGAAGCCGTACGAGGCGGAGTACTGCGCGACCCGGGTACGACTTGTGCGTCCATACAGGTTAGCTTCCAGTTCGCGCTTTGTTTAACCTGCTGACGAGTAATACAATTAACTTTTTTCTCTTCTAGCGACGATGGAACAGCATCGACACCGACGGCAAACTCTAAAGTATGCAGCAAATACATCACCGGAATCGAGAAGCGGAATGCGGTCGCCCTCCTAAGCCTACCACCGTTGGATGTTTCCATCAGCCTACAGGAAGATAGTAAAGAAAATCGCGGAACGGCGCGAAAAAAAAATCGCCCAGTTATTGTCAAGCTGATTCAGAAATAAAAGTACATAATTACCGCAGTCCACCCAACGCCAACAAAATTTTTTTGCGGGCGCGCTTAATTTTGTTTGCAGAGTACGGCGCTCCGTGACATCCACATGTCCGTGGAAAGTGACCTCCTTCACGTCGCACACGCGGCCAGATTCATGAAACAGTTTTCTCTTCGTCATATTGGCACCACGGAAGAAGCTTTCTGGATTCGTAATCACCCCGGGAACACTGTCCGCTGTGCTGCTAATCGCCACTGCTTCCCCCCCCCCCCCCCCCCCCCCCGAAGATTCTGCACCGGCTACCGAAGAAGCTTTCCGGATTTTCAGTCGCCCACTGTCCTCTGTGCTGTTCGTTGCTATTACTTCGCGATGATTCTGAGCCGGCGGCACCGGCTTCCGAAGGAACTTTCCGAACTCGTAACTGCCTTAAATTCCGTCGTAATCACGACGGGGACACTGTCCGCCGTGCTGTTCGTCACCATTGCTGCCCGATGCTCCTGCGGCGACTACCGCCAACTACCGCCAGGTCGCGGCGAACAATAGGCGACCGCCGCGACCCGGCCGGCTTGTCGCTTCCTATGGTTCGCTTCAGTGCGTTGTGGGATCCCTACTCGCTTATGTTGGCCTCGGCATTCGCTTGGAAGTATGCAATCAATAGGTCTCCCCGCCCGCGTACCGGCCGCACGTTAAACACCTTTTCGGGTTCGACGGCGTCGCCAACGTTCCTGGCTATCGACACTCATCTTTGTGGGCGCTCGAAAGGGTTCGTAGAGTTATTTCTTTGAGGAGGTTGTGGGTCTCCTGTCAATACCGCCCGATCAGGCGGAGTTCCACTCGCTCTGAGGAAGTCACACGGGGAAGCGCTACCATTGAGAAAAGGTTTAATTGGTACTTAAGTTCAGAGTCCGATGAAAAGGAGGGCCAAGGCTGTCTGTCTACTGGGTGTGTCAAGGAGTGGCCAGGCTCTTTAGATCAACCGCAAAATTCGGTTTCTTAACCTATCGCACTACGACTTTCTGCAGCGTTGCCCACAAATGGTGCTTCTTTTTTTTTTTTTTTTGTAAACTTTGCAAAGAGCGAACGTACCCGAGGAAAAAGGAAAGAAACAAAAAGGCTTAGCTCCTATGGGATTGCGGCAAAGCAAAAGGTCTTTAAACAATAGTGCGCCGTTTCGCACGGGAGAAAAATATAGCTCAAGCGGGCGCGACGCCAACTGCGGCAACGAACGAGCCTACGGCGCCGAAAGCCGACGTCTTTAGCAGACAATCTTTCCGACTCAGCAGCGGCGCGATTTTTTCTGATATCAGTTGCCGATGCATTATTTTATCATCCTTCCGGATAAAACATATTGAATGGACACATAATCCATTAGAAAAATGGTTTGTTGGGATATTTTGACTGTGTTTTTCGGGGCACCGGTGTCGTCTGCTTTGCAGTTCCTTGTTACCGCACCGGTTTTTGTTTCTGCGACTGTCGCCGCCTGAGGAACGCGCTCCGCTTTGGAGTCGAAAAGGTTGTCAGCTAAAGACGCCGGCTTTCGGCGCCGTATGCTCGTTCGTTGGCGCAGTTGGCATGGCGACCGCTTGCGCCATCTCTTGTCTGCCGTGCGAAACGGCGCCGTATTGTTTGAATTCTTTGGTTTTGCCGCATTTCCATAGAAGGTAAGCCTTTTTCTTTCTTTACTTTTTTCTCAGGTAAGCTCGCTCTTTGAAAATTTTACAAAAAAAAAAAACACCATCTGTGGGCAACGCTGCACAAAGTCGTAGCGCGATAGGTTAAAAACCGAATTTTGCGGTTGATTTAATGAGCCTGGCCACTCCTTGATACACCCAGTTGTGGTCCGGGTCTTCTGTTGGAGGCCTAGCTCGGCACTGGCTCTTTCCTCTGCCTCCAGCTCGGAACTGCGCGTGTCCTCGCCCGCCACGAGCCTCGCCCTTTTTCCCTTCTCCTTTCTCTTTCTTCCACAAGGTTGAGGTCATCTTCAATGCTGAAGCGAACCCGTACAACGCGCGTAGCGCTTCCACTGGTCTGCCTCACCGCCAGCATTTTATAAGCTGGAGTAGTCTCGCGCTCTCCCGCGCGCGACGAGCGCAACGAGCGTTACGGGAGTGGCTCGCAGGGGACCACTCATACGCTCGCGAAAATCGATAGCGAGCGTACGTGCGCAAAGCTCGCTGCAGTCCATACGTACCGCGCATGCGCAGTGAGGAGGACGCAGCGTTAACGCTAACATAGGGGGTTTGCGTTCACTCCCACACGCAATACTAAACTCTCTATTAAGTGCTCCTTTCTGTAGTGTGGGTTAACCCCCTTCACTTTTCTTGGTGAGGGCCGCGGGTGTCAAGAGGCTAATATTATAGATTTTTGACTAAATAATGTTCTATTCAAACACAGTAGACTCTGAATCTCCAACAAACGACCCTCACCACGACCCAGACAGCATCGGCCGCAGCGACACTCTTTTACTGATGAAGGCGTGCGGCTTTCACGAGCTTTCCGAGCTAAAGCATATCGGGACTTGGCAGTTCTTCCCCCCGATGAAACTTCAGATTATTCAAACCGTGCTTTATTGTGATTTTTTTTTTTTTTTTGCCACTTGATCAGAATTTTGTGCTCGACAAAGTCAGCAAGGAGTAAAAATTGCCTGCTCTAATATTTCTGATGTCTTTATTTCTTTTATGGCATAGGCTTTCACAGTATACAACATCAGCGTGCCTGTCATTGTCGCCAAGGATGATTATAATGTTTAAATAATAACTTAAAATTTACTTCACCTTAAAAGGCTTCTCGTGTTCATAATTCTGTAGTTGCCACAACGTGAAGCTTAAAATGGGAATTCTATGCGCCATTTATAACACATTAAACATAATAAAAAGATATGTAGTCTTAACGTCTTTCACACAGTATGGTTGGGCAAAATCAACTAACTGATTTATCGACTGAATCGGTCGGTTTAATTTTCTAATCAAGCCACATCTACAATCAAGATTGAATGTTTTATGAAAGCTATAGTCTGCGCGAGAACACAAAAACATGTGGGACTAGCAGTTCTATAAAAACCAAGACACAAAAGTTATTAAAACATCGGACCTAATAATAATCGATTTCCTCAATTTCCACGAATGTGAAACGATACAACGCCACTGTTAGTAATAAAAAAAACAAGAACCAAAAGATCAAGCATTCAATAAAGAGGGTACAGCTCAGCCTGAAATGGGCTTGGGTCGTCGAGGTTCATGCTTCTGAATTTGCGCCCGTAGCAGACGACACACGGCGGTACCTCCGCTTTCGAATGTTTCCAATTTCGGCCGCACGGATGCGACACGGCTCGATCTCGAGCTAAAGAAGGTTCCGCTTTTGACCACGCTAATAAAAAGGCAAACAAATCCCCACAAAAAAAAAGTGGCGCGAACTATAAACACTGACATTCAACAAGAGGCAAAAATAAACCAAATCCGTACGTTACACAAACAATGAGTCGTACCGCGTACAAATCAGCGCAGACGTACGGCCACCGCCTCATCGACAAAGAGCGCAGAGTGTCCACGAAACACAATACACTTAGGGCTACCAGGTTTTGACTTATTAAAATAAAACAGGCGAGTGCGAAACACCGCTGAAATAAATCTAAAACCGACACAGCTGCAGCAGTTTCAAAATTAATTTACAGTTCTGCCCGAACCAACCTGTTTATTAATCCCAACTTTAATGGTGTTGAACTTGTGAATTAAATATGACTACCTGTGTTCGCGATCCCTGATAGTTTTATAAGCAGACTGTAGAAATGTCACCTCCAGCTTATGGAATGAGTGTCCGGGAATACTAATATGTTATGAGAGGGGGAGTTCGGGGAAAGATTTTATATGGACTTTGTGATTATTTAATCTAATCCGGAAAGCTGTCATCGTCTGGCCCACGTACTGCTTATCGCTTGCGCCATATTTCAGTAAGTATACGAGGTTACTGGTATCGCAGTTTGTTACCGTAAATTTAGTAGGTAAAGTTAGAATTTGTACTCTACGTTGTCTCTTGGTGTCACGTGCTGACCTACACACTAAACATTTTCACACCCATATTGGTGTAAATGGCATGGGTCACAACTCACCCCCTTATTGGTGTCCGGAAACGCCCTAGAAAAAAGGTGTTATTTCTCACATCCTCAAAAACCGGTGTAATTCACTACACACTACACAGAAAGGTGGGATTCTGCTTTAGACCATTTTATTAGGGTGTGATAGCAGCAGTACACCCTTCTTAAAAGGTGTACTGCAGCTAGAACAGCATGGTGAAAAACCTCCGAGACTAGTGACAAAAAATTGGGACAACACAACACTGTCTCAATGTTTTGAGACGTGTTGTGTTGTCCCAATTTTTTGTCCCTAGTATTGGGTTTTCACCATGATCCTTCACCAGATCGCCTGCGCAGTAACTCTCACTTCATTCAGCTAGAAGTAATACTAAATGTGTAACACAGCACTTCATCAAAAGTACTTACGGAGAAACGATTGCTAACAAACTGAAACATGTGGAACACTTTATTTTTTCAATCCAGAAAAACGTGCGTGGATCGTATTCTCTTCCTTCGCGACAAACCAATGTCAAACCTCAAATGCGAGCATTTGTGACATAATGTTAAGTTTTCGTGACAAAGCTACAAAATTTTTAGAGGCTTAAAATAAATGCACGCAAACTATTAATAAGGCTTTCCTTCGTCTAAACCTACTTTAATGCTTCCTAGCTCTAGTGACGTAAGCAAACCTCGACAGGTTGGCAGAGACGGAACAACCGGGAGTTGCTTGGGGCGTAAGCGGCAGCCCTTGTTTGTAAACAGTAAAATGGTCTATTGAGACGGAAGCAGGACTATTACCAAAAGCATGCTTGTAGAGTAATTATAAATAAAACACTGATCTCATGTAATCCTTGACAGATGCATAATCCGATTCGGGCAGCACAGAACAATTAACAAACACAACGTCGAGGATGAAGGCGGTCGCTCACATTCAACGGAACTCTCACGGTCGCCAGTGAGCAGCTCTCTGTCGTGACAGATGCACAATCCGATTCGGGCAGCGCAAAACTACGCATACACAATGTCGAGGTTGTGGGTGTCCTATTGCCCCTGCCCGCTCGGACCGCGCTCCGCTCGCTCACCGAGAAACTAGACGACACCAGCCGACAAAAGAAGAGATTTTATAAATACAGTTCTCTGCTGTGCCGGTGGCTTGGCCTCCCCGGTTGTGGTAGCCGCCGCTGCCTTGCAAGTCTGCCTCGATGGTGCAGGCCCTGGTATCACGTGAAGGTCTGTGTCCGCGACCCCACGATGGAAAGGCTTCTGTCCTCGAGCTCCGCCGGATTCGACTGCCCCGCCCGTGCTGTCCCGCCCCACCTCTTCCTTTTCCCTTCTTCTCCTCGTCCCTCGCGCCTCGCCCCACCCTCTCTTCTTCCTCGTCCCCTACATCCTCCCCCCTAAAGCGTCTGGTCCCGGGTACCGAAGGATTGGTGTGTCACCTTCTCAAGCGTCTGGTCCTGGGTACCGGAGGCAGGAGGTATCGCCTCCTCAAGGAACTCGTCAATGTCTTCCATTACTGTATCTTTGGCAGGAGGTGGAAGCAGTTCGGTTCTAGCCAGTGTTCGTGGAGCCGGGATTGGTAAAAACGGAGGCTGTTCGGCGGGGGAAGGGTCTGGGGTTGACTCCCCGGTTGTCATTTCCTCGACTAGGGCTTCGTTTGGGTGTGTTTCGGCTTGGGCGGGACTCAAGGCGGCTGGATTCAGGAGGTCGGGTCGGTTCCTGCGGAGCAACTGTACCGCTGCCGCTATGCAGACGAGGGGGCCCATTGTCTTTAACATGTCCTTGTGCCGACGACTGGCCTCGTGGATTTCTTGGTGCACAACCGGGACCTGGCATAACCAACAGGGGTTCAGCTGGTCTTCAGCAAAGGAAAAAGCTGGCAATGTGCGTCCCCTGAAGGGCTGTGGGACCTGGTCGAGGGGTTGGGACGGGGTTGGTCTCGGTTGGCCTCTCCAACGCTGTCTTGAAACAAAATGGCGGTCTTCTCGCCCGTCGCACGTCGTCCTGGTTGCCACGGTGTGGCAAAGGGGCCTGCGTCCCCTTGGTCTTCCCCTCTCGGTTCCGTTCACACCGTTCTGCGTTGACTCTGGTTGTCCCCTCGACGTAGCTGGGCTCACCCCGTTCGGAGTAGAAGACTGAGCGGGGGAACCAGCTCCTAGGAAATGGCGTGGCCGTCTCTACGGTCGACCTCCGCGCGAGTTGAACCCGCCTGATCCATATCGGCTAGCCGAACCGTTTGGGGAAGTGGAGCTCCCCGCGTCCCACTGCAATGAGCCACCGGCTGGTCTATCCCAGGGTCGATAACTCTGTGGGCTGGGCCGGCCAGCCTCTTGCCACCCAGCCTGGCTGCCTCCCAAACCGGATGGTCTTGTGCCTGATCCCGGTTGACCTCCGGGACGGTAGCCTCCGCGTCGACCTCTCTGGGGTGGCATTCTGGGCAGAAGAAACACAATTAGTAACCGTGAAAATATAAATTTCTAGGCCGTAAATTGTAATGCCGGGCAGAACCACTGTCGAGTTCTTCCCCGACAGGTTCATGCACCGTTTGACTGCCGCGCTTACAGCGCCTTGTGGGTTGCACATCACAAACGCCCGGGACAAGGAGTTCCTCGTCCCCTTGTGTGCGTTCTCGTTCATCGTCATCCCGATCACGAAGATGGTACTTTTAAGGTCTGTGATGTGAACCGGGCCAGACTCCTCGTTCGTATTTTGCCGAGCAAGCCTGTAGGTAAGACGTGACTGTCGTGCCTTTACCACGTAGGGCCCTTCCCACTTCGGAGCAAGTGAGGCTGCGAATCCGCTCGCTGCATTGCTCAAAGGATGGGTTCTCCTAAGGACCATGTCCCCCTCCTTGTATTCCAAGTGACGATGACTCTTATCGTACTGGGCAGCCTGCTCGATCCTTGCGGCATCGAGATTCTCTTTAGTGTCGTGCATTGCGCTCGCCAAGCGGTTCTTTAATTCTACCGTGTATTTAGAAAGTAAACGCTCTAGTGGTGCTTGGTTGTTTCGTAATCCGTTCTCTAGCGGAGACGGTAGTTCTTTACCCAAGTTTAGAAGCGCTGGCGTGAACCCAGTCGATCTGTTCACAGTCGTCCGGATGGCGAAGTCCATCTCGCTGACGTACTGATCCCAGTCCCGGTGTCTCTCTGTTAGCGCGGTCAACATGCTCTTCAAGTTCCGATTCACTCTTTCAGTGATATTAGCCTGAGGATGGTATGGTGTTGTCCTCCTGTGTTTTATGTTTAGCGCCAAGCAGGAGTCAGTGAACAATTTGATGGTAAAATTACAAGTATTATTGCTGATGAGACACGTTTGTGTGCCGAAACGCATGAAAGTTTCCAACAACTTTTCCCAGATGCGCTCCGAAACCAGCTTCCTTAGCGGGTGTAACTCCACCCATTTTGAGAAATGATCGGTTATTACTAATAAATACTGGTTCCCACGGGGACTTTTTGGAAGTGGGCCGATGATGTCGCAAGCAACCATCTCCCACGGGTAGTGACTCACTACAGGCTGCATCAGGCCTGGGGGCTTTCCCCCTCGCGGCTTCGCTTTCTGGCAGGCTGGACAGCTACGAGCGTATCGGAGTGTGTCCTGTCTCATCCCCGGCCAGGTCGCGACGCGACATAACTTTTGAAAAGTCTTGCTGCCGCTGCCATGACCAGCCAAAGCCGAGTCGTGGAAGTATCCGATAAACCGCCTCCGTAGCCTCCTAGGATTCACCACCCTGAACGGAGAGTCGTTCCCCTCCGCGTCGTCGATTGTTGGAATGTAGCGGAGCAATAAGCCGTCTCGACCCAGCAGGTATGAATCAATATGTTCGTTAAATTCACCGCCAGCGTTCCCGGTGTTGCTTGCCATTTCCGCAATTTTCCCCAACACCCGCTGACAAAAACCATCTGTCTTTTGGGCCTCGACAAGCTCTTCCTTGCTCACCACTTCACCCCAAGCCACGATCCTCTGTTCCCTCGTGCGGCCTCCTAACACTGCGTCGAGCTCCTGTTGCATCGATCCCTTCCCGCTGTCTCGCTTATGAGCGGCCGCGCGGGAAGCTTGTCTCTCGCAATCCCCTGGTTGCGTCTCCTCCTTCCAACCACTATCATGGGGCGCCCGAGAAAGTGCGTCTGCAAGCTTGTTGGTGGAGCCCTTTCGGTACTCGACAGTATAGGAGTATCGCTGCAAAGTGAGTGCCCACCGAGCTAACCTCCCCGCCGGCTCTTTCAACCTTTGAATCCAGGTGAGAGCGGCGTGGTCTGTCTGAATGACGAAGGTGGTCCCGTCTAAATACAGGTCGAATTTCTTTAGAGCAAACATGACGGCCAGCCCCTCCTTCTCCGTCACGCTATAATTGCGTTCTGGCGGTGTAAGGGTTCGGCTGGCGAATGCCACCGGGCGCAGCTGTCCGTCATGTTCTTGCAATAACACCGCACCGACGCCGTAGTCGCTCGCGTCTGTCTGTACCACGAACGGACGGTTAAGGTCTGGCAGGCACAGACTGGCTGTATCTGCTATCGCCTTCGTGAGTGAAGAGAAGGCTACCTCTTGTTCTCGGCCCCAGGCCCACTTGGAGCCTTTGTGGAGCAGCAGGTGCAATGGTTGGGCGAGTCGAGCGCACCCTGGGATAAACTGCCGATAGAAACCGACCATTCCGAGGAACCTTTGAAGGCTTTTCCCGTCATGCGGTGTTGGATAATCAAGAATGGCCCTCAACTTATCCTCACTCGGCCTCAAGGTGCCCTCATCTACATTAAAACCTGGGAGATTAATTCTTGAGGCCGCGAGCTGCACCTTTTTTGGATTGATCGTTAGTCCCGCCTTGCTCATCCTACTTAAGATAATCTCAAGGTGTGCTAGGTGCTCTTCGAACGACTTTGAGAATATCACAACGTCGTCCATGTACGCCATTGCAAAGTTAAACTTCGCGTCCGCCAGCACGATGTCCATAAGCCGTTGGAAACTCGATGGTGAGTTAGACAATTCAAACGGAAGGCGGATAAACTCAAACAGACCCCTGTGACAGGTGAACGCTGTCTTCTGGACATCGTCTGGTGCTACCTGGATCTGCAAAAAAACTCTACTGCAATCCAATGTAGTGAAAACCCTCGCGCTACCCAACGAGTACATGATGGACTCAATAGATGGGAAGGGATATGAATCCCTTCGTGTCACCTCGTTAAGTCGGCGGTAGTCAACGCAGAGGCGAGCGGTACCGTCCTTTTTTGGCGCTAACACTACCGGAAAAGCACAGGGGCTCTGTGAAGGCCGCACGGCTCTTGTGTCTATCGTTTCATCGAGAGCCTTATCTAGGGGAGCTCGCTTGTGCGCACTCAGCGGTCTGGGATTACAACCCCATGGTCTAGCATCTCCTGTGTCAATTCTGTGTTGCAAAATATTTGTAAGTCCTGGCCTCTCGGTAAACATAGCTGCGTGTCGATGCAGGGCGTCTGCTAACCTACGTCATTGTTCTTCCGGCCCGTTGTAAGAAGCGACAATCGCTTGAACGTTTCCCGATACGACTCGTGCAGCTAGTGTTTGCTCCTCTCGTGATCCGACGAGTGAGCGTTCTGTGTCCTGACCGAAACTCGGTGGGACGGAAAAGGGGATAAGGGGAGTCAACGGATTATTGTGGTACCCGTTATTCTTCAAGTCTATGATAATCCCCTCCCGGCAGACGAAGTCCTGTCCTAAGATCACAGGGATTTGCATGCCTGGCAGATAGAGAAAACGCTGCCTCCTTCGTCTGCCGTCGAGGCTAAGGTGAAGGCGTATTGCGCTTTGTGCCCTAGCCGATCCTGCTGCTAAACGCAGCGTGGTGGAAACTTCCCGCACGTGAAGTGCTCGTCGGCGACAGTCTTCGTAGACTCTGTCGCCGATTAGGGAAAGAGTCAAACCGGTGTCAATTAGTGCGTAGTAAATGTTACCACCGATCTCGACGCGCATGTACGGCCCCTTCTCAGATGTCAAACCCTGAGTCCGACATGCCGACGGGGCAAACACCGACCTGTCGCTGACCGCAACTCCAGCCCCGTTGGCAGACTGATGAGCAGTGTTGCCAATTTAGCGGTTTTCCCGCTAAACTTAGCGGTTTTTGGTTCTTTTTAGCGGGATAAATTATTGTTTTGCGGGCGGCGGGATTTTTAGCCGGTTTATGTAACCTTGGCGGTTTTTTAGCGCTATAGAAGTTATATCGATTTACTGTCAGCTATGCACCTTTTATATGCCACAGTCGTCTTCGCTTACTCTCAGTAATGTTCTGGTTTGTGAGAGTAACGCCTGTGACGTCACCAAAACATTAAGTCGAGTACGCTCAAAAGTTTAGAAAAGACTGGAGGTTCCTGGTGATAGCAGACGAGCTAGGTGCCGCTATTTCGAAACAGAACTATCTGCGAAGAATGTGGATTTGGTCGCGCACGGTGCAACGAAGAAGCATGTTTCGGTCGCTGCACCTTTCTCCTCTGGTAGCAGACGACTCTACGAGTTGAACCGGTGTTACCGCTCATTCACAATGGAAGCGGATCCGCGTTCGCAAAGCGGTTGCGAACGCGGTTGCAATAGCACTGGATCTTTATACAACCGCGTCCGCAACCGCTTTGCGAACGCGGATCCGCTTCCAGTGTGAATGAGCGGTTACTAATTAGTAGTCACGCATTGCTGGAAGGCCCCTTCCCATGTTCGTATGCGTTCACTCTGCAATTTTGGCTTCGTATCACCTGGGTAGAAATCAGTGACACTGGGTGAACTGTGGCGTGGCGTGACAGATTTCTAGTCAAAACAAAAGGAAAGCTTTCATTCAGATGGCATTGATATGATCTTTACTGTTATTATACCTCTGTCAAGAATTAAAGCAAAAAAAAGTCTAAAAAATCGTTTTGCGCTGTGTTTTGAATTTAGCGGTTTTTTAGCGGTTTTCGGGATTCCGACTGCGGGTTTTCAATTTTTGAGTTGGCAACACCGCTGATGAGGGGTCTCGGCAGCGGCCGGCAACCGCGAGTCGGGAAGTCCAATTAGTGGCGCCGGCCTCTCCCGTTTCCCTGAGACCCATGGGGGGGGAGCTGCCGTCCATGTGCACTGACGCTTGATATGCCCAAGCTGATTGCGTTTAAAGCACCTGACCTGACTTCTGTCATTGTGTGCTGGGTGTCCGCCATTACCAACCCGCGATGCAGTGTCATGCCGAGGGTCATTGTAGTTCCCGCGACCCTCGTAATGATCCGCGACTCCGCGGTGGTCGGCTGTGCCGTCTCCCCTACGGGGATGCACCCTGGAAGAGCCCACGTCAGCTGCTCTGCGCCTCTGTTCAAAAGCGAAGGGATCTAAGGCGCGGGGCACAGCAGTTTCGCCACTCCTGCGTCCTGTAACGGCTACGTACGGCGTACGTGGGTCGTCGCAAGCTCCCGTCCCTCGTCCTGTCCAGGCGCAACCCGGCTCCAGAGATTCCTCTGCGCGTGGAGGGGGCGATACTGTAGCTCGGCGAGCAAGCCCGCCTGAACGGTTCGCGCTCCTCTGGCAAGCGTTTCTAGGTTAACAAAATCGCGTCCACGCAGGTAGGCTCTCAACCTAGGGTGACACTGGCGGATTGCCCTAGCTACCTTTTCTGCGTCGGACGCTGCAGGCTCAGCCCTCGAGTAGAGCTCTTGTAATGCGCGGACGTACTCCACGAGGCTCTCGTCCGGGTGCTGAGTGCGGCTAGCCAATTCGTCCCTGATCCGCATCTCATAGTCGGGAGGTAAACATTCCTTTGTGAATCGCACCCGAAAATCTGCCATTGTCCGGACCGGTCTTTGCAGCCGCCTCCAGCGCGCGGCGTCGCCCGTCAATGCGATCGGGACGATCTGCGTCAAGGCCGTTACGTCCGATGCCCCCAACGCGACAATGTATGCGTCCAAGTCCTGAAGAAAATCGTGCACCGATTTGCCATCTGAGTATCCCGAGTAACTCGGGGTGGGCACGCTTAACCGCGGACGGGGCACGGACATCGGTGCGGCGTTCGCGACTCTTGGGGCTGTCCCCATTTGTCGCGAAAACGTCTCGAACATCGCCGTCATGGAACGTAGAAGTTCGCTGGCGTCTCCCGCGCCTGTCGCCGCAGTCGTGGGCAAAGTCCCGGCCCCCGGCGTCGCTGCGCCGTCCGCCTGTGCATTCGCGCATTCTTGCGCACCTGCAGCGACGTCTGACACCGCCTGGACATCTCTCTCGGTCGGGACGCCCTTATTCCGAGCTGACCTTGACATCGTTAGTGTCTAACTAACACTCAACGGGCTTGGGTGGAAACTTCCGTCCAAAAAGAGAACGAGGCGCAATGTGTGCGGCCTCCCGTGACGAACAGGAGCAGCGGCAATCCGATCGGCCCTACGTTGGCCGCCAATTTATGTGGGTGTCTTATTGCCCCTGCCCGCTCGGACCGCGCTCCGCTCGCTCACCGAGAAACCAGACGACACCAGCCGACAAAAGAAGAGGTTTTATAAATACAGTTCTCTGCTGTGCCGGTGGCTTGGCCTCCCCGGTTGTGGTGGCCGCCGCTGCCTTGCAAGTCTGCCTCGATGGTGCAGGCCCTGGTATCACGTGAAGGTCTGGGTCCGCGACCCCGCGATGGAAAGGCTTCTGCCCTCGAGCTCCGCCGGATTCGACTGCCCCGCCCGTGCTGTCCCGCCCCACCTCTTCCTTTTCCCTTCTTCTTCTCGTCCCTCGCGCCTCGCCCTATGCATCTCTTCTTCCTCGTCCCCTACAAGGTTGAAGGCGATCGATCATAATCAGCCGAAGTCTCGCGACCGGCGACGAGCAGTTCTTTGTCGAGATGCGTCCAACAAGCACAGCACAATAATTCCATTGACTCCGACGAAATTCACGACCATAACCAAAAAGTTCGTATGACCGTAATCCGGCCGTCCAAGACGAAAAATCACGGCTGCGACTGCAGCGCACGAGAAACAGGAGAACACTGACGCCTGACGGGCGTTTGTTAGAAACCGGGCCTACGTGGCCCCTACAACTCACCATAACTTGGAATCCGGCAAAGACTTCGGCCCCAGTGAGCCCATCAGCGCGTCAGAACGAGTCACGTGCCAAATTTTCGTCCAAGCGTCATTGTCCTACGGAGAGTGGTCACGTGTTACGCACCACCCCTCTGATTTGCTAGAAGCGGCCTTCGCACTCGCTCACAGCCACACGAAGACACAAAAGGAGGTGTGGAGGCTTATCAAAAGACGAGGTCAAAGGGGGTGGACAAAGCAGCTAATATCCCTCTGCTGCTTTGTATAGGCCACCTGCGCTGCCAGGGGTCGCAAAATGGGACACGTCAGGACTTGCGTAAGCAGTATAGCGTGCGTGCTCTGATGCCAACCGCTAAATCACAAAATAAATAACACAAAACAAATTCGAACGCATGAAACAAGTTATGCAATTTCACGCGTACCAAAAAGAAAAAAACGAAAAAAAAAAAGCGTCGGGAGGCTAGATATTTTTTGCGTCACCAAGCAGAGATAAGAGTCGCGTACCCTAGCGGGGGTGTCATAAATTCGGCACTTTTGGTTTTCTTGCGGCATTGTTTCTTCAGAACTACACAGAAAGATAAAAAAAAACTCCGTGAAGTTGCATAAGTAATGCGACGCCCAGTCAGGCGGTTGGCTTGACGGCCAGTTTCTGCTTGGGAACATCATTCGCTTAATAACTGGTCACAATCAAGAGCCTGTGCCTTTTTGACTGCATCGTCTATAATTGGTACAGGGTACTTCTGTTCTTTTATTACTTCGTGTAATTGGTTGGTGTTGGCTTTCAAGCCGTCGTTGGTTGAACACACGGATTTAAACCCGTGTGCCTGACTATAAGCTATACTGGTTTTGCAAGGGCGAGGGTAGCAACTGTCGAAGTGCAAATATATTTTCGGTCAATCGGCTTTCAATAGAGTTGAGTGACTAGTTTTATGCCGTAAATTATTACCCTGAGGTCTAGAAAATTAAGTTCGGTTTTGTACTAATTGTGAGTAAAGCTAGTAGAAGGGTGCGCGGACTTAAAAATTCGATAAAGCTAAGCAGCGCTCCCTCTTGGTGTGGCCAGATTATGAATGTATCATCAATATATCTTTTATAAAGCATCTGTTGAAGGGGACAGCTTAAAAGAAAATTAAATTTTATATTGTGGCGCATGCGATTAGCAGTGCGTGGGCCAGGCGATGAGAAATTTACGGATTAGATTCAATATTCATGGAGCACATAACAAATTCCTTCCCGAACTCCCCCTCTCAAAATATATTGAATTCTCGCACACTCATTCGATAAACTCGAGGTGACATTTCTAGAATCTGGTTTTAAAACTAACCAAGATCGCGGAAGGAGGGGGTAATTTAATATACAAGTTCAACACTATTAAAGTTGGTATCAATGATCACCCTGGAGTAAGGACATCCATGCATACAATGAACACACCATAACCAGTCATATCGATCTAAAGGGTCAAAATAACTCCTCGTCCTTTCCGTCTTGAAGATTATTACTTGTGGAGTCTTTTATGGGCAATCGCCGTGTTGTGCCTGCTTTCTGGGGCACGCCTCTAACATCTTTTCGAAACTTTGGCAGCTGTACCGGCTTAGGCTTTACTTCCGTGGTGTTTCGCACTCGTTTATATTATTTGCATAATTCAGAACCCGGTAGCCTTAAGAATACTTTGTTTCCCCGACTCCTTGCGCTGTTTGTCGACGAGGCGATGGCCGTCCAGCTGCGCTTACTTGTACAGGGTACGATTCATTGTCTGTGTAACCTGCTGCTTGGGTTTATTTTCGCCGTTTATTAAGTGTCAGTGCCTACAGTTCGCACCACCTTGTTATAAATTGGCTTGCGTTTTTATTAAAAAGTGATTTATGATTATGCCTACATTCTTAGAAATCTCATCTTACAATCTTTATCAACCACAAGACCCGTGCAAGACGTATTGTTTTAATAGAGTTATTCACAGTCAACTGGATTATGCTGTTATCTTTTTTGATTATCCACGCACCTATCCGTCTTTGTAGACATGCCAGTTCATGTTATCGTTTTCGTAAGGAGAAGCTATGTGTCATTACTCGCGTGCAACTTACATTTAATGACATCTCCACTAACACTCTGGATATTTTTGTTAATTACAAACATTTTAAACGTGAAGTTGAGTCACTCTAGTGCACCTATTTACCATATTGTTTGTAAACCTTTTCTATGAGATTGCATGCGTGAGTGTATGCATGCTATGAATGCATAGCTGTTTGTGAGCATGCTGTAGTTTGTATCTAAGTGTCTCATACAAAGACTTTGGCCGTTTTGAGACATGAGCAGAAAAATAAATAAGTAAATAAATTAGCCTGGGCAAAAGGGGAGCCTCTTTCTTTGACCTTCTGGGGAGTTTAGTTGAAAGCCCCTTACGCCTAGACCTCCCCCACCCAAAATAAGTGGCCCCTGTTATTGTGCTTTTAATGAGGTATGCACGTCACGTGAGACGTGACACGCCTCGGGGGTCTCGAGTCCCGGGGACAAAGAATGTTTTGTAACCAGTCGTGATGAAGGCCTGACTCAGGGCGAAACGTTGACCAATATGTGATAAAACTCCACAAAAATGCCTTCAAAGGGCGTTTACACTCTTATACACTTTACGCCGCCCTACAAAACAGTATTTTCCTTACATAGGGGCGGCTTCATTTGGTTTCAGGCTACGAGGTGCAGTCGTATGTTTTTATTTTTCTTCAAATGTTCATATTACGTGGCGCATATTCCCGAAGCAGAGCAATACTTTTTTTTCTCCTGACCTGTTTAGTTTCGGAGAAAAAACTCTCAAAGAAGCGGGAAAGAATGACGAAATTTTGACGATTGTCCCCCTCCCCCCCCCTCCCCCCCCCCCTCCCCCCCCCCCCCCTCCCCCCCCGCCCGGAGTTTGGCGTTTTTTAATCACTCTCATTCTCAAAGTACCCTAAAGAAAGCCGTGTATATGTTTATTCTAATTTATATGCAAGTAGCTAAAACGGCATACATTATAACTACTATTTAATATTTTTCGCTCGAATCTTTATAAAAATTCCCAAACATGCTTCCGCGAACAACTGTGACCTAAACTGCGTATTTTTTTCTTTTAGTCGACTATGTTTAGTATTGTTTATAAAATAATGCCACGTGTAGAGCCTTTCATTGCCTTCCGCATTATGCGAATGTGTGTCTTAATCATGTATGAGTACAGAGAAACAATTTATGAAGCACAAAAGATTTTCACTTCTTTCTCACTTTCAACTCGCTGTAAAAAAACAAAAAAAGAAATCCGTTTTTTTGTTTCGCGTTTTCTTTATAACCTTCTTTTAGCCAGCATACATTCTGTTAGAGGTATATGCACCATTTTTGAGTTTTAAGCATCTGATTCTTTTTAAAAAAGAGCAGGTCCCGATTGTGGGTTTATGGGTTATGACGATTGTCGTATGTGGCGTTATTGCATCACTCTCAATCTCAAGGTATTCTAAAGAGAGCTTCTATATCTTTTTATTGTTATATGCATGCAAGCAGGTAAAACGGCCCCTTCAACTACTATTTATTATTCGTCGCTCCAATCTTTGTATAATCCCCGAGCATGCCTCCGCGAACACCTGCAACCTAAACTGCGGATATTTTTTTTCTTTTTTTTAGTTGAGTATATTTAGTATTGCTTTTAAAATTTTACCACGTGTAGAACGTTTGATTGCCTTCCGCTTTATGCTAAATTTTGTGTCTCTTAACCTTGTATGAGTACTGAGAAATTAATTATGAAACAGAGAAGGTTTTCACTTTTCGTGCAATTTTAGCACGCTGTGTAAAAGAAAAATTATATTTCTTTTATTTTCTTGCGTTGCGTCCTTTTCACACCCTTCTTTTAGCCAGCATACATATTGTTAGAGGTAGTAGTATTCTCGCTCACCGCTTCTTCGGAGAAAGGAGCCAAGTCTTGATGGAGATACCTTTAATCCTCGAGTCCGGTGTTCGCCGGCTTACGCTGCCAAGGCTGTATTGTCCGGCCTCCCTCTCGCGCCTCACGCCCCTTCCTTTCGCACCGCGTTCGTTTATCGCGCGCCGTCCGCATCGTCGCCGAAGTTCTCAGTGGCCAAAATCCCCGAAATCTATGTGCAGTAGTTTTGAGGTTTAAGGGCTCTAATTATGCTAGACAAAGAGCAAATGCAAATGGTGCGTTTATGGGCTATATCAAGCTGCGGCTCGCGAGCCGCATGCTGCTCTTTGGTTGATGAAGTGCGCCTCGCGGCTCCCTCCCCCCCCCCCCCCCACCCCTAAAAAAAAAAAGAAAAAGTAAAACGCGTTTTCAATTGCAAGACAGTTTGCGTAGAGTGCCTTCATGTGCGCTTCGCATAGAGTGATGCCAACTGCCTGTTTCCCTTTCCCACACCCTCTCCCACCGCCATTTTGTTCCTCTCATTGTTTCCCTATGCGCCGGAAAGTGGCCTTTGTGTCCATCGGTAATCCCATCCGAGGGGGAAAATGCTAATCCTTCCTCCGTGGGTTCCACAACGCTGCTCCGAACTTCTGAGATAAGGTGCTTGTTTCCGGGAGGGTTATAAGCCCCACGGATTATCGCCGAGGAACAAAATGGCTGCTGGTTTGTCGGCGAGTGGTATTACAAAGGGTGGCATCACCCTAGCAAAGCGCACATGAAGGCTCCCTAAGTTTGCGGTTTGGTAGTATTTTCCTACTGTTATCTGACGTATAATTGGAGTGATTTTAACTCAGATTGAAAGTATTTCAGTTTTGTTCATTGCTCTTAGCAAACCTCCCCTCCCCCCCCCCCCCCCCCCCTCCCCGCGGCTCTTGGAACTTTCGTGGTTTTGTTTGCGGCTCTTAGGCCGGGTCAGTCTGGCCACACCTTGGCTATACTAACGATTGCTGTGTGTCGCGTTATTGAATCACTCTCAGTCTCAAAGTATTCAAAAGAGAGGTTCTATATTTTTTGTTGTGATATATATGCAAGTAGGTAAAAACAATATTCCAACTACTATTCATTATTCGTCGCTCCAATCTACGTAACAATCGCCAAACATGCCTCCGCGAACAACTGTGACCTAAACTGCGGATTTTCGTTTAGTCGGCTATGTTGGGTATCGTTTTTGAGAAAACACCACGTGTAGACCATTTCATTCCCTGCCATATTATGCAAATGCTTGCGTCTTAATCCTGTACGAGTATTGAGAAATAAATTGTGAAACAGAGGTTTTTACTGTTTGATCAATTTCTGCACGATATATATATATAAAAAGAATTAAAAACAAACCATTAGTTGTTTGCAGAGTAAAATAAAGACGTAAAAAATAAAGAGTAACCAAAATAAATAAATTGAATATGTTGTGTTATCAACATAAATTTCGCATTAAAAAATTCACATTTAAAAATCTAGGCTTTAAATAGGGAGTGTATTTTACTCTAAAATTTTACAATACTATCCTATGACATTTCTAACATAATATAAATTATGTAGCGCATAGAGTTTAGGCTTCAGGACTCTCCAATCATGGCAGTGGCGGAAATAGTTTGAAAACCCGCTTTGGGCAGTCGCGATTTTATTGAGCGTGAAGATGTTTGGAATTGTAAACATCTTATTATGCGGATAACGACATCAATGTCTTGTATATGATTATCGCTTAAACCTCCCTTAGGATCTCATAATAAAGGAAAAATATACCGCTATAGCCCATAGGCTCACCAACGTCATTTGCTCTTTTTTAGCATATTTAGAGGCTTAAAACTCAAAACTAATGCATATACTTCTAACGAAATGTATTCTGGCTAAAAGAAGAAAATAAAAGAAAGGTACATAATTAAGAAGCAAACTTCACATTGTGTGGAAGGCAATGAAAGGTTCTACACTTAATATTATTTAAAGAGTAATACTAATCATAGTCGACTAAGCAAAAAACCACAATTGAGGTGACAGCTGTTCGCGGAGGCATGTTTCGGGGTTTTTTTTTTTTTTTTTTTCTAAAGATTGCAGCGACAGCGACGTTCGCGGAGGCATGTTTCGGGGTTTTTTTTCTCTAAAGATTGCAGCGACAGTGAGGAATAATTAATAGTAGTTATAAAGCCGTTTTACTTACTTACCATTTAAAGCACAATAAAAAAGTATAGACGCTCTCTTTTCAATACTGTGAGATTTAGAGTGATTCAAACACGCCACACACGACAATCGTCAATATAACCCAAAAACCCACCATCGGAATTTGCTTGTTTTAGCATATTTAGAGCCTTAAAACTCAAAACTAGTGCATACACCTTTAAGGCTGGTTCAGACATGTACAACAAGCCCGATGCGTCCGTTGCAACCGGAGCGACCGGAACGACCGCTCTGCGCCGCGCGTACACACACACCTGCAACCACTGCAACAAGCGCAGCGGGTCGGCAGCACGGCGACCGCTTCTAATCCGCAATCAGCTGTTTCAGCGGTGCCCCTTAAAAAGGGGACGCACTGCCACTCAATACCGTAACAGAATATAGAAAGTCAGATTTCTATAGCCTAAAGCTTTATTAATATTTTCTTTTCATGATAGGCTTGCAGGGCACAGTGGATGAAAAAGAAAAGAAAAATTTGCAGTACGCCGTCTTGGACGATCACGACTCTAATACACGACTTTGCCAATAGCACAAATCTCGCCACAGGCCTTTTCTGCGATTATAAAAGACGATGTAATCTTATGAGCGATATAGCAACGTAGAAATACGATTTCGTGATCAGGTAGACGTTGCGAGCGTTCAGGATACCTAACACTAGTCAGTTTTCTCCGGTGATGAAAACACGTGAAAATTCGCATCCTTTATACGGTACACATCAGTAATTCCTTGAACTTGAGCACACGCATAAAATGCGCCAACTCAGAAATCCGGGCGATGTTCGAGGACACAAATGCGTAGAAAGCACCAGTCCAGTTGAAGTAAACAAACACGACGGCACGGGCGTTTCTGCTGTCTTGAAAGTGCAACCACTGGGGTGAAGCTCTCGGCTACTTCCGTCCGGCCGCGTATACTTATGACGTTCGTCCGGTCCGGCGAACTGCTTTCGATTGCCGCGCTCCCAGCGGCTGTTGGCACTTGTTATTTTATTTTAAATAAATATGATTCATATATTTAGTGAAGCGAAATAAAGGTGAAGTTGTTTTGAAGGTGTGAATGGGTTTGAAGCTTCTTATCGTAACTTTCTCTTTCACTCTTTCAACGTGTCTGGGCGCGCTTCCTCTCTCTCTGAACCCGCGCCTCGCGCCTCGACATGCGCTGGCCGCTGGCGCCGGGAAGTCGGTGGACCGTTAGAACGCCCGAGGGACGCGAGCCGGAGAGCTGTTTCGCTTCTGGGTGTGCTTCGCGGCGCGGGATTCATGCCGCGTTCGTGCACGCGCGGCCTTCTTTTCTTTTTCGTGGGAACACGTCGTTTGTGTAATGTGGTCAAGCATGGATTTTCGTCATCACCACACCACCTGATGTGCCAAGTGGGGAAACAATGACTGCCGAAAGCCGGGACATCAATGGTCTCGAGTTTCAATGGACGTGCGGTACGCTCTCTTGGTCTTCTCTTGCTTAAGTTTCCGATTAGATGTTTACAACAAAACCTAACTGTCGCAGTGGTAGTGAGTATTAATTGTTTGATTTTGGCAATAGCTACGATGGTTTCCAATCAAAAAACCAGATCCTACCATTGTCCAGGATTGCCCTTCACTCGCCGCGAGAAATATATGTCATTGTCAAATTACTGGAGACTTTTGTGTCATATCAAGATCGAGCACATATGCTCACTTTAAAAGATGGGAAACTTTTTGTTGTGAGCTGTTTATTTGGCATTGTTGTCAGCGATTCACGCGTCTGTTCGCGAGGAGTGAAAATGAGCCTAAATATTTTTTGATTAACTGAGGATGAGCGATGGTGCGATCCGCTCTGGTTTCCTGTTTCGTTTTGCAGTGACGCACTCCTAAATTTAAGTGATAATATTAAAAACGAATGCAGGTTCTCCATGAAGACTGAATACCAAAGAGCGCAGCTGTTTTTCTTGACCTCATAGTGAGAAATGTCGTCTGTATTTTCTACTGTCTGTTGAATAAAAAATGAACGCAAAAGGACAAGCATTGCATATTTTTGTGTATGTGTCACTTTCGTTGCTTTGCTAGGTTTCTGCTGCTTTGCTGCTGGTCTTGCTTTTCAGTGCTGGCTTGTGTGCGTTTCAACGCACATTAACCAGCATTGAAATTCGAAAACCAGCCGCAAAGCAGCAGAAGCCTAGCAAAGCAACGCGCCAACCGGGCAAAAAAAAAAAAAAGCTACAATGTATATATTTTTTTTAAATCTAGGTGGCGCAAGCTACCGCTCATCCATCCAAACACAATGGCGCTGCCGTGCAGTTTCAAGTTTGGTTTCGCTGTGCCGCCATGTTGATTTTAGTACCGCCACCAGATACCAGGGGATTCAAATGGCGCTGCGGCCTCCCAGGGTTTTCGAATTTGCGTTCCATGGGCGGTATAGGAAGTTGCACTCCTCTGGTGCAACCACGACGTCGCCGCACGAGTAGGTGGACCTTCCCTTCTAATACGTGCTGGGTTATCATAGCGGCACACGACGAAAATTCACGGTCAAGGCTAGCGCTTTTACGAGGAACGATGAGCTTTCGCCCCGCCGTTCATGTCGACGATCACCACCGACGCCATGTTTGCAGAAAGAAGAAGCCGGCCCGCGACCGGCATACAACGCGCGCGACCCATTCTCCTCGACCTGTGATTGGTCTGCCGTTGCGGTCGCTTCGGTTGTTTCCAACGCATCGGGGAAAGTTGGGCTCGCCCCAACTCCTTGCGCCGTGAACGACACGTGAGTGCGTCCCTCCGTCGCTATGGCAACTGACGGTTGCAGACCCTTGCAACCGTCGTTTCGGTCGTTCCGGTCGTTCTGGTCGCTACGGACGCATGTGTGTGAACGGGCCTTTAACAGAATGTATGCTGGCCAAAAAAAGGGTGTGAAAAAATGCGACGTAAAAAAAATTTAAGAAGTAATTTTTTTATACAGCCTGCTGAAATTGAACAAAAAGAGAAAAATTCTTTATATCATAATTTATTTCACAGTACTTATACATGATTAAGCCACAAACTTCGCACAATGCGAAAGGAAATAAAATTCTCTACACGTGGTAATATTTTAAAATCAATACTAAATATAGTCGGCTAAAAAAAAAAAAAAAAAACTCCCGAGTTTAGGTTACAGTTGTTGGCGGAGGCATGTTTTTTTTTTTTTTTTAACAAATATTGGAGCGATGAATAATAAGTAGTAGTTATAATGTCGTTTTACCTGCTTGCATATATATCACAATAAAAAGATATCGAAGCTCTCTTTTGAACTTTTGGAGATTGAGAGTGATTCAAAAATGCGCCACCGGACAATCGTCGAAACCCCGTCGTTCTTTCCTGCTTCTTTGAGATTTTTTTCTCTCAGAAATTAAACATGTCAGGACGTTAAAATAAAGAGGATTGTTCTTCTTGGAACATGTCCCACGTAATATCCAAAATTGAAGCAAAATTAGAAATACGACTGCACCTCGTTGCCTGAATCTAAATGAAAAAACCGCCCATACATAAACACGGTGAGAAGGTTCTGCGGGCCGGTTGAACGTGAAACGGAAGTTGAGGAGTTCCAGGAAAGGCCTTTACTTCACCAACGTTTCAAGCGGGGACCGAATTTCTTCAGGGTGGGATGGTGGGTAAAATGTCCTCTTCTTGTTATTGACGTTCGTGTGGAAGAGGAAGAATGGCAATGAAGAGTATTAAAGATATTGGGAACAGGTGCAACAAAATGATCACTATATCATTAAAAATAGTATTTTAGAACATAAACACTTCGAATTGTAAGGAAGCCACTTTCTACAAAATCGGGGAACTGTAATGGCCACAGAGATGGCCCTTACTTATGCAAACCATTTTATGGCCAATCAAGAGTCTCGTTTCTTGTCTAGCCGCTCTCTGCAACCTTTGTTTTGTAAGGGCTACATTGATGACATTGTTCTGGTATGGGAACACGGGAAGTCGGCACTTCTGCAAGATTACACCTTGCCAAAGCGGATACCTTCTACCCATTTTCCTCGTGTAATCGAACGGAGAATGAGATTGATATTGAGCGAGGATTCGATTTGCAGTAATGTTTATCAGAAATTTTATGTGATATCGAATGTGCGTGTAGTCGCATGTATGATGGCATACCTCAAAATATATGGACAAACCCTATTTTCATAATTAACAATGCAATCTTTGAAATATCATAGAAAATGCATTTCCACAAGAAGGTTCTAAGTGAAGCAAAGAGAACATTTAAATACTGTACAACTGCAGTCCTATGCATGTGGCATGGAGCGATACCACTTTAGTTTTCTTCTTTTTTTTCAAGAAGTTATTTTTACCAATATTTGAATTTTATCGACACTTCAACATAACACACTTTAATGGAAAAAAATTACTAACTTCGTATTGGAAGCTGCTCCTGTCTGGCGGACCCAGCGACGCAGGGGCATTCATGATCCACAGGCGGCGCGACACGACCTTGAAAACGAACACCGCGAGCTGGGATGAGTAGCTATGGCACGGCGCTCCTCAGCCTAAGCCACATCATGGCGACTCCCGTAAATATGCTCATAAATAAATTGTTATGGAAAACCAAGGCCACGACGACTACGCTATATAATGTCATACTAATTTATTTTTTTTATTTACAAATACTGCTGATCAGGGATCGTAGCAGGGTGGAAAGTACCATAAAACGATGCTATATAGTCCCAAAGAGTTACTAGTTACTCATTCAGAACACAAAGGAGAAACAAACTCACAAAGTCTTGGCTAATAATTTCGTAAGGAAGCCCATTCCATTTTAGAATCGTCGAGGAAAAAAGGAGAACTTGACAGCGTTGATGCGCGGTTGGTAAGGTGTAGACATAAGTGGGGTTCTTCCTCGGGGGGCGTAACCAGTCGAGAAACTGATGTATTCGTTAATTGAAATAAAAAATGAAGTCTGCATACACGGTTTGGTTCTTGAACCGGGACAGACACAAGCTGTTTGCTAAGCTCGGAAACGGACGCCTTCTTATAGGCGTTAAAAATGAATCTGACAGCTTTATTTCGTATTCGTTGTATGCGATTAATTCCTATCTGTGTAAATGGGTCCCAAATAATGTTTGCATATTCTAAAGTCGGCCGGATAAGAGTCTTGCACGCCTGCAGTCGAGTATCTGAAGGGGCCGATTTTAGAGTTCGTCTGAGATAAAATGATCCACAGAGGGCGTTGGAGGAAATTAAATTGATCTGATTGACCAACTAAAATCGGAACTGATCCAGAGACCCAGATATTTGAATTCAGCAACTTCTCTTAGGATATGTTCGTTCATGTGATAGGAGAATGAAAGTGGCTTTTTTTTTATCAGTGACGGATATACAAACACTTTTGTCATAATAGATACACATTTGCCATGTGTCACACCATTTTAAAATCTTGTTCAACTCATCATTAAGTTTAATTTGGTCATCAACACTCTTGACTTTCTTTATAAATTACACAATTGTCAGCATAAAAACGTATTTTGACCAAAATCTCATCGAGAATATTGTTTTTAAATATCAAGAACAACAAAGGCGCAAGTACCGATCCTTGGGGGAGGCTAGGGTCCACTGAAAGTAGGGAAAAAACCTCATTATTAAATTCCACATATTGGTAGCGGTTTGTTAGGTAAGCTTGGATCCAACCAATACATTGATAATTTTTTAAGTAGTTATTCAATTTTTTTAGAAGCTTTGCATGCGATATTCTATCGAACGCTTTCGCGAAATCGATAAAGATTATATCTACCTGACATTTCTTGTCCAGGGTGGAGGGAATGTCATGAACTGTCTCAAGCAATTGAGTTGATGTGGACAATGTTCGTCTGAAGCCATGTTGCCTGCTCGGTAGTACGCTATGTGTATCAAGAAATTAAAAAAAAATGTCTTTAATAATAATGTGTACAAGGAGTTTACAGAAAGAGAAAGTTAAGGAGATTGGTCTATAATTATTAATCAGTTCTTTGTTTCCGGTTTTATGTAGCGGTTTAACTCTGGCCATCCTTTAATCAATCTGCACGTCGCCTTCATTTAGTGACCTTTCGAATGTAATAACTAGATAATTCGACACAAGCTTTGCATATCGTTTTAGAAACGTGTTTGGCAAGTCATCCGGCCCACTAGACTTCCGTGGGTCTACGTTTAGGAGTAATTTAAAAACTTCCTATACAGTCACACAGACATCCTCTAGTGCTGGTAAGTGGTCAAACTTGATAAAAGGAGTCACGATGCTTTCATCACGAGTGAACACAGATTTAAACTGTGTGTTGAAATGATCAGTTATTTTTTTGGGGTCTGTTTCCAGAACGCCATCGATTGTAAACTCATTTGTGTTTGTACTGCTTGGTAAGATACGATTCCAAAACTTTCTAGGCGACTATTTTATAAAGTTTGAAAGAGAGATGTTTAACAACTTGTGTTTACCTGCCCTCATTTGTTTGTTTAACTTGTCGAAAAAATCTTTAACGCTGTCTTTTAGGGACTGATTTATAGGGGTTTTACATTTCGCTTTTAAAAGTCGCAATCCACGTTTTTGATGAATGGATTCATGTGAAATCCATGGATTGTTACGGCTACGCTTAATAGTTCATACTGGAACACACATTTTAATACAATGGTTCATATTATTCATAAACCTAAGCCATAATTGTTTAACATCAGAACAGATATCGGATAAAAGTAAGAAAAACTAATCAAAATGTAAATCAAGCGTGTCTAAGATTGATGTATCATCAGCGTGATCGAAGTCCAGCACATTGGTGACCTAAGTGTTATCTTTAACAACCTTGCTTGAGAGCGATAGTAGTACAGCCGTGTGGTCAGAAATTCCCTCAACCACTTCACAAAAAGAAAACATTGCTACGGAATTTCTAATAAAAACAAGATCTAAAATAGACTGTGAGTTTTCGCTCACACTTGTAAAAGATTTTACTTCTTGCGATAAGTGAAATGAAAAGCTAGGTCCAGCTATTTTTCGTGGTGTTCAAAGTCAACACTGCCTGGAAAAAATTAAGCCAATCTACGTTAGGTAAATTGATGTCTCCGCACAAGATAACTCTGGCTTTACTCGTTATATACTCAGCGAGATAAGCTTTTAATTTTGAAGAACAGAAATGGGCGAATTTGGAGGCCTATACACGAATTCCAGGAGATACGTTGTACCATTTATCGTCCCTTTACAGAATACGCCCTCGACACCGGAGATATCATCAAATATGATATAGCTTCGCCAATACTGGAAACTCCTCCGAAAACCTATGGGAGCGGCGGCGAACGTGACAGTGGCGCCTCTATCGGACTCGGAGTCTACGGAAGCAGACGACGCAATGGAAGCGTATAGGTTCCGCGATGTCCTCGAGCTTTGCGAGCCCCGTTTCGTCACCCCAACAGCAGAAAGAATTCATTACGGTCAGTCCACTTCCAAAGCGGAATCCACTGATCGCAACTGCAACGACAAACAAGTAACAACGCGCGCATAAACAAAGAGAGAGCCGTTTATTTAGAGGTCTCAAACGCCACTCAGGGGGATCACACTCTTTTGAAGCGCATCTGGGAAGCGGAAAAAAAGCGTTTAGCCACTCGAACTACGTCGTAAGAGGTTACTGTTTATACGTTAAAAAAAATTTATTACCTGAATAGGTGATTATTACAACGAGCAGAAACAACATGTTAAAATTACCAAAGCAAGCGCACCAGCCTCTGCAGCATTACAAAAACAAAAAGTAACCAGAAAAATGACCGTGCAAACGCTTTCCGAACATTGCAGAAAAGATGGGGTCCCCATCCTAGATGAAAATAAAAAGAAATGCGAATGAGACAAAGAACTTAGCAGACGATACAAAGCTACAAATCACCCAGCAAAGACCTTCAACGACGACGATCGCACGGGGCGTCGGCAGGAGCATTGAAAATTAGCCGGTGGTGCTCTCCGTTGGTGTTGAGTCCGCAACAAACAAAGCGGAAGAAGCACGACAAAACCATAAAAAAAAAGAGCATCACTTTTTTTTTTAGCTGCAAGTTACACGTTTGTTTATTTGCTTTCGTGGCGTTGATAGGGACTAAGAACAAAACAGAGGAAAGGAATAACGTAGTGCAGCTCACACTGCCCGGTCAATAAAAGTCGTACGCTGCAATCTGTTTCGTGCTAGCAGTATGTGACCTCTTTTTGCTTCCGCATTTCTTTTCCCAGTGATTTTGGCAGGTTGTTTGTTTGCTCGCTCGGCACAGCAGTTCAAAAGTACATTCCACTACTTGTTGACGTCCATGTCCAGGCGATCCTTGCACACCGTGCCTTTGTTTTCCGTGTCGATCAGTGGCCTCAAGTGTATTTTCAGATGAACTCTTGCTTGGTGAAATAATTGTCTGTCGATGCGTCAGTGGAGATTTTGAAGCCAGACTTTGGTAGCTCTTCCAGTTTAATTTGAAGTAACTTAATTACTCACGTTTGTTCGGTCTTCGGGAAGCGCAAGAAGGATTTTCCACTACATCACAAAAGCTTGTTTTTGCAGTGGAGATGGCAGGCACATGGCGTACCGGCCATCTCCAAGTATGCGCTGCTGTATGCCCGAAGGCGGCCGGTTTGATCAACCATTGATGACCCATAGCAGACGTGACCGCGTACTCAAATAAGATCCGAATTAATATATTTAATAAGTATCAAGAAGTATGTATAAAGATTTCGGACCAGAAACTCAATCGAAGGCGAACATAGGTAATTGTCACAGGCGACAGTGAAAAAAAAAAAATAATAACAACAAAGTTGCAGACGGCTCTCCAAATGTCCGGGCATAGCGTAGCAGACGAACCTGTGGTAGTTAGCGACGAAGCGAATGGAAGAAAGTAAAAACTAAGCCAAACAAGGCAAAGCAAAATACGCGATTGTTCGAACGTCAAGTAAGCGCAAGAAAGAAAAAAGCAAACAGAAAACATGAACGCAGGAAGAAGGAAGACCGCGGCGGCGTAGCTTCGCCGCAAACATAAAAAGAAAGTAGACTTTGAAGATTGGACGGAGGTGCACAACCGTCCTAGGGTTTTTTTTTTGCTTTTTTCTTTTTTTGTAATTTTGCTTTTATTATTTTCAGTTATAGAGTCAGATTTCTATGTGCACAATCGGACTTCCAGAGCATAGTGACATCGCAGTAAGGTACGTGGTTCGAAATTGCCTTTTGCTTCTTCATCCGGAGACGATCGGGATATAGCCAGCTCGCCTATTCGACGAAACGGTTTTAAGCCATACATTCATGAGAAATTGGGATTGCAACAAAGCAAATTGATCTATAAGAAAAGTAAAGTTTAAATGTAGCTACGTTCTAAATTTTGTTTACATTGCCATTGTTTAAGAAACAGAGCGAAGGTACTTTCGTGTTTTGCCTGGCTTACGTAAGTTCTGACAAAGTGTTCTCTTCAGGAGAGCCCGAAACTTGCACCCCACAAGCTGTAACATCTTTCCCACGGAAAGAAAATGTCCTTGACTCATGAGGTGGCACCTATTTTTTAACATTCAAAGCAGCTAATACCCGTGACAATTTTTTTTTCATTGCTCACCTCACACGGAGATAGGCAGAACTAATGCGTTGTAGAGAATTTGACTGCTAGGGGAGACTCCGAGCTCGGCAGGGGCGCTGCGATCACCTTTCGCCCGATATCCGCGGGCGCTGCCAGTGTTGGCTTACATGGTATTTGATATCATCTAGTTTCAACATTGGTAATGCTTTCCTATACAGTATGACCACACCACCTCCTCTAGTATCTCGGTCTTTTCTAATCACAATGAAATCTTTAGGAACAAATTCACAATCAAAAATGTATTGTTAAGCCAAGTTTCAGTTAAGCAAACAGCGTCCGGCGAGTTGACAGCGATAATATGTTCGAGTCCAAGAGATATGTTGACCACACTACGGCAATTTACGTCAAGCAACTTAAACCCACTGACGTCCAATGCTTTTGGTCATTGTTTCTTCGTTTCTTTGATGTCAAGTCATTCGCCCTATTGTTTATTTATTTATTCAAGATACCCCTAAAGGCCCTCTGCATGAGGGTATTACATAGGGGGGGGGGGGGGGGCAAGCAAATATATAGCGCACAGTTAAAACACAAATTATACAAAAGACAATATGAGAACAAAGAATAAAAGAGAACCTTAAGTATTAGTATAACTACGCACGAGCTCTTGGAAGTTAGACATATCTAGTTCAGTTGCAATGTGAGCCGGTAGGTTGTTCCAGTCGATTATGGTTCGTGGTATGAATGATCCTCCGTAACTAGACGAGTGGCATGTGATGCGCTCTCCTTTGAATGAATGATCCCGACGTAAAAAATAATGGGTGGTGTTTAAAAAAAAATCGTCGTGAAGCGATACATGGTGATAGAGCTTGTGAAATAATGACAGACGGGCATGTTTACGGCAGCGTGATAGGTCATGCAACTCAGCTTGATTTTTTAATGCGGTCACACTGGAAAATGGAGAGTAGTCAGAGAAAATGAAACGCGCAGCACGGTTTCTGCAGCGATTCGATGTTACTTATAATGTAGGCTTGATCAGGATTCCATATCGCAGAAGCATATTCATTTTTGGGGCGGATTAGAGTGATATAAGCAAGTTTACGTAAGTGAGCGGGTGCTTGTTTAAGATTGTGCTTTATGAATCCAAGGGAACGGTTAGCAGAAGGAAGGGTGACATCAATGTCGTAGTGCCAGGACAAATCAGACTTAAAGTGGACACCCAGGTACTTATAGGTAGAAGTGAGTTCAACACTATTGTTATTCAGAAGGTAAGTGGTTGGAGTCTGAGAGGAGCATTTGTTAAACGACATATGTTTTGTTGTGGTTGAGGGTCATTAGCCACGAAGAACGCCACGTGGGTATTTGGTCCAGGTCTGATTGGAGAGCTTGGCAAACCGTGTTAAAAGAGATGCTACGGTAGATGATGCAGTCGTCAGCGAAAAGGCGGACATGAGATGAAACGCAAGTGGGTAGGTCATTAAGGTATATGAGAGAAAGTCATGGACCCAGCACGGCTACCCTGGGGAACTCCAGATGTCACTTGGGCAAAAGAGGAGTTAGAGTTGTTAAGGGAAGTGAACTGAAGTCTATTTGAGAGAAAGTCTTTTATCCATGAGAGAACATTAGAATGAATGTTGAGCTGTGCAAGTTTTAGTAGAAGCCTGTGATGAGGGACGCGGTCAAAAGCCTTCGAGAAGTCGAGAAAAATGGCAGCAACTTGTGGACCAGCATCAACAGATGTATGGAAGTCGTGAATGAAACCGGCAAGTTGGGTGTCCCATGAGTAACCTTTGCGGAAGCCGTGCTGATACCTGAAAATAATGTTATGGTCCTCTAAATAGCGCATGACTTGAGAATGTATGATGTGCTCCAGAAGTTTACAAATAATGCTGGTTAGTGAGATAGGTCGATAGTTCAGTGGGGAGGATCGATCACCAGATTTGAAGATGGAAATTACCTTACCTATACGCCAATCTTGAGGAATTAGACCTGTAGAAAATAACTGCGAGAAAATGACTGTCAAGATGCCAGAAATGCCTTGCGCAGTATTTTTAAGTATCTTGTTATTTATACCGGTGTTATAGAGGCAGATGATAATTAAAGCTTATTTAGTATTGACAAAATACCGGCCTCTTCCATGACTATTTCGGACATAGACATTGTTTAACGTGGGAGATGAAGTACTGTCTTCACAAGTAAACACCAATGAAAATGATTCATTAAGGAGGTGAGCACACTCTGACTGTGGAACTGAAACGCCATTGTTGTCGATGAGAGACACTTCAGAATGACTACTTGGATTAACTACACGGAACGGATAGACGGCGCGTGGATTTAAGAAGCGACTGGTAATCACTGTCACACTTTATGTGTGACAGTGATGGGAGCCAAGAAACTGATAGCTGGTTCTTCTCTGCTAGTCTGAACAAGCGCTTTTTTTTTGTTGTTTAGTTGTCGAAGCTGCTGACTAAACCAAGGCGCACTGTTCTTGCACTTTATTAATATTATAGGAATAAATTTATCAATTAGACTAGTAAGCGTATTTTTAAACAAGACCCAGTTTTCTTCGACACTGCGCGACATAAATTGATGCAGGGACTGTTCTGAGAAAAGATCGCAGTTCAGCCCATCAAAATTGGCTCTGTTGTAACATTTGATCCGCTTATCGGTGGTACTTTTGTTAGGCGAACGAACAATGCTACCGGTAATAACAATGTGATCAGAAAGACCGTCTAGATGAGGTATGTCGTAACCGATGTTGGGATCATTGGTTAGAATTAAATCAAGAACGTTTGCGGAAGTGTTAGAGCGCCGCGTGGAAAGTGTAATGAGTTGAGATAATGAGAGGTCTAGACAAGACTGGGGGAAAGCATGGGCCTCAGCTTCGGTGGCCGTAACAGATAGAGTCGACCAGTTTATGACAGGGAAATTGAAATCTCCAAAAATCATTAACACACATTTAGGGAATCTAATACAAACTTCACTCAAAATCCGTTGAAATTCGCATGAGACTGCCTCTTTCACATTAGGAGGGCGGTAGAAAACACCAACAATTATTTTAGCGTGACCACACTGCAAAGAGACGAATACGCATTTGAGGAAATACTTAATGTGGATAAGGACCGCAAGGAACTCCTCCCTCAACGCAATGAGGACACCACCACCTCTTCGATTCTGCCTATAACAGCGAAACAAGTTGTAAACGGACCCACTGACAAAAATGTTGTTATCATGAACGGTGTCGTTGAGCCACGTTTTAGTCAGCGCAATCAGTGATGCTGAGCATGAATCGACGAGTCAAGAAAGGGCGCCACTTTTGGGGAGGATGCTTCTTATATTGGTGTACAAAAAACAAACACTATCAGGGGAAGAACGCTTTGATCGTTGCAACAAGGAAGGTACTTGAGTCTGACGGGCAGGGGGCGTGTATCCTGCTCTAGAAAAGCCGAGAAACAAGTACTCCGGCATTGCTAGGCCGGGGAACAAGTACTGCGGCATTTGTAGGCCGAGCAACATGCACAGCGGCATTGATCTCAATGTCCCACATGTACAGGTCATTGTTCACAAAAAGTGTTTTAAAAGCAACGCGAACACGGTCACCATATTTCTTTATTGTTTTCGAAAACTGCAATAGCTTACGGCGTTTGTCGCGGACGGCCTCAGAGTAGTCACGTGATATGCTAAATGGTGTGTTTTTTAGTTTGAGGCCTTGACCTATCACCAATTCCACACCTTTATCTTTATAAAATTTGGCAATGATTGGTCGCTTTTTAGCGGGCGAGAAACCGCCCAGACGGTGAGCTTTGGCGATAGATGAAACCGTGATGCGAAGCCGGTTTGAGCAAAACTCGTTAACAAGGCGTTCCGAACACTCCCACGTCTCAGACTCATCCGTGTCCGTTACCCCGAAGAAAATAACATTTGATCGGCGGGAGCGATTTTCCAAGTCATCGATTTTGTCCTGCAGTTTGGAAACATTTTCATCGATGTTTACGGAAGCCTGAGGTGGAGGAGCCATCTCCGCCTTAGTTTCCAGCTCTTGGACTCTTTTTGTTAATGATTCCAAGTTATCCTTTAGGGTGATATAATTCTGTAAAAGCTTATCAATAGAATCAAGAACACTTGCATTGCTAATCTCGAGTCGTTGCACCACATTACTCACAAGGTTAAGCTTAGCCTCCTGTTCCTTCGTCATTGGCCCAGGATTTGCCTCTATATCACCACTGAGCATAAGGAGACGCCAAAGATAAAGCACACCCGCGCGAACACGTTTCAAGAACACGTTTCACCCTTTTGTTCGTCCCAAATGTAAGTCGTGCCGTCAATAATCATCTTATCGTAACGAAGCTTTACTTTTTGATTTTGGTCACGTTCATTAGCCGCACTATTCCACACTTTTCTCCTGGCCTCGCGAACTTTAAGCGAGAAATCTTCAGTAATGCACCGATTTGAGCCTTTCAGCTTCGCGCAGTTGTTCAAGACCATGTTTTTTTTTTAAGATAATCAAGAAATTTGACAATGACAGGCCGATTTTTTTTTCTTCCGAAGGTGTGCCTATTCTATGACAGCGCTCAATTCCAGTCACAGTCGTACCGAGGCGGGTTTCGAATATTTCGTTTGCGATAAGGTTGGTTAAATTATCTGAAGTTTCTCTGGGTAGTTCTGTTACGCCGTGAGTGATAAGATTGTTTCTGCTGCGGCCTCTGTTTTCGAGAACCTCAACTTTGTTCAGCAAGAACTTTACTTGACCTTCAAGCATCACTACGTTTGCATCTACCGAACCCAAATGGTCGTTAACTTCTTTAATTTTACCATTGAGGTTTGTATAGGGAGTATCTAGACGATCGTTAAATGTATTAAGTTTGTCTTCTAGTAAAGTTTTGCATGGTTTTGATTTTCTTTTGACATTCTAAAAGTTGTAACATAATTTTGCGATCTGTCGGGCCAGGGTTTGGTTTGACATCACCGCTAAGCAGAAGCAGCTGCACAAATACATGCAAGCATTCAAATAAACAAAGACGAACTCTTCGTGGGCGGGGCAGCAGCCCGATAAAACGTTTGGTACTACGAAAACAGGGGAAGTTGTAACAAGGACCAACCTGCAGTGCAAGAGTACGTTGTTTGAGCGTGGTAGCAGTTGTGCTGCCACGCTGCTCACTCCTTTTGCATACTCTATACGTCTCAAATAAAAAAAAGGAAAGCAGCAGAAGGTCAGAACGGCCTGCTCTTAAATGTTAGCAGTGTTTAAAAATGTTACATTATATGGTAAATTAACCAAATCAGTTTCTATAAATAACGCTAGAAAATTTAGTCACAGTGACTTTTTTGTCAATATCTAACATATCACAGAAAAAAGAATTCGAAAAGAAGCGTTTTCGTAGATCTATTGTCTTATAAATGTAGTTATACTGATGCGGGGGTGTATGGTTTTTCCCTTAAACAAAAAGTCCGAATTCAAAACTCTCTTGGATTAAAAAACAAAACCGGCCATTAAAAAAAAAAATTAATATTGCGTTTTTTTTATTTTTATATTTTATTTCTGACGTCGGCAATTTGCTATTTACGCGGAAGGAGACACAAAGGAGGAACAACCTGGTATAAATACGCTCCATCAAACACCCATGCCATTCAAAAAGGTTATACGTCTGAGGTCCATTTTGAGAAGACTTGCCACACACAGGAAGCGTGAGATGCGCAGCTGTTGCCGCTTATGCAACGTGCTCACGGCTGACACAGCGAGAGGGCCGAAAAAGCGCTTGAGCGCATTGATCTAGCACGCATTTTAGACACGCTTATAAACGAAGCACGCGCTAAACCCGTTTTCTAATTTGACTGATTTAGTGGTTTTCGATAGTTCTCCGAAAACTGCTAATTAGAATATAAGCTTAGTTTATTCATTAGGGTTAATTTGGCAAAACGTATTCAAGACGACAGTAAAAGATACGCTATCTACAGAATGAGGCAAAGCTAATAAAACAATGTATCACCGATTTATTTTCTGTTCTTGAACTTATTCTTGAAAGTCAATTATTTAAAGGAAAGCTACTATACGGTTCATTCATGTTGGTGCAATGCAAGAAAGCACCGGTGACGCGGTCGTGCTAAGTGTGTAGTGCAGAGTATGTACAGTGCAAACGGGTATCAAAGAGTTTTACAAAAAGGTGTATAATTCACTTCGAGAATGAGTGCCATTAGCCTCGTGCGGGACCGGTTAAAGCGTAGAGATTACTAAATGGTGTCGCAGTAACCAGCATCACCTGACGGAGACATATAGGTTCTCTGCTTTGCTTTGGTTGCGTGATTGAAGGCGATGCGGCAGAAACTATTCACTCACTATATTTTATATCTGCCAAGACACAAAACATGCGTAGGAAGAAACCTAAAAAATGTGTGAATACGCCAAGTGGAACAGTTGTGTGCAAGCTCCAAGGAAATCCTACCGTAGCTTCATGGCCGCCACCAACGCCCGGATTCTTCACCCTGGAGACCCACACACATAACTCTGCATGCTTTTTGGCGCTTCCCAGCTTCTTGTCGCAAAACATAAAAAAATAAATAAAAAAAAACACAATTTCAAAATTACAATGCTTGTTGAAGGCCCGCTAGATCCACATATCCACATCCACAACCGCACCGACTCAAGCAGCGGTAGCCATCGTTCATCACTCGCCGCAGACGACAGGCTGCTTAGTTGGACGCAAAATGTTTGCGTGACTCATTTTAATGTTTTTTTTTTTTTTTTTTTTTTAAGTTGACCCGTCTTGAGTTTGAACCTTGAGCTAGATTTTCAGTTCAGAAGGGGAGTCTCATCTTTTCGTCGTTCTCTTGTCATCATTTGGAAGCGTCGTGCGGTGGTGGCAGACGCTGTCGTCGCAGAGTGCCAAATTCGTCGATTCTATTTCCAGGGCCTCTAAACTCGTCAAACACAAAGTTGGGGCCGAATTGGCCTATCACGACGATGGCTCGGCACCTTTTTCGCCGACGTTCAATCAGCACGCTCCTCGAACTTTGGGCTCCAACTTTGTGTTTGACGAGTTTAGGGCCCCTGCTTTCCATTGCGTACAGCTGAAATAAACACGGTATGGGTTACTGTCAAATCACGCGATACGAACACTTCATTGTTCGACTATGTCTCTTTTATTCTGAAATGACTGATAAACGTCAACACGGATTGAGCTAGAACTTGTATCGGTATCTACGCTAGTTACGAGCCGCTGGACGAACACTTCCCTTGCCGAACTCACGTGAGTATTGCGGTCGGTTTGCCTTGCTGCATACCCGACCCGGAGGGATAACACGGAGCCAACGGTTTCAACAACAAGAAACTACATTTAATGGGACATGGACGAGACGATTAACATTGCTACCGGCGCTGCCGAAGTCCAGGCAGCGACTCTCTGTGCGCTGCCTCTGATGCGCCTTATGGCGGCGCACGTGATGTGCGCGTGGCTGGCGTGACGTCGCCGCCAAGCGGGAAAAGTTCGGCACCCTTGCCTCGCAGTCGGGCAACTGGGCTGGGAAGCCGCCAGGGTGGCTTCCCTGGCGCGAGATAGGAGGCATTATCGCTTACAAGCTCTGCAGGAAAGCCAAACCTAGCGAATGTTTCGAGTAGACACTCCCAGATTTTTTGCGAATCTAGCTTCCGCAATGGAAATAACTCAGCCCACTTCGTGAAGTGGTCGGTTACCACGAACAAGTACTGATAGCCGCGGGTACTACGTGGGAAGGGGCCCATAACGTCACAGCAACAAATCTGCCAAGGGCTCTGACTCGCGATTGGTTGCATGAGACTGGTGGGCTGGCCACCACGTGGCTTTGCCTTCTGGCACACCGAGCAGCTACGAGCATATCGGAGCACATCTTGCCTCAGGCCTGGCCAGGTAGCAATTTGGGATAACTTTTCGTAAGTCTTGCTCCCACTGCTGTGTGCTGCCAAGGCAGAGCCATGCATGCATCGGATGAAAAGCTTACGTGGCTTGCGGGGTATCACGGTCCGGAACGCCGACAGGCAAGACGCCTGGCACCGTGGTGAAGTGGGCTGCAGTGGTCGGGTTAGGGATGCAGTCCTCCCGTTTGGGAAACGGAGTCAGCTCCGGTTGTTGTCCCAGCCGGTATTCACCACCAGAAAAGTCGAGCGTCATGCTTTCGCCTGTAATGAAATCTCGGCCCAAGACCGCAGGTACCACGAGTCGTGGCAGACAAAGAAATTGCTGACGCCGCTTCTTTCCATTAAACCGAATCTGCAGCCTCACGGCTCCTCCAGCTGTTATCGCTGTACCAGAAGCTAGCTGCAAATGGGTTTCGCACTCCCGGCGGCTTATCTTTTTTGCTTTGCAGAGTTCGAAAACAAAATCCGCTATGAGCGACATAGCGGCCCCGGAATCCAAAAGTGCGGCAATGGGAAAATCGAGCAGGGAAATGGTCCTGCGCGGTTCAATGATATTAGGCTCGGGCTGGATTCGACATACCGATGGAATCTGCGCCACGACCTCACTACTCCCAGGGACTGCAACGGCCGTCGGCGAGTGGCTGTCTGGTTTCAGCGTCGCCGGCCGTAGTAGTTTCCCTGGTTGTTCTGGTTCCGGCCCTTTGCCGCCGTCTCGTGCCACCTCTTGTTTATAGGGTCCAGAAGTCTTGGACACTGGTTTCAGTGATGGCCGGGCTGCTCGCAGTGATAGCAGCAGTCCGACGACAGTTGCCTGCTTAGGTCACCCGCACCAAGGTGCCCGTCGTACTGCCTCCAGTGATCGGGTAAGGAACCACTATGGGAGGGCCTCCACCAGGCTTGCGACTGGCTGTTGTGGGGAGGGCTTCTTCCGTTGCGGCGGGGGTCAATGCTGCTGGGCTGCGGGTTTGCGACCGCACCGTGCCAGCTTTCGCCAGCACTTGCAGGAGCAGACTGATGAAGATGGTTCGCTTGGGTAGTGATCTCCGTTGGGCCCCAGCTTACGATAGGGCACGGCCAACGACCTCCCACCTGTCGTGGCGATCCCCGCCCGAAACCCTCACGGGCCTCCCTGTGACCTCCGAGGACCTCTCGGGGAGAGTTAGGCGAACATACGCTTATCCCGCACGGGAGATCACCATGCATGCCACGCCAACTCTCCTGGTTGACGTGGTGGGGAAGGGAGGTCTAGCTCGTTCGGACAGTCCACTTGCGTGGAGGTCTCGTTCGGACAGTCCACTTGCGTGGAGGCCTCGGGGCCCCGCCATGCGCATGCCGGTTCGAGCGCGTACTTGGCTGGTGGCGGCGGCACGTAGTTCCGCTCGGCATGAAGAGCTTCCTAGATGAGGCGGGCGCCCCGGGCTAGCTCTTCAAGGGTCTCAAAGGTACGGTGGATCAGGTAGACGTGGTACCTGGGGTGACACTGTCTTCTGACCCGAGCTACTCTGTCCGACTCCGGTGACTTCGGGTCCGTCCTCTTGAAGAGCTCTTGCATGACCCGAACGTACCGGACCAGACTTTCATCCGGGTGCTGCGTCCTGTGAGCATTCCTGCAAGCACAAAAAAAGAAACGCCCCCAAAAACCCAACACAAGCGCGCAAAACGATTGCCGCAGTCACAAAGACACAGTCACAAACACGCCAATACAACAAACGTGGACGTGACGGATGCACGAAACAACGATAGGAAACACGGGGTATGGGAAAAAAAAAAACTTACCGAAAGAAGAAACCAAGCCCCGTGAAATTCCTGCGAGTGGGTAGCATACCACGGTTGGGCGCCATTGTGGTCGGTTTGCCTTGCTGCATACCCGACCCGGAGGAATAACATGGAGCCAACGGTTTCAACAACAAGAAATTACATTTAATGGGACATGGACGAGACAATTAACATTGCTACCGGCGCTGCCGAAGTCCAGGCAGCGACTCTCTGAGCGCCGCCTCTGATGCGCCTTATCATGGCGGCGCACGCGATGTGCGCGCGGCTGGCGTGACGTCGCCACGACGCGGGAAACGTTCGGCACCCTTGCCTCGCAGTCGGGCAACTGGGCTGGGAAGCCGCCAGGGTGCCCACAGTATCGAGACCGAAAAGTCACCGCAGAAGGCAATGCTGCGCTTGCGTGATACATCAACACTCGAGTAGCTTTCGCAGGCCACAACACTCTTAAAAACGCTCAAGAAAACTGAGAGAAAACCGGCGATCGGAATGCTAAGTTCGACACCTAATCAACCGCCCTCGCGATTTCTTTTTGTTTGCTGTCTTGTACCGACAAACTTGAAAAAAAAAAGGTCGCCATTAGAACATTGAAGGCCCAGAATTTATGTCTTGTCACTTGGCAAGCTCCCGAAGCCTCGGTATGCGACCGGGGATCCGGACATTTCGGTGTAAGACGTTTCGGTATAGGGCGTTTCGGTGCGGTCTTTTCGGTGCACGGACTATTCGGTGCTCGAACGTTCCGGTGCACGGAATTTTCCGTGCATGGTCTTTTTGGTATAAGACGATTCAGTGTACGGACGTTTCGGTGCACGGACATTGCGCCGTAAATATGTGCCTTGAATTATTTTTTTAGGATTACAATTTAATTTTCGTATATGTAACTGTTCCTCAATTTTTCAAACAGTTTTGCAAGCTCTTAAATGAGAGGAACTCTCAAATTTAAAGCAATGTTATCGGCTCACTCTTTTTTTCTTCTTCTGGCAACACATATTTTTTTTATTACCAATAGAATTGCGAACTTGAAACAATGGCTGAGTTGAGCACAAGACAGTGAGCAGTGATCAAGTTTTTAAGATGAGAAATCAGAGTTACTCGCCAAATATTTCGTGCCAGTAATTCGATAAAACCATATTGTAAATATGGTTCTCTAGAGTTAATTCTCTAAAACGCAACACCAGCCAAACTCACACAACTTCGGTCTCTACATAAACCATATATTAAACTAATTTAGCATGTCCTTGTCGGGGACCCGGTCAACTCACCAAAATATTCGTCATTAGTGAGTAGAAAACCACATTTTTCTTAGTCGCAAGCTTCGAAGCACCACTGCAATTGAAATTCATGAAAATCTGAATGACGAGACAACAACCACGAAAAATTAACAAGGGGTGAACTTCTCATTCATTTATTTGTGCTTCTGCCCCCAAAGTTTGCAATAAAAATTGAAATTAATTGATTACTTCCGCATAATTTCTATGTATTTTGTGAAGTCACGTTTTTAGTGGTCCACAAGACTTTGGAGAAAGAAAACCGTATTTTGATTGTCTCTGCACTGAAAAGTCCGTACTATCGGGGAAAAATGAAATGCGAACAGAGGAGCGCGTGGCTCGCGGTACAGGCTGCGCCGCCTGGAAGTGAACCTAGGGGCGAGGGTGCGTGGCCTACTTCGATGTGTTTACGCTCCTCGATTGGCGCTCCCCCAGCTTTGGCAGTGCGCCTCTCAGTGCGCTGAAAGCTGTCACCGCTATTTTTGCCTGCTCGGCGAGTGCGGCGAGCTTCTTTGCACCGCAAGCGCTGAGCCAGCAAAGATAGCGGTGATAGCTTTCAGCGCACTGAGAGGTGCACTGCTGAAGCTTGGGGAGCGCCAATCGAGGGGCATGAACACGTCGAAGTAGGCCACGCACCCTCGCCCCCAGGTTCACTTCCAGGCGGCGCAGCCTGTACCGCGAGCCACGCGCTCCTCTGTTCGCATTTCATTTTTCCCCGATAGTACACCGAAAATTCCGCGCACCGAAATGTCCGTGCACCAAAAAGTCCGCGCCGAAAACAGTGGGTCCCGTTCCGTAGGCAGTGACGTCACTGTTGTCGCGCTGCTTGAGTTTATATTTGATGAGATGTACAACGAAAAGATTTAGTTATAGGCAACCCTAAAATCTCGTTCTAAATAGCAAATAAACGTGAATTGCGAACGACATAAACGTCCTTGCGCAGGGGCGGTAACGTATTACTTATCCCTACGTCACAGCGAGGAGCCGTCAGGTTGAACCACTCCATGCGGCAAAACTAATTTAAAAAAAAAAGAAAATTAAACTGTCACATTGGGAACTAAATTGGTCAGACTGGTCGAACTAGCCTAATGAGGAATTAATGTGGTCAGGTTATTCCAGGCAATCAAACAGGCCCATACGAGGAAATGAACCAGTCTCACAGACTGGTGTTGGTCAGTCTCCAGAAAATTCACGATAAATTTGACAAGCAACTAACCTTTAAACGCCTTCCTCCCAATACTCCTAAAACATTTCTTGTATAGCATAGCATCAGAAGGTCCCAAACACAATGGTGTTGAATATCTCACAATTAGGATTATTTTAGACACACAAAATGAATGTATATTGCGTCCTATGATAACACGTTTTAGAAAAAGTCTTAGGAAACAAGCACTTCACCCTTGTTCAACACCCACAATTTTATTAGGTCATAGGTATAAAAAAAATTAATGCGCACCTTTTCGATCTGTGAGTGGTGTAAAGGACCATTTATTTGCTATTTTTGTAATTTCTTGTAAAGATATCGCCTGGAGTGACAAAATACAGATACGTTCTTGCGATGATAAAAAAATATTAAATTCGAGCTGTGATTTGTTTTCATATAAAAATAAATTTGTCCGAATCGTCAAGTCATGTAACGCTCAGTCCTAGAACGGTCATGAGTATAACGGTACGCTGAAAATGCTTCGGTGCGTGGAAAATGTTTAGTCTAACATTTTGCTTAATAAATTTATTTTTCTGTCCGTGTAGAAATACTAAAATGTTAAAAAAAGGCCCACTAAGATATTTTCAAACTTTCATCGATGACAAGCTGCTTGCGATTGTTCACGAGGGTGATTTCACGCGAGATCGAACCTGCAAGTCCACTCAACATTTTTATTTTTTCTGTTTCCTTTTATATGTGATGTACACACGAATGAATCGTACGAAACTGAAATTTTTCTCGAAAACACGTTTTCACTACGATAAAAAAAATGTTCCAAGATTGCGGGACGGTCCTGCTCCCACCGGGGACTGCCACCTTTGCGATCCTGTGGAAGGCAGGCAAATAGCGGTAGGCAGAAATGTTTCCTGTTTCATGTAGTACACCAAAGTTTAAGTCAACTGCGTGCAAATATTGTCACGAATGAAGGTGACGAAAAGCCGAACAGTGAACTGAAAATAAAGATTTAATGGGCGAACTTGTGCCAACCAAAAATTAGTAAAGAAAGAGCGTCGGGGTAGCAGAAAAGCAGGCGGCGATTCGGCGGCGAATCCGAGAGCGCGAGCGAGACTGACTCGACAAGGTCGCGGGTAGCTGCTTATCTACCGTGCGTCACTATCTCGAAAATTCGGCAAAGAAGGCTCGAGCGTCGCGCGCTCGGGGCGAGGATGAACTGGCACTTTCGAGAATAACAAAGCAGAGGGAAAGTTACGTCTGGTGCGAGAATGAACGGGAATCTTCTAGAAGACCGTGACCAAGCGTTGCTTTCTCGGCTCGGGAATGGCTAAAACATTTACAGTGAAACGAAATAAGCATGCAGTCCCTTACGAAGATGGCAGATCTGGACTTATATAAAATAAACAAATATGGATATATAAAAAATTGGGCAGATCTGGCCGTGTCAAGCACATCAGTTTATATAATAAGCCTTATATAACCAGATCTGTCAAATTTTTATATATCCATATCTGGGTCTGCCAAATAGGAGTATATCTGCCTCCCATATCAGGGTGCTTTTTTTTTATTCTTGCAGATTTGTTTTTAAAAAAAGTCATGAAAGCCACACTTATGCGGTTTCTGTGAGTGAGTTACACGCCCAGGGGGACATTACGTGAACGCTAAGCTTTGCGATTACTCGGCTAATTAATTAAAATTCACTAATGAACTTTCAATTAGTGAAAATAGACATACGGTTCCAATAAGCAGCTAGCGGGGCGTCGTCCAAAATCCCTAAATCAGTCATTTTCAGAAAGTCTTTCAGCGCGTGAGAAGCGCACTAAAGCCACCACTCGTGGAACAGGTACAATGCTAGTGGTTTCGGTAAGGCGCCCGCGCAATTTTTCTGTCTCTTATCTCGCCCCAGCCTTGTACCTGGTCTACAAGTGGTAACTTCATTGCACTACTGCGCTTCACACGCGCTCAGTCTTTCTAAACATTACTGGTATAGGGATTTCGGACGACACTCAGCAAGTTTCTAATTGAAACCATATGTCTATTTTCACTAATTAAAAGTTAATTAATGAATTTTATTTAATTAGCCGACTTATCGCAAAGATTAGCAGACTACATAACGTCCCCCTGGGCGTATCACTCTCGCACATACCGCATAAGTGTAGCGTTCACGGCTTCTTTTAAAAAAGATCTGCAAGAATAAAAACAAAAAACAAAAAAAACGGAATTTACCGTGCTGGTAGTTGACTCTTTGACCCTTCACAGCGGGAGCAATGGTAAATTGTGCCGCGCTCGGCTGTAGCAATTACCCGTCCCGACAATCGTTTCGTCAGCATGAACCGCGAGAAAGAGTGTCCGTCAAGTTAGAGAAAGTACAAGCGGGCGGAGAGGGATACGCCCGCGGATGACCTAGCATTGTTTACCAGTATTTCGCAAAATCGTAACAATCTCTCTACAAGCGACTCGTAAAGCCGCTCGTCAAATTTTGGAACGCGTAATTAAGAGTCTGTGCTGCTGTTGTTTTTTGGCGACACGTCAAAACTTTGTCGGCGGCATGTCGAAAGTTTCTGTTTGTAGCGCGATCGCTCCAATGCCGAAACATTCTGCACAATGATTCTCGAGGCTGCCAGGAGATAGACACGGCCTAAATCTAGAGGTAATCTGGAAGAATACAGTTAGGAAAAACGATCAATTGTCACGAAGTAGGTTGCAGCGCACTTACGTTGACGAGACGCGACTTGAAAGGTGTTGTACGAGGGAGATGTCGACACGGCCACGGCAAAACCATCACTCGAACACAGAAACGAGAAGGTGCCCATGAAGATTCAACACGATATAGCACAAGCTGTCGTTTGTAGAACCGAACACTAAACGGATCACAAAAAATTCTTGGGCTTCTTTGAAGAAATCGCTCGCAGAAGCAGACATACGCATCTGCCACAGAGGGAGAATTCACACGCCAAACTAGGTCCGGCTGAACGCATTCCGAAATCGGCAACGGCTAATGCGTCATCCGTCATACCACTTGACCACTCACCATTTACAACGCTTTAAGCTTAGGGAGAGAGAAAATGATCGAAGGAGCGGCCAAAACGGGGTTTCACGAACAAAAGGCATCTCTTTGGGCCACAACCAGATGTATCACTTGTAACGAAGGTTGACAGTACTGTGAATGCTATGTGTGGCCTTGGGCGCCAGGCAGGTGCGATGTCTTGCTTTGTCACCAGATTCTAGACTGTAGCCACGTGACCCTAACCGGAGACACGATTGGCCTAAAACACGCGTAGCGTCTACCCTGCTGTCAATACCGAGTGAACATACAGCTCTATGGTCTAGCTTTTGAACTCAAAACGATGCGAGTTTCAAGATACTATGTTTTACGCTGTATGAACCACATTATAATTTTAAATGAAAACATTAACGCGACTATTTTTTGTGCATTATGTCGACAAATAAATAGATAAATAAATATGTATATATATATATATATATATATATATATATATATATATATATATTTACCAATAAATTTAAAATCCCGTGTACACTGTTTAAAATTTTTTTACGAACGAGTTATACATAAAAGACACCACGGACAGCACATCTTCCGACTTTCAACACACGATGAATCGCCGTCGCTCGCAAACGAACGGATGCGATGCTGCGCGAACGGTTTTGAAAGAGCTGCGTATTGTACTCCGGGCGCAACGGCTTCCGTTCGAAGGGAAAAGGATTCGGGACGGCGAAGTAGCGTCTTGCATCTTGAGTAAGCTAACGGTTCGTTTTTACCCGCTCAATTTAGCGGGGAAACATGAAAAAAAAATTAGTTTCACTGCCAGATTTCGCGGGAAAATTGACGTCACGTGACATACGTACCAATTCAATTTCTCGCTATATTTAGCGGGGCGGTTACACCGACGGCGACGCCAACACCGCTTAACTCGGGAACGGGTGCCTAAGAGCTGCGACTAAAATCCATTATTTGATTAACTCGCGTTCCAATCGCACTTCGTCATATTGTCACACGTCAAACATACGACCAAATTTCATTTGTCTTTCAATCTTCAAATTGCGCAATTGATTAATTGGTCCAAATACCTGGAATAACTTCACTTAACGATGTTAACAATAGTTAACCAATCACATGAGACTCATGCAATATAGATCAATCAACTAGAGTCTTAGCGAGTACATGTACTTGTTGCTTGCACGACTGAAACGGGCCCATATATCATTATCAAGGGCGCTACATTTGCACGCGTATATGGTGATATATGGCCGTATTTACGCACTTATACGGCCAGATCTGGCAGTATTTGCCCACCTATATGGCGAAATACGGCCGTATTAGCTCCCATATCTGGCGAAATACAGCCCTATTTGACTGCTTATATTATCATATCTGAACGTATATAAAATATATCAGGGCCATAACTGGCATTTTCGTACGGGGTGTAACAATCCTAACGCGCGTAGAACGGCTTGAGTCGAACTACGTGGACGACTTCGGGTTGTGGCTGGTGGCGTCCTGATGGTCGAGTTCCGTCAGGGAGCACCTCGCAGTTCAAGTCCCCAAGGCGGCGGATGACCTTGTAGGGTCCGAAGTAGCGTTTTAACAGTTTCTCGCTGAGGCCTCGGCGGCGAATGGGCGTCCACACCCATACCCTGTCTCCGGGCTGAAACTCCACGTCGCGGCGACGAAGGTTGTACCGGCCAGTGTCGAGACGTTGCTGGTCCTTTATTCGAAGACGGGCTAGCTGGCGTACTTCTTGTGCTCGTTGGGTGACCAGCTGGGCGTCATCTGTGCCGGCGTCCGTCGGGACTTATTTTTGGTTGGCACGAGTTCGCCCATTAAACCTTTATTTTCAGTTCACTATTCGGCTTTTCGTCACCTTCATTCGTGACATTTCTGGTGGAGGTGCGGGGTATGAAACTCGTGCAGCGTACCATTACAAGAACTCGATCAGCCAGCGCCATTTCCCGACGACCTTCCGTTGAAGACTCGGAGCATCGTGCCAGGCACCGTTTTCAAGGGCAAGCTCCTGAATGCGGACCACTTCCGGCGAGGACAAGGCAAGCGAAGACGACGATGGCCAGCAGTCGCCGAACCCCGCCGCTCCTGCCGTCGCCTACCTAACCGTCGATCTTCGTACGCCGATTCCCTTCCACGGCGAAATCCACGAGGATGTTGAAGACTGGATCAAGAACTACGAGCGTGTGGCGCGCCACAACGGATGGACTGCGGAGCAGTGCCTTCAGAACTTCTACTTTTCGCTGGGGGCTACTGCGAGGCATTGCTTCGAGAATCACGAGGCTTCGCTTACGTCGTGGGACATCTGTGTAGCCGAGTTGCAGCGGACGTTCGCCATCCTACACCGACGGGAGAGGGCAGAAGATCTCCTCCGGATTCAAACGCAGGGCCCCAACAAAAGCGTCACAAGCTTCGTAGAAGATGTCCTCCCCCTGAGCGCCCGTGCCGACCCACGAGCCGCAGACGACAAGAAGCTGTGGTCCTCATGCACGGGGTGAGAGATGACACCTTTGGAGGCCTCGTGCGCAACCCGCCGGGCACCGTTGAAGCCTTCGTCATCGAGGCGACAAGCATCGAGCGCGCCCTCCAAGCGCGCGCTTCCCTCTACCAGAGACATCCAAGCGTCGCCGCAGCCACGCTGCTTAGTGGCAAAAACGCTTCTGGTACAGACATCCGCGAGATTATCCGGGAGGTCGTCCGGGAGGAACTCCGCCAGTTGCTGCCAGCCGCAAGTCGCCCAGCGACACTCCATCGCCGAGGCTGTGCGCGAGGAAGTACAACGGGCGGTTCACCCTGAGGTTCCCATCAACACATGACACCGGAGGAACCGATGCTAAGCTACGCCGCAATAGCCCGCCGAGCACCATCAGACCCGCCTCCGTACATGGCGCCTCCCCGACGTGTGCCTCCAGAGCCGCAGCGTTCCCGACGCCAGGAAGGTCGTGCGCACGTTCGTCCAGAACAAGTTGCGCCAAGGAAGAGCGACGTGTTGAGGACGGCCGATCGACGCCCGTTGTGCTACTACTGCGGGGAAGCCGACCACATCTACCGTCGAGGCCCCTACCGTCAGCTGGGCCTACGAGGGTTTGCGCCCAACGACCCTCGACCACGTCTTGGGGAGCGACCTCGGGACATCGAGGACTACCTCCGCCGCTCTTCCTCACCTGAGTCGTCCCGCAGCCAAGGATTCCGTTCACCGTCTCCCCGACGCTCGTCATCCCCCTTCCGCCGGTCTCGCCGAGATAGTTTGTCACCCATCGCTTCCCGTCGTGAAACTTGAATGCGGCAATGCCGGGAGGTAGTATTGTCGAGGAGGAACGACGCCAGTATCCTCCACAAACGTCGGAGGGCTCCCCCACTAGCGACGAGACTCATTAGAGCGAAGCTTCTGCGACGGTGTCCAATAACCTCGACGTAATCATCGACGGCCACGACGCGAAGGCGCTCATCGACACCGGAGCAGGCTATTCGGTTTTAAGTGGGGAGCTCTCTCGCCGCCTTCGGAAGGTGATGATGCCGTGGGATGGCCCGAGAATACGAACCGCCGGCCGACATCTTATCACACCAGTGGGAAGGTCTACTGCGCGCGTGGACATCCACGGAGAGACCTACCCCGCACCTCCACCAGAAATGTCACGAATGAAGGTGACGAAAAGCCGAACAGTGAACTGAAAGTAAAGGTTTAATGGGCGAACTTGTGCCCACCAAAAATATATAAAGAAAGAGCGTCGAGGTAGCAGAAAAGCAGGCGGCGATTCGGCGGCGAATCCGAGAGCGCGATCGAGAATGACTCGAGAAGGTCGCGCGTAGCTGCTTATCTACCGTGCGTCACTATCTCGAAAGACCGGCAAAGAAGGCTCGAGCGTCGCGCGCTCAGGGCGAGGATGAACTGGCACTTTCGAGAATAACAAACCAGAGGGAACGTTACGTCTGGTGTGAGAATGAACGGGAATCTTCTAAAAGACCGTGACCAAGCGTTGCTTTCTCGGCTCTGCGGGCGGCAATATTATGTTCTTTATGAATTAAAAAAAGATATAAAAAAATCTAAACTTTAGACGAGGCGCAACAAATATACCAACTTTCAGGCCTTCTACCTTATTATGTATGGCATTAGTGTCCTTGAGAACTATACATATTATAGGCCAGGGCATCTAAATTATACCTGCAAATTATGAGCTTTCAATAAAACTAGACACATAGAAAAATATATTTTGACAAAAACACATTTTCAAGAAAATACCAATATTGAAAAAACAAAATACAAAAAAAACCGTCTCCATTTTATTAAACTTCTGGGGTACAACTCTCCTTAGGCCAGGAAAAAAGAATGTACAAAAACATGTTGCATCATTTGCTTGGTGCAAAAGTTCTGAGCGGTCAAAGTGGCGGTTGCGAGGCGTCTTGACTCCCGCGTTTTTCGTTTCACACCGCTAAGGTTTTTTTTTAATGGGAAATATTTTTTTGCCACAAATAGGAAATTTATGTGCTGTAGCTTGCTGTAATAAAAAACAAATTTCCAGATTCCTTTTTTAGTTTTTTCTTGTGGTTGTTCACGTGCACTCATGAAAGTTTACGCTCCTTAATCGTGCTTGGACTTCACATGTCTCGTTTAATAAAAGTGTAGGAAATAAAAGAACAATTCCTCGGGTACAATGGCTACGGGGCGCATATGTTACGGCGGAACCAAGAAGGAGGTTCATTTACGTTTGCCACGCGGTATACATGGTTCGCGGTCGCTGTCGCTGTCAGGAGCTAAGATATTTGAGCTCACGTTTGCCGCGGGGCAAACGTACTCATTCCCCTTGGGTCCGAAGTAACATAAGCGCCCTGTACCCTTGTATCCCAGGCGTCGGGCCTCTATTCGCTACATTTCTAATAAACGAAACTCGAGTAGACCTCAGCCTAACTCTGGCACGAACACTTCCATGCGCTTCTTTCGTTACATCTAAAAACGTAACAACGACCTAAATATGACGGCTCGTCAACGCCTCTCCTTGAAGAATATTTGGAGAATCCACAACTCTGGGCGCATCAAGGTGGATTACTGCGACAGTTCGCCTAGACTCTTTTCGAATTCGCGGTGGTAGAGTTGGTGTCGGCGCGTCAGTGATGTCATCTGGACGTTTGTCTGTCTGTTCGTGTATGCCCAGGAAAGGCACAGATGCAGAGGTTCACTGCACGTGAACTTTGACTCTGCCTGGTTCGTGGCCACTGGCGTTGGTCGTCAGAATGGGGTCTCCACGGTCCGAACAGCATTGCGAAACCTTCGGACATCAGTTGGTTTGGTGGCGCAGACGAACCAACGGGAGATGCGACAGACGTTGCCATTGTGCACTCAATGCACGCAGCACATAGTTCAGAGTTTTTTTGCGCCGATTACCTCCGCGTTCATAAGAAGATACCTTCCAAAAGAAATTTTCACGGTGTCAAGCGTCTAGATGTTGAATTACTGTGGACACTGCATGCTACACGGATCTGGTAATTTGCAGAATACAGACAAGGTCTGCCGGCACCGTTTCGGGCGCGTCAAGGCGCTCCTATCCTCATCTGCCTGCACACTTGGTAAAACCGACGAGACATTTCTTCAGGAAGACAAGCAGTCAATGACCTGACCAGGTACGTCCAACTTTCCAAAGTTTCTTCCTTGAAGCCAGCATCTTCCATTCGGAAGTGGCTCAGAAAATCTAATGGGTAGGAAAAACAGAGATTGAAAAGGAAATGTTGACAAAAGATACGCTTTTGTTTAAGTACATAAGCGATACTTCAACTTGCGCGTATTTTTGCCAACACTTTCTTTTCAATCTCTGCCCCTTTTTTCTTACTATTAGACTTTTAAGCCGCTTGCGAATAGAATATGCTGGCTTCAACGAAAAAACTTTGGAAACAAAAACTCAGTTTATTGGCTGCTTTTTCTTCCTGAAGAAATGTTTCGGTGGTTTCATCAGGTCTGCCGGTCGATGGAAATATGAGCACTTTCAGGCGCCCCAAAGCGATGCTGGCAGACCTGCTGTTCTCTATCCTCCAAATTACCAGATCCTGGTAGCATGCAGCGTCCGCTGTAATTCATCATCTAAACGCTTGACAGTGTGAAAATTTTTGTCGGAAGGTATCTTCTTCTTGTGAACGCGGAGGTGATCGGTGCAAAAAACTCTGAGCGATGTGCTGCGTGCCTTGAGTGGACAACGGCGACGTCTCTCGCCCCTCCCGTTGCTTCGTCTGCGCCACCAAACCAACTGAAGCCCGAAGGTTTCGCAATGCTGTTGCGACCAAGCAGATCTCCCGCTGACGACCAACGCCAATGGCCACGCACCAGGCAGAGTCAAAGTTCACGTGCAGTGAACCTCTGCATCTGTGCCTTTCCTGGGCGTACACGCACATACACGCAAACGTCCAGATGACATCGATGACGCGCCGACACCAACTCTGCCGCCGCTCATTCGAAAAGAGTCTAGCTGAACTGTCGCAGTAATCCACGTTGACGCGTCTATAGTTGTGGATTCTCCAAATATTCTGCAAGGGTCGTCATATTTAGTCGTTGTTTAAAGCGACCAGACGTTCCGATTTAGGTGGGATAGGTTCCGGTTTCCCGGCCGTGGTCCCATGAACTGTCCCAGCAACGTGCTTGTGGGACGGTGCTTTGTCCCGCTTCGGCTCCCCCAGACGGCGAATAAATAAAAGTTGCTGTTAAACGAATGTATCGCATCAGTGAGAGGGTGCTTTTTCAAATCAACGAACAAGATATGCTCGACAGAGAGGATACTGAAGGTTAGTTTGCGTATGACATGTGAACAAAACTATGGATATACTATTCAAAAATAAATACATTATTACTAAAGAAATATTCCAACCAAATGTATTAGATGTGCATGCCAAACAGTATGCAAAGTGCAAGGAAAAGAAAGGCGCACGGTGAATCGAAAAAAATGAAAAGGTGTGATCCCACCCCGATACGCGTCTCGCATTGGGTCCCGAGGAATATGGCCACTTTATCGTTGTTACGTTTTTAGGCCCAAGGAAAGAGGCCCAAGGAGTAGGCTAAAGTCTACTCCAGTTTCGTTTATTCTTTTATTAGAACTATAGAGAGCAGAGTCGCGACACCTCGGGTACAAGGGTACGGGGCGATTATGTTACGGCGGAGCCAAGGGGGGTGCCTACGTTTGCCCCGCGTCAAACGAGAGCTCATATATCTTACTAGCTCCTGACACCAACGGTGACCGCGGATAAACGTAAATGAACCTCCTCCTTGGCTTCGCCGTCACATAAGTGCCCCGTAGCCTTGTACCCGAAGCGTCGTTATTTTATTCCTTACAGTTTTAATAAATGAGCCATGCGAAGTCCAAGTGCACGTAAGCAACCACAAGAAAAAAAATCTGGAAATATGTCTTATTACAGCAAGCTACAACACATAAATATTTTAATTGTGGTGAAAAAATTACTTCTCCTATAAAAAGAAGAAAAAAAACTTAGCGGGGTGAAACGAGAAACGCCGGAGTCAAGACGCCTCGCAACCGCCACTTTGACCGCTCAGAACCTTTGCACCAAGCAAATGATGCAACATGTTTTTGTACATTCTTTTTTCCTGGCCTAAGGAGAGTTGTACGCCAGAGTGTTAATAAAATCGATACCGAGTTTTTTTATTTTGTTTTTTCAATATGGGTATTTTCTTGAAAATGTGTGTATTTCAAAATATATTTTTCTATGCTTCTATTTTTATTGGAAGCTCATAATTTGCAGGTATAATTTAGATGGCCTGGCCTATATTATGTATAGTTCTCAAGGCCACTAATGCCATACATATTGAGGTAGAAGGCCTGAAATTGGGTGTATTTGTTCCGCCTGGTCTGTGCTGCCAGAACTGAAGTGGCAGATCTGTCTCGTCTACCTGGACGACGTCGCAGTGTATTCCGGCGACTTCGACAAGCACTTGCAATGAGTCCGAGCTGTTCTCCAAGGCATACAAACCGCCGGACTCATCCTCAAGCCGTCAAACTGTCGGTTCGCATATGACGAACTGAAGCTCTCAGGTCACGCGGTCAGTAGCGAAGGCATTCGCCCAGAAACAGAGAAGACTCGCGCCGCCGCAGCATTTCCAGCGCCGCAAACAAGAAGGCCATGCAGAGGTTCGTTGGACTACGTGCCTACTATCGGCGCGTCATTTGGGATTTCGCTAGGATTCCAGCGCAGCTCACAAACCTCACGAAGGACGCTGAGAAGTACAAATGGGCCGAGGAACAGCAACAGGCATTCGACGAGCTGAAGCGACCACTCCAGACTCCTCTTGTTCTTGGACATTTCGATCAGGATGCGGAAACCGAGATTCACACGGACGTAACTAATCCAGGACTTGGCGCGGTACTGGTTCAAGTGCAATGGGGTGCCGAGCGAGCCATCGCCTACGCAAGGCGGACACCATCCAAGGCAGAGAACAAATACTCCACGACTGAGGAAGAATGCCGTGCAGTCGTCTGGGCAATCACGAAGTTTCGTCCATACTTGTATGAGAGCCCCTTCCGTGTGGTCACGTACCATCACTCGCTCTGCTGGCTTGCGAACCTCAAGGATCTTTAAGGACGCCTTGCCCGATGGAGTCTTCGACTACAAGAGTTCAACATGACTGTGGTCTACAAGTCACGCCGCGAGCACATTGACGCCGACTACCTGTCCAGCGCCCGTCGAAACAACTTCCGGCAGCAGCGAACGACGATGACAACGACTGCTTCCTAGGCGCTGTGAACACCGATGACACATGGCACAACGTAAACAAGATTATCCTGAGCTTCGCGAACTAACAGACCACCTGGAAGGGCATGGGAGTACCATGCCTCGTGTTTTCTCATGAGCCCTGCCGACCTTCGCCATTCGACAAGGTGTACTCTACAAAGAAAACTTTGGCGACAACAAGTCGTCATGGCTGCTGGTAATCCTGACGGACCTTCGAGAGAAGTTCCTTCAAGCCTGCCACGACGACCCGACGTCCGGACACCTTGTTTACAGCCGGACGCTGGCCCATATTCGTAAAAGGAATTACTGGCCCAAGCTCTCTGAAACCTTCCATCTATGCACACGATCATGCCACGAGTGCCAGCGACGCAAGAAACCTCTGAAGAGGCATGGTGGCCTCCTGCAGCCAATTTCTCCTCCAACTGCATAATTATCCAGCCGTTTCCCGCCGTCCACGTCGGGAAACTGCTGGATAATCGTCGTTAGAGATTATCTCATACGGTGCGTCGAAACGAAAGCCTTTCTTCAGAGACAGCTGTAGAAGTCGCAAAGTTTTTCATCGAGTCTATCGTCCTCCAGCACGGCGCTTCTGAAGTTCTGAACTCAGAACGTGGATAATCGTTCATGGCCCAGATGACGCAAGAAATATTTCGTCTCAGCCATACCTGCCATCGTCTCAACAGAGCATACGACCCGCAGGCCAACGGGATGACGGCGAGACTCAACAAAACCATCGCCGGCATTATTTTTTTGTACGTCGACGTGAAGCACAAGACATGGGACGAATTGTTGCCGTACGTCACATTTGCCTACAATACGGCCGTGCAAAATACCACATGGGTGACATCCTTTCAAGTGGTTTTTGGTCGCAAAGTAACGGCAATTCTGGACGCGATGTTACCTCGCGAACCGGCTGTCGACGGAGCGACGACGCCCAGATGGTTTTCCGAATGGGCAAACGTACGTCAGCTCACGTCAGCTTCGGATTAAAGTCGAACCCACACCATGTCTCAAAGCTGGAAATGGACGTCACGGCGACAAAGGTTTTAGCAGCCAGTCTCGGCTGCTAAAACCTTTGTCGTCGTGACGTCCATTTCCAGCCCTGAGACATGGGGTGGGTCTGGACACCTATTCCCCACCGTGTTCTTAGCGAGAAACTCCTGAAACGGTGTTTTGGACCCCACAGGGTAGTTCGTCGACTTGGAGACCTGAACAACGAGGTGATGCCCGAGGGAACAAGAACATCATCACGCCGCCCACCACGACTCGAATTCGTCCTCGTCGTGCGCCTGAGGCGGTAGTAAGCTCGATAGGACTGTGGACCTTATGAGTTCCAAAGGACTCTTTAGTTTACCGTTATTTTAATTTTCGTTGTTTTGTTGTGTGTTTCATCGGGGTGGTACATTTTAAAGGGGAGGGCAATGCCGCGCGCGCAGCTGGCTGATTTAGCAGCACACAATCAAGAAAAAAAAAGCTGAGTAGGCAGCGCGGGTTATCGTTCTTGCCTCCCACGCAAACCACCCGGGTTCGATTGCTGGAAGCGACGCGTGTTTTACTTATTGTTGAAATTTAGTGTTCTGGTGAATTCAATAATCCAATAATAGGTCTGAATGTTCTACGTATCGAACCTTCTACGCCGATGGTTCCAGAAGCGCACGCGCGCGTGCCATGCCGCAAGCAGTCTCGCTTCAGCGCTCTTTCATGCTGCTTCGCCGACATCCGACTCCTGCGACGCTGAGTTACTTCTATTTTGTTTTGGGCACAAGTTCGCCCTATTAAACGCTTAGTTCGGTCAGTTCTTATTGGCCTTATCATTGTGTCATTCGTGACAATATACTTGCCTTAAAATTAAAAAAAAATTCTTGGAGAAAAAGAAAGGTGCGAAAGCCGCACTATATTTATAGCATCGTACACGGAGGAGGTGGTCATTGACAAATATACCTATTTCAAATGATCAGCATAACAAATGCATCCGTAGCATGGCCAAGAATCCGAGACATTCGGTTTAGTTCCATTCCGCGACGACATGTGGCGCCTAAGCCCCGAGCGAAATCACTTTTCCAATTTCCAATGTGCCCTCTGTTTCCGCCCGCACCGCCAATCTTATCTTCGAATCCGGAGAGGAGACATCGTAATGCAGTAAGGGCATAGCACTGATAACACGCTCAAGACAGCTCCGAACCTCGGAACCCCTCAAGGTCACAGCTGGGCGCGCCTAGCGCAGACGTGCAATGTGTAATTGCTTCTCCGGCAGCCAATGTGCATTTTAAAGTGATAAGCTAACGCTCAAGACTATTGCTCCATCGCTAAAAAGCCAAATTTAAACCGAGCAAACTTAAAGCTATACTTCGTCTCACCTTAGCACGGACTGGCCCCAGAGGCTGCTCTAGCGCGAGACGGTAGCCTTGATTGGCGTTCGCGCCACACGAGCCCTCGTGCAGCCGCCGAGGTGTCGTCGAAAGCAAATAGCTCGCGCTTTTAGGACGCGACCAACAATAGCCCATGCTAAGGTTAGACGAAGTATTGAAACGCGAGCCGAATCCGCTGCGTTTTCCTACCTCGCACCGGCGGTAGTGCATCGAACATAAGGTAAAACGATGCTAAAAGTGCTCTGTTTCAGGCTGGGCTTTCTCTTATCACTGGAGCCTGTTAGGGAGGGTCTTCTGGCTTAGGGCGCTTTGGCTCAGGCTATGCTTTGTCTCACCTCAGCATGGACTATTGTTAGCCATGCATGCTGAAGGCGCGAGCCGTTTCCTTTGAATCACTCCTCAGCGGTTGCGCGAGCGCTCGGGCAGAGAGTACTTCAGTCGATTTTGTCAAGCGTGAGACGGCAGCCCTGACTGCGTAGATTGGCATCCTCGCAGCACGAGTGCTCGCGCAGCTGCCGAGGCGTCACCCAAAGCGATTATCCCGGGCTTTTAATGCGCGTGGTTGCTAAAAAGATACAATTATAGCTTTGGCTGTGATACGGTGGAATATGCACGTCAGCTATTTATTTGTCTGTTTTGTAAACAAGCTCACTATGGTGGGTGACAGCTCAAGAGTGCAGTGGAAGCTCCGCCTTCAGCGCGCGCTCCTTGCCTTCCACCGCGCTTTGGCTGCACGTGCACGCTTGTGCTATCAAGGCCACAGAGCTCGTGCAGGAAGCGGAGCTTCCACTGCACTCTTGAGCTGTCACAGACTATAGAGTTCACTATTGGCGAACCCCTGCGCGTTTCCGGATTTGAACTTCTTTCCGTTTTGTTCCACGTCATTTTGCTTCCTGTACAGCTCGCAAGTACAAGGGTCGTTTGATAAGTTTAGTAAATTTATACGATGAACAATTCAATGGATGACGCCATGGCTGGCAAGTGTCATTCTTCAAACTAACCCAGGCTGGCTTCCAGACGGGAGCAAAGCGCTGTTCATGTTTGACAGACGGTTGAAGCGAACACTGTAGCGCTTGCCACAACAATGGAAAAGAAAAAACCCAGCCCTGTGCAATGATCAAGCACGTTTGTTTTCAAAATGTTAACGTCCACGTATCAAAACCGAGTTGCATGAAGTTCATGGGGACCCTTATTCAACGTTGAAGGCTGTTTAGTCCTGGGTTCATTGGATTAAACGTTGCAGAACGTTCCCTCAAGATGAAGCGCGCTCCGGACGCCGAGTTGAGGTCACCACGATGGATATTGTTGAATAAATTCAGAATATATTAACTGGAGGACAGTCGAGTGAATGTGCACAAGACTGCTGAGACCATAGGCATCTCAATATAACGTGTGCACAAAACCCTCTACAAAAAGCTGTGTGCGCGATGGGTTCCAGTACCACCTCCTAGATAACAAGGCCGTAATGCTGATAATTTTTCGCCACAGAAGAAGGCCGATCGCGGGCCGTGATTGGACGCGAGGGCTGCGTCAGCGTCTCGTGCCTAATCAGAGAGACGGACGCAGCGCTCGTATCCAATCACCGCCCGCGATCGGCCTTCTTCTCTGACGAAAAATTATCAGCACTACGGCCTTGTAACGATACCTCCTCTCCCCTCTGGCGGCCTTGGGCATGCATTGTACCGTTATCAAGGCGAAAAAGCGAACTGCTAAAGCTCTCCGTTAACTCTTTAGCACAACTGCCGCCCACCCCAGTTGCAAAATATTTATTATTCGCTCTAAGGTTGCTCCATATCTACCAACTTCGAGGGGCCGTGCGTTCTGAACGTTGGATCGTACTATACTCTGTTCGGGCCCCTAAGCTGACAGTGTGGTGGAAGCTGCGTTTTGCCAGACCAATCAGTGGCCTGCCTCTTATCTCCTGAACTCGCTCTCGGCCCGTGGTATGTGGAGAGCAGGGTGGTCACGTGGTGCAAGGCCGACAGTTGACTAGTCCAACAAGCACGCAGCTTCCACCGCACTGCCAACTTAGTGGTGAACACGAATCGAACGCGACTCGACGGGCGGACGACGGCTGAGACATCCCTCCCAACCTAATCTATAAACCTCCCAACCTTTCTATATTTTCCAGCGTTTTCTCCCGATCCCCTTCCCTATCGACAGTGTGCGCACTGAGCGCGCAAGCAACTAAGTCAATTTTCTAAAAAAAAAGGGGGAAATAAACACCTCTCTCTCTCTTTCTTACTCAGCTAACAGCTGCTGTGCCATCATAACTCGGGATATTAGATCTGCAACAACGAACAAAAGGTCCGTAGAAGGAAAGAACATATCGTCTACATCTTCATTGTTCCTCGAACCTGCTACTTGTTTCGTGTTATACACCTTCCAAACGCTTATCTCTGGTGCGAAAAATTTCGAGCGACTGGACTGTAAACGGAGGTGCGGAGTACGATATTTCGCGGAGAAGAGCTACTGAGCATGATCAAAATGCACTCCATAGCCAAATAAAGATGGCAACTAACAGAAGACCGAAGATCTACACCATGCACATTGGCGCCAATGTATATAGGGCCATTCAAATTAGAGCCTTCTGCGAGATACCATCTTTGTTTGCTGGGCTGTGGAACTCTTTCGTATGAGAAATAACCCTCTGCGAAATATTGTACACCCGTCGTTAATATGAAGGTAGAGGCCGGTCCGTCGACCGCTCCGTACTATCCGCGTCATGACGGGGCGGGCGTGGCGGCTATCGAGCCTTATCGGCGCTTGGGGCTTCACCGAAATTAAGCACTTGGATCGAACACTGTCCTCGGTTTTACTGCTCCGCTCTGCAGAGAGCGTGAAAGTGGATTTCTATTTTGCGACTTTTTGTGGGCGCTGTGCACACGTCATTGACGGCAAATAGTTTGCATTTTGCACGTGAAAAAGTGCCGACGTTGCTCGGTATAGTTGATCAAAACTCAGATTCTTTCTTTATTATTGAGTGAACGCTAATAGCGATAAATATTTTTACAAAATAAAATATTTCGAGCGTATCACGACAGAAGCCACTTCGACTTTTCAAAAATGAGCGTGGCCGAATGAGCCGAAAGAAATGCGACCGCATTAGAGGAAAAAACCAATAGTTACTTTATCAAGTCACCACAGCATAGAGTAATATACACAAGGTAAAGAGCGGACACTGCCATAGGCCCCAGCGGCCCAGATAGACCAGTGACAGGTAGCGCTCCTAGCGGGCGGTATTAAGTATAATCTGATTCCGTTTCCGGTCAAGTTAGTTTCGGTTTCGGTTTGGGCGTTTTTGCTCCGGTTCTCCAATACCCTTCTCTCTTTCTTTCCTCGCCGCCGCGCTCATTTCTCGGGAGCACCTTGACTCCTGAAGCCGCTGTTTTTTTTTTTTTTTTGTTTTTTTTAAATACTGACACTCTTTTGCTTTATTTTTTACGATAATTTCCGTGCAAAATGTGACAAACAATATTTCAACTTACTTCACAAGGCAGAAGTATATACATTTTTTGTTCTTTTTTTATATTGCAAAGCATTGAAGTTACATAATCACCGCATTGACTCCTGGCTGGTGGAGCATTTTGGGGTCAACAACAGTAAGTGGTTCGAACCCATTTTATTGGACCACATTCGTGTACACATGATTTACTTCAGAAGCTCTGTATGTTTTATAGGAAAGAGATCGATACTCACAAAAATAAATGAATATGAAGGACTTCGGCATTCGCACACTTCGTAATAGATTCTTAGCGGAACCAAGTTAACAAAACCCTTCCACGGAGAACATGCTGTATGATACATTCACTTTCACGCCGACTCGGGTACGGGAAGTAATTGCAAAAATAAATAAGACATCCCAGGCAGCACGCCAATGTCGGTCCGACATTGGCCTAACATTGGCAAAGACCGGCCGCAATATTGGACAATATTGGAAGCGCTACCCTTTCCAACGTTGGCCCAGTGATCGGTGCCAATGTTGGGCCACTGTTCAGCCACCGTTCCAGCCAATGTCGGCCCAATCATTGGTGCCAATGTTGGGCCATTGCTAAACCATGGTTCCAGCCAAGGTGCTCCCACATTGGCGAAAACCGGCGTAATATTGGACAACACTGGAAGCGCGACCCGATCCAATGTTGGCCGTTATGCTGATTTTTGGCCATCGTTGCACTCGCCCAGCTCTTTGCAAGTGCATTCACCAAGTTGTTTGCAAAAAGGAAGGTAAACAGACACAAGGGATTGTTTTAAAATCTCCAAAAAGTTTATTACACACAGCTTATTCTGTAGACAGGCACAAAATCAGCAATTTGCAATATGTGAAGAGGTACTATTCAACTGTGATACAACTAAGAAGATTGCAAAGCAAACACAAACCGGGGTAATTCTTGGGTAGTGTCCAGTCTCCCGGCAGCTGGAAGAATTTTTTCCCCAAAATTCTACCGCTAATGGCCCTTCATTGGCGGTGTAATCAGTTCATCGAACGTCATTTCATAGACAGATCGTTTCATCAACACGCGATGTTTCATAAAAAAAACTCAAAATACGTCTTTTTCCCTCTTTTCTTTTTTTGCAATGAACCGCTTCAGACTTGGCATGAAGCGGCGTCAAAGGGTGGGCTGGTTCGGTGAGCACGCGCCTCAGGAATACACTTGCGTTGAAATGCCCCTACAGCGTGCAATTCGCGTAACGCATGTCAAGGAAACGTTGCGCCTCAGGAATACACGCACGACGAAATGCCCCTACAGCGCGCAATTCGCGTAACGCGTGTCGATGAAACAAAAATGTCAACGAAAAGGTGGCCACGAAACGTGTTTTCGCGAAACGCACGGAGAATAAAAAAGTCAGCATTCTACCTGCAGTTGTGACATTATTTCAGACAGATAATGGCAGGCGACTGTCGGTAAGATTGCGGGAAACTTATTCTCCCGGCTGCCAGGAGATAGGCCCTGCCCAATTCTAGAGGTTATCCGGAAGATTACCCATACAAGAGCGGACAATGATCACCAAGTAGGTTGCAGCGCACTTACTTTGAAAATACCGGACTTGAAAGATGTAATCCGACATATATGTAAACACGGGCACTGCAGAAAAACCACTCAAACACAAAAACCAGAAAGAAGTGATCCGTGAAGATTCAACACGATGTAGCACACGCTGCCATTTGCCGAACCGAACACTAAACGATTCACAAGAATGTCTTGGGCTTCTATGAAGAAATCGACACGGGTGGGACTTTTCGAACGAGATACCATTTACCACAGAAGCGAAATCCACAGCGGGCCCGCACTCCGCAGGCCGCATCACACGCGAAACTAGGTCCGGTCTTCGCGACGCAGGCATTCCGAGTTTTTCAACGGCTAATGCGTCATCCGTCAAACCACGTGATCACGCTTCTGCCGTTACCCGCGCACAGAGAGCGAACTCAAGCGATAAAACGTGTACGGTTCATTGGTCCGGCGAGTACGGACCGTCTACCGCGCCTTCAGCTTAGGGAGAGAGAAAAAAAGAGAAGGAGGACAAAGCAAGCAGGCCAGAACGGGGGTGGGGTGCGCTTACAAAAGGCTAATCTTCAGGGGCATCTCAACAATGAACGCAGCGAGAGAATTTGTCACTTCTACCCAAGGTTGATAGTGCAGTAGATGTTATGCGTGACCTTGGGATTTAGGCAGGTTCCGTGCTCTGCCTTATCACCAGCTTCGAGACCGTAGTCAAGTGACCCTAACCGGAGACACGATTGGCCTTAAACACGCATAGCGTCTACCCTGCTGTCAATACCGATTTAACAGGACAGCTCTTTGAAGGTCAGCTTTTGAACTTCTAAAGAAGCTCTCCAGCCCAAAAGTGGTTCTAAACGGGGCAAGTTTGAAGACAGTATGTTTTACGTCGTATAACGTAAATATAATAATATATAAATATATAATATAATGTAATGAAGAACTAAGCGCGACTATTTTTAGCGCTCGATGTACACAAATATATCTATAAGTATATAAATATATTTTTTATCAATAAATTTAAAACTGTTTGTACGCTGTTAGGTTCGCGTTTTTAAACTTCAAATTGTTTTACGAAAGAGTTGCACATAAAAGACACCCCGAACAGCACATCGTCCGAATTTCAACACACGATGAATCGCCGACGCTCGCAGACGGAAGGTTGCGATGCTGCGCGAACGGTTTCTGAAAGATGCTGGGTAGGGTACTCCGAGCGCAACGGCTTCGCGACCGTTCGAAGGGCAAATGATTCGCGACAACAAAGTAGGGTCTAGCAGCTTCAGTAAGCTAACGGGGCTCGAGAGTCCCACGCTCACATTTCCGCAGAGCGAGCGCGGCCGGCCAGATCGAGGCGCAGTGTGCTCTCGCGTCGCGATAGCTACGTCGTTGCTCTGCCTACCCTGATGACATGTGCACTGGAAGTCGAAGCAACCCTCTCGAGACTTCACTTGAGTTTAATATATGACTTTATATCGCGATATACTCTCGTAAAACTGAGAGTCACTTCGGTTGTGGCGTAAGCGGCGGCTTTATGTTTGTTGACACCTGCGTCGACAATGACTAAATATGCACAGAATCATTAGATATAAAAAATAGAGCACGCAGAAAGAAATACAAACATGACAGGGGCACGGACAAAGAGAAGACGTTAACGCTACGTATATATAAAAAATATATTGGAAAAGACAAAAATACTTAAATCTAAAAAAACGGAGTTAAGTTGTCAACGCCGAGGTAAGGCAATGCGAATGGAGAGCAGCCGGCAAAAAAACTGCAATAGTCCTATAGGCAGCTAAGGACGTATTTGTGATCGGGGTTATAAAGCGCCGGCGACGTACGCCCCATGAAGTTGGCTAAATAAAATTTATCGCCCGAGCGAGCTCATGAATCACTCTTTTCCAATTTCCTATTTCTGCAATGCAAAAAAGAGGTTCGCGGGTCTATAGCCTAGGCGACGTAAATATCGATAAGCCATTGGTTATGGCAGTACCAATATTGACCAGCCTATACGAAGACATCACCAATATTAGAAAACTCTTGGCTTTGACAGTTTAATATTAACCAGCTTAAGCCAACGTATATTCAATATCGGAAAACACATTGGCTCTGAAAGTCCAATATTGTACAGGTTATGCCGGCGTATATCCAATATAGGAAAGCTATTGGCTTTGACAGTCCAATATTGGACAGCTAATGCTGGCATGTATCCAATATTGGAAAGCCATTGGCTCTGACAGTCCAATATTGTACAGTTTATGCCAGCATATATCCAATATCGGAAACCTATCGGCTTCGACAGTCCAATATTGGATAACTTATGCCGGCATATATCCAATATTGGAAAACAATTGACTTTGAGAGTCCAATATTGGACAGGTTATGCCAGTATATATCCAATATTGGAAAGCCATTGGCTTTGGCAGTCCAATATTGGATAACTTATGCCAGCATATATCCAATATTGGAAAACCATTGGCTTTGACAGTCCAATATTGGACAGGTTATGCCAGCATTTATCCAATATTGGCAAGCCATTGACTTTCACAGTCCAATATTGGACAGCTTATTCCAGTGCATCACCAATATTGGAAAAACATTGGCTATGATAGTCCATTATTGGCCCAGGTAATTCCAATATTGGTAAACACATGGCTCAGTTGGGCCATTGTTGGGCCATTCTTTGTCCCATCAATTCCAATGTTGGCCCAATATCGTGTGCTGCCTGGGATCGCTGTCATTACCGGTCATAAGAGTATAATAGCAGTGCGAAGCACACGCTGGATAGTACAAATTCCCGATTTCCGGCCAATATAAAAAAAAACACAAATTTGCGTAGCCTCAAACTCACTGCGGGCGAGTCATTACCAAACAATGAGAACTCTATTCGAAATCTGACAAGATTCAACGTCCCTAAATATTCCCCGAAATTGTTCAGAAAAGAAATACGGCTTCAGAAAAAAAGCGGCTTAAAAACTATAGACAGTGGATACAAAAGTGGATACATTTTCTTTCAGATATTGTTAGCCTCTCTACACTATTTTCTATCGAATTTTTTTAGAAAGTGGACAAATATTTTTGTTAGGGAGCCGTGATACACATTCGCTGGAAAAAGGGGAAACAAATATTTGGAGAGCAAGCTGCACCGCCCACTTAATCACTTTTTGTTTTTGGTTTGGCAACCGCCTCTGTTAATACGCTATTAACAGTTAAACCTGTCTCGTTCTTACTAGCCACTGAAGAGTGCAACCGAACTTTGTCCAAATTCCGGTTAAGAAATCAAACATGTCAACACGAGCATATTCTGCAAAACAATTTTAAAAACCCTTTGTGGTACTCCTCTGGGCAAAGGCGAAAACCACCCAGACCTCAAAGTGTGCTACACAAGGCGGCACACACTCCTCGAACATGTGTCACACTCTCTATTGTGGGAAGAAAGTTATTTTCTAGTTGCTAAATGAAATGAAAGGCAGCCTGTGATGGTACTACTAAGTTCTCGAAGAATTTTCCAGGCACGTGGTATGCTTTACGAACAAGACAGTACTGGTGAGGCCTGGTCAAGTTATTAGACTCATCCGATAGCAGCTGAGAACAGCCACAGCTGTAAGTTGTCTCTTCAAGCAAAAGCTTGATCAAATAGCCCCGAACGTAATAAAAACGTGGACGAGTCATCAATTATGTTAGACCTGATGTCTGATGCCAGCTCAGAAATATCCTCTAGTGGCGGGAAGTTATCATTTGGAAGACATTCCACAATGTCTGAAATTAAACTTTCATGGTGCGAAGATATTTGCAACTCCTTTAGGAGGTCAGCCTTGTCATCTTCTACGTTTTCGCTGTCCGACAGTTTGAACAGTTTCTTTATCCAGAGGTGTTTTAGTCCTGAGGTGAACTGATGCACATTTGGGTTTGTGTTGCAGCCCAGCATTTGGCGTATATAGCTACAAAAACGTTCTCAAGTGTGTCTTGCTGCAGGCGTCGTGTAAGTAAGAACTCAAAGTTATGGCTGCTTGAAAGCTCATCCCAGAGCATGAGGACACTTTTTATAGCAACTTGCCACCCAATGATGGCTTATGGCTGCATTTTACTTTGGAACTGCCATGCTGAAATCCATCCGAGTTACTGGTGGAGAAAATCAAGTATTTGAGATTCTCCCTTCAGAATGGCATGACGCAACTTCTGCCCTGTCTTCTTGAATTTTTTAGCTATTTAGACAATCAAAAAGTATGCACATCCTATCACAGAAATAGGCTGTAGCCATGGCTGCCTCAGGAAGTTCCTTTGCATAAACAAGAGATATGATTACAAGAAAGATTGATGCACTCAGTACCTGTGGGGCACAATTGTCTTCCATGTTACAGAAAGGTTCTTGAATAAATGTGTCTCTCAGTAAGTTTCGGAGTCAATTGCAAGCAAATCTCATGGATAGAACAATGAAGTTCAACAATGGAAGACCGCTCAATGACCTCATTTCCAATGCAAAGTTTGTGGGCTTGGAGATTGCTCTTGGTTGTTTTGGGAAGGTGCGGAACATCAAAGACAAAGTAAACGTGTTCGTTGTCAACTTCAAAAAATGGCTTATCACCACACACACCAAGCTTACGTTTGAAGCCCCCTAACCACAGACCACAGCCTTTACTGTGAAGCCAACAGTCTTAAAGGGACGATGCACTGATATTTGTTTTTTGCGCAAATACCGCTTAGAACGAATCCCTGACGTTAATGATTTGTAAAATATACCCGTTCGTTTTCACCACACACAATCGAAGTCGCAGAAAAAAATGAAGAAAAACGAGCAGAGTTCACCCCCTCAACTCGCAGCCAGAACAAGCGGCCCCGTGATCTGGAGCCGATTATATGCCGCCAATGTTGATCATAGTCATGCGCTGGGGTTGGCAAGGCACAGGGCACGCGCTGAGTTCCAGACATTGTTATGGTTCGGCTGTTGTCGTCATTGCAGCGATTTGACACAGGACACTACCACAATGTTTCTCGAGCTATCGATTATCACGAGCCCAAATCGAGTGTCCACGTCATGCTCGGGTCCAATCTATGAGCCGTATTCAAATATCGTCACTGGGCGGTACTGCTACCGTCCAGCTATGTCATCAGGTTTTTCGAAGGAGAGATTGAATAAAAACACTGGGTTTTGTCCTCGAAATTACAGCGCAACAGAGGAGTTTGTTGGTCAGTGGCGTTGCGTGCGAGTATCCTTGAGTCCCACTAGTGCCAGTAAGCTCTTGTAAAGTGAAAAACATTCCAATTGAATATCATTGCACCGCCCCTTTAAGCTCCCGAATGAGAGAAATGAGGAAACTGCGTTAAACAGAAGACGTTGTTGGAGTGTGCACAAAAGTGTGTGCAAACGCACCTCCTGGAAATTTCAGACAGCATAACAACCAAGGCTCTATCTGCAATGTTAGAGGTTCGTTCAACACAGTCATCTGTAAACCCATGGACAATGTCGTGTGCAGGGTCGTAAGTTAAATTCTTTTTTTTAACAATCTTATCGAAAATCAACATGCACACACGTTCAAGTGCAGCCAGGCAGCCCGGCAGAAACAGCAGCGCGAGAAGCTCGAACCGATCGCGGCTCCACGAATTCACGCCGAGCATGCGAGCACGCGGGCGGTCATGCGTCACCTTGATTGATGCAAAGTCGACCGAACATGACGCAGCAGAAAGCACAGATGGACGGCACGCACGGCACAGACGAACGACGCAGGGACGAGCAGAGGCCATGCAGAATGATGCAGAGGCGACGGCGTGAAAACAGGCAGGCCATGGCAGGCGCCATTCATCACGTGGTTTTTGTGACGTATTTGATTTAATCTATTTAGTCGTTTTAAGTACTTTAAACAATTTTAAAGCATTGCCATTTAAAAAATAAATACTTTTCACAGAAAGAGTTTTAATCAATTTTAACCAAATTGTTGAAAAGCGCCACGTAGCGGAGGGTATGAAACGCACTATCTGGGCCGCGAATCGGCTCCTGTGTCCTCTCTTTACGTTTACTATAGTACTCTATGACCACAGTGCCTCCTGATAACGTCCGAAAGGCTCCTACCCAATTCTCGCACTTTCTTCAGGGAGCAGCAGTAGAGCTGAGTTGATTCATACGCTGAATCTCGGCGTAGCGCGCGATAAAGTGCGCAAGCCGCCACGGGCCGCAGCATCATGGCGCTGATAGTACGGAGCAGTCGGCGGTCCGGCGTTCACATTTATATCGACGACGGGTGTACGTCGCATTCGCGTCCACAGTCCAGTGACTCGGCAGTGTTCGTCTTTGTCAGAACAGTCGGAAAAATGTACACCCTTCATTATGGATTATCACAGATTGATGGAAACTTGTTTTGTTCCGTAGGTTACCAGCAAAAAAGAAAAGACATACACGAGAAGCGCATAAGCCAGGAGAAAAGCCCACGCAAGTGCACTTCGAAAAAAAAAAACACAGCATACTAATGCTTAGGGGGGAAAATGATTGAAGTATCATCGGACTAGGCAAGTTCTTGTAAGAAAACCTGAGACTGGGAGTTATTTCACGCGAGAGCGTAAGGCTCCCTTTCAGCGGAAAAGCCGGCGTAGTAGTAGTCGGCGTCCGGCGTGACTCCGTAGGCCACGTGACCCGTGTCGAGTTACCCGGGTCACGGCGTCCGGCGTGACCTCGTGGGCGGGCCCCTCCCCTTCCCTGCACACTCGGGTCACGTGACCCGGGTGTTGAATGGGAACCCCCTCCCCTTACCCCCACACCTCCCATCCCCTCCTCCACTACTCCTATCTCACCCCACTCCTTTCCCCTGCCCTCCACCCCTTGCCCTCCCTTAGTAGCAGTCGGCGGCGGCGTGACCCCGTGGGAGGGCTCTCTCCCCAACTCCCCTCCCCTCATCCACCCCCTCCAAGCCCTCCATTCCCCCAACCCCCATCCCCTTCCCTTCCTTCCTCCGCCTCCCCTACCCTTCCGCACTCCCCCACCTCTGCGCTGACAACCCGGCCTTGCGCTATCGCGTCATACACTTAAGGCGGAGCCTCAGTGTCCCACCAATTTTTATTTGTCCTAGTCTCAGGTTTTCTTTCAATGATGCTTCCTAGCCAGCTCGCTCGCGTACTTTCCCTCCTTACAGTTCTTGTAGCTGAATGTACAGTCTCTCGCAATATGAAGGACCCATTCGACCAGGCAGTTTCAGGCTGTTTCGGATTTGCCTATGCCTGGACCATATTTCTTGACGTGAGAGAATGAAATAAACTTTTATCTTTCTTGTCGCTCAAAATAAAGTGCGCCTGGCCAGAGTGGAATAAGCGCCGCCCCATAAATTGCATCGGCGAATGGGGCCTTCATATTGCGAGTGACTGTACACGCACTTAGCGCGGGTGTACGGCCTAGGGCGCAGCGCGACATGAGAAATGTCGCGCTCCGGCGGTTCTTCGATGGGGTCTGGACTAGCTTATTTGGCGGCATATGTATAGTCGTCTGGTGGACATATCAGTCAATCCTGTGACACTGTCTTTACTTTGTAAAACATGAAACATCATCTCCCCACCCCGGTTCTTCCTCACCTTCTACAGATAATTGATTCGGCATTGTGATACACAACCGCCATCGAATGCAAATAAACTCAGATAGATAAAATAATAATAATAATATTTTATTTTCATGAAGCATGGTGGAGCATAGGGTAAAAGCCTCAAAGGAGGCTTGACCAGCCCTCGGATGTCCATAATAATGTTTGAGTATTGGTGGAACCTTAAAAAAGAAAAAAAAACTGGGTGCGAACTCTCGAGAGTGCTGAAGTGCCTGAGGGCCCGGGATTTTAGATGGTAGTCGAATTTCCCGGGCCTTGTCTAATAAGAGATATTGAAAATTGCATAATTTGGCATGGAACTACTTCAGGTCATGCAGTTAGTTCACGCCAGATAGTCAGATTTATAATGAGCGAAATAATTAAGAGCTAACTAAAACAGCATTAGATGACATATAAAAATACTCTCCCAGACTAGCGTCATGTATCCATAGTGGAGACTGGACCTCCTCAGGCAATTTCGTGCTTTCCTGAACCAGGCGCAGCTGCCCCAGGAACATTCGGGCTTAAATCTCCGGAGCGAAAAGACGCGGTTTTCGCTGCCAGGGACGGGAATTTAGAAAAATAATTATTATAAATATCAAAATGCTCTCCTCGAATATGATACTAGACATACCCAGCTACATTCTAAACAAAAATTCGATATTCTCAGGCGATGTTTGTGGCTTCCTGAGCCGGGCGGAACTGCCAAGAAAAACGTTGGGACTTTGTCTCCAGAGCGAAAAGACGCGGTTTTCGGTGCCAGGGACGGGAATTTAGAAAAATACAGAAAAATAATTAGTATAAATATTAAAATGCTCTCCTCGAATATGATACTAGACATACCCAGCTACATTCTAAACGAAAATTCGATATTCTCAGGCGATGTTTGTGGCTTCCTGAGCCGGGCGGAACTGCCAAGAAAAACGCTGGGACTTTGTCTCCAGAGCGAAAAGACGCGGTTTTCGGTGCCAGGGACAGGAATTTAGAAAAATACAGAAAAATAATTAGTATAAATATTAAAATGCTCTCCTCGAATATGATACTAGACATACCCAGCTACATTCTAAACAAAAATTCGATATTCTCAGGCGATGTTTGTGGCTTCCTGAGCCGGGCGGAACTGCCAAGAAAAACGTTGGGACTTTGTCTCCAGAGCGAAAAGACGCGGTTTTCGGTGCCAGGGACGGGAATTTAGAAAAATACAGAAAAATAATTAGTATAAATATCAAAATGCTCTCCTCGAATACGATACTAGACATACCCAGCTATATTCTAAACGAAAATTCGATATTCTCAGGCGATGTTTGTGGCTTCCTGAGCCGGGCGGAACTGCCAAGAAAAACGCTGGGACTTTGTCTCCAGAGCGAAAAGACGCGGTTTTCGGTGCCAGGGACGGGAATTTAGAAAAATACAGAAAAATAATTAGTATAAATATCAAAATGCTCTCCTCGAATACGATACTAGACATACCCAGCTATATTCTAAACGAAAATTCGATATTCTCAGGCGATGTTTGTGGCTTCCTGAGCCGGGCGGAACTGCCAAGAAAAACGCTGGGACTTTGTCTCCAGAGCGAAAAGACGCGGTTTTCGGTGCCAGGGACAGGAATTTAGAAAAATACAGAAAAATAATTAGTATAAATATTAAAATGCTCTCCTCGAATATGATACTAGACATACCCAGCTACATTCTAAACAAAAATTCGATATTCTCAGGCGATGTTTGTGGCTTCCTGAGCCGGGCGGAACTGCCAAGAAAAACGTTGGGACTTTGTCTCCAGAGCGAAAAGACGCGGTTTTCGGTGCCAGGGACGGGAATTTAGAAAAATACAGAAAAATAATTAGTATAAATATCAAAATGCTCTCCTCGAATATGATACTAGACATACCCAGCTACATTCTAAACGAAAATTCGATATTCTCAGGCGATGTTTGTGGCTTCCTGAGCCGGGCGGAACTGCCAAGAAAAACGCTGGGACTTTGTCTCCAGAGCGAAAAGACGCGGTTTTCGGTGCCAGGGACAGGAATTTAGAAAAATACAGAAAAATAATTAGTATAAATATTAAAATGCTCTCCTCGAATATGATACTAGACATACCCAGCTACATTCTAAACAAAAATTCGATATTCTCAGGCGATGTTTGTGGCTTCCTGAGCCGGGCGGAACTGCCAAGAAAAACGTTGGGACTTTGTCTCCAGAGCGAAAAGACGCGGTTTTCGGTGCCAGGGTCGGGAATTTAGAAAAATACAGAAAAATAATTAGTATAAATATCAAAATGCTCTCCTCGAATACGATACTAGACATACCCAGCTATATTCTAAACGAAAATTCGATATTCTCAGGCGATGTTTGTGGCTTCCTGAGCCGGGCGGAACTGCCAAGAAAAACGCTGGGACTTTGTCTCCAGAGCGAAAAGACGCGGTTTTCGGTGCCAGGGACAGGAATTTAGAAAAATACAGAAAAATAATTAGTATAAATATTAAAATGCTCTCCTCGAATATGATACTAGACATACCCAGCTACATTCTAAACAAAAATTCGATATTCTCAGGCGATGTTTGTGGCTTCCTGAGCCGGGCGGAACTGCCAAGAAAAACGTTGGGACTTTGTCTCCAGAGCGAAAAGACGCGGTTTTCGGTGCCAGGGACGGGAATTTAGAAAAATACAGAAAAATAATTAGTATAAATATCAAAATGCTCTCCTCGAATACGATACTAGACATACCCAGCTATATTCTAAACGAAAATTCGATATTCTCAGGCGATGTTTGTGGCTTCCTGAGCCGGGCGGAACTGCCAAGAAAAACGCTGGGACTTTGTCTCCAGAGCGAAAAGACGCGGTTTTCGGTGCCAGGGACAGGAATTTAGAAAAATACAGAAAAATAATTAGTATAAATATTAAAATGCTCTCCTCGAATACGATACTAGACATACCCAGCTACATTCTAAACAAAAATTCGATATTCTCAGGCGATGTTTGTGGCTTCCTGAGCCGGGCGGAACTGCCAAGAAAAACGTTGGGACTTTGTCTCCAGAGCGAAAAGACGCGGTTTTCGGTGCCAGGGACGGGAATTTAGAAAAATACAGAAAAATAATTAGTATAAATATCAAAATGCTCTCCTCGAATACGATACTAGACATACCCAGCTATATTCTAAACGAAAATTCGATATTCTCAGGCGATGTTTGTGGCTTCCTGAGCCGGGCGGAACTGCCAAGAAAAACGCTGGGACTTTGTCTCCAGAGCGAAAAGACGCGGTTTTCGGTGCCAGGGACAGGAATTTAGAAAAATACAGAAAAATAATTATTATAAATATCAAAATGCTCTCCTCGAATATGATACTAGACATACCCAGCTACATTCTAAACAAAAATTCGATATTCTCAGGCGATGTTTGTGGCTTCCTGAGCCGGGCGGAACTGCCAAGAAAAACGTTGGGACTTTGTCTCCAGAGCGAAAAGACGCGGTTTTCGGTGCCAGGGACGGGAATTTAGAAAAATACAGAAAAATAATTAGTATAAATATCAAAATGCTCTCCTCGAATATGATACTAGACATACCCAGCTACATTCTAAACAAAAATTCGATATTCTCAGGCGATGTTTGTGGCTTCCTGAGCCGGGCGGAACTGCCAAGAAAAACGTTGGGACTTTGTCTCCAGAGCGAAAAGACGCGGTTTTCGGTGCCAGGGACAGGAATTTAGAAAAATACAGAAAAATAATTATTATAAATATCAAAATGCTCTCCTCGAATATGATACTAGACATACCCAGCTACATTCTAAACAAAAATTCGATATTCTCAGGCGATGTTTGTGGCTTCCTGAGCCGGGCGGAACTGCCAAGAAAAACGTTGGGACTTTGTCTCCAGAGCGAAAAGACGCGGTTTTCGGTGCCAGGGACGGGAATTTAGAAAAATACAGAAAAATAATTAGTATAAATATCAAAATGCTCTCCTCGAATACGATACTAGACATACCCAGCTATATTCTAAACGAAAATTCGATATTCTCAGGCGATGTTTGTGGCTTCCTGAGCCGGGCGGAACTGCCAAGAAAAACGCTGGGACTTTGTCTCCAGAGCGAAAAGACGCGGTTTTCGGTGCCAGGGACAGGAATTTAGAAAAATACAGAAAAATAATTATTATAAATATCAAAATGCTCTCCTCGAATATGATACTAGACATACCCAGCTACATTCTAAACAAAAATTCGATATTCTCAGGCGATGTTTGTGGCTTCCTGAGCCGGGCGGAACTGCCAAGAAAAACGTTGGGACTTTGTCTCCAGAGCGAAAAGACGCGGTTTTCGGTGCCAGGGACGGGAATTTAGAAAAATACAGAAAAATAATTAGTATAAATATTAAAATGCTCTCCTCGAATATGATACTAGACATACCCAGCTACATTCTAAACGAAAATTCGATATTCTCAGGCAATGTTTGTGGCTTCCTGAGCCGGGCGGAACTGCCAAGAAAAACGCTGGGACTTTGTCTCCAGAGCGAAAAGACGCGGTTTTCGGTGCCAGGGACAGGAATTTAGAAAAATACAGAAAAATAATTAGTATAAATATCAAAATGCTCTCCTCGAATACGATACTAGACATACCCAGCTATATTCTAAACGAAAATTCGATATTCTCAGGCGATGTTTGTGGCTTCCTGAGCCGGGCGGAACTGCCAAGAAAAACGCTGGGACTTTGTCTCCAGAGCGAAAAGACGCGGTTTTCGGTGCCAGGGACAGGAATTTAGAAAAATACAGAAAAATAATTAGTATAAATACCAAAATGCTCTCCTCGAATACGATACTAGACATACCCAGCTATATTCTAAACGAAAATTCGATATTCTCAGGCGATGTTTGTGGCTTCCTGAGCCGGGCGGAACTGCCAAGAAAAACGCTGGGACTTTGTCTCCAGAGCGAAAAGACGCGGTTTTCGGTGCCAGGGACAGGAATTTAGAAAAATACAGAAAAATAATTAGTATAAATATCAAAATGCTCTCCTCGAATACGATACTAGACATACCCAGCTATATTCTAAACGAAAATTCGATATTCTCAGGCGATGTTTGTGGCTTCCTGAGCCGGGCGGAACTGCCAAGAAAAACGTTAGGACTTAGTCTCCAGAGCGAAAAGACGCGGCTTTCGGTGCCAGGGACGAGAATTTAAAAACATACAGAAAACTAAATATTATAAATATTAAAATTCTCTCCTAGATCATGAACTAGGCGTAACCAGCTACATTCTAAACGAAAATTGAATATTCACAGGCGTTTTCTGTGGCTTCCTGAGCCAGGCGGAATAGCCGAAAAACGTTCAGACATACTCTCCACAGCGATGAGACGCGCTTTTTTGTGCATGTGATCAGATAAAAAAAAATTATTACTATTATCAAAATACCCTCCTGGAATATGATACTAGACATACCGAGATACGTGAAAGATGTAAATTAAATCTCCTTATCAATTTTTGTGGCTTCCTCAGCCAGGGGCAACTGGGCGGAAAAATGATCTGCCATGGTTCCCAGAACGACAGATGCGATTTT